>NC_090252.1:21744524-21759524 GCF_037325665.1 Littorina saxatilis | reverse complement strand
TCTTTCTATTGTAAGGTGTTTTGTCGTGTTGTGAGGTGTTGTGTTGTGTTGGGTTGTGCTGAGAGAGGTACGGATGTGTTGCGTTGTGTTGTGTTGTGGTGTGCATGGTTGTGCTGTGTTGTGGTGTGGTGTGGTGTTGTTTTCGATTGTGTACGGTGTATGTTTGTGTTGTGCTGGATTAGGTGAAGTTGTTTAGGGGTGTGCTACGTTGTTTATGGTTGTGTTGTGTTGTGTACGGCCGTGTTGTGTTGTGCTGTGTATGGCCGTGTTGTGTTGTGCATGGCTCAGCTGTGTTGTGTACGGTTGTGCTGTATATATGTCTCTCTGTTTGTCAGTCTGTCTGTCTGTCTGTCTGTCTGTTTGTATGTCTGTCTGTCTGGCTGTCTGGCTGTCTGGCTGGCTGGCTGGCTCCCTGTCTGGCCCCCTGTCTGTCTGTCCGTCCCTGCGTCCGTCCGTCCGTCCGTATGTCCGTCCGTCCGTCCGTCCGTCTGTCTGTCTGTCTGTCTGTCTGTCTGTCTGTTTCTCTATCGTGTTTTCTTTGTACATCATTTGGAATAGTGGTGGAGTTACAAAAGTGACCTTGACCATAATGATCGCCTGAACTTAACGCGAATGTTTAGTCAATCCCTTGAGCGTTCGTTCTGGAAAGGTTCAACTGTTGTAAAGACCATCGGATACACAGCAAATGTATCCGTGTTTGTAGAATGAAAAAATTCTAAAGCAAATAGATTGCCAACGTTCCGAACTTTAGAATGTAACAAAATATAGAAAGGTCAGTTTTTGGAAAGTTGAATTCTTGGCCATAAAACCCACGTCACATTGACTGATATTCAACCCAGCGGTTTTTAAAGCGTACAGACACACCAACAATTGCTATACCTAAAATATATTAAACTGCAACATGTCTGTATTATAAGAGTTTGTCTGGTCGTCAACTTAACAAACCGCTGAACCGAAGATCAATCATGCTGGGCTGGCCTGGCAGCGTAACCCGGTCAGTCTCACGCCTGGCAGAGTAGGCCCGCTATAAATAACACACTTGCTCCACTGCTGTCTGATAGTGCTGGCTGCTACAGCCAGAAACTGTATGGTAGTGTGTATTTTGACTTAACACACATAACTGAAACGATTAAATATAATCGGGCAACCCATGGGATTATAGGGGATACATTCAGCTTTAAAATGATACCAAGCATGAAAAGGTCGAGAGTAGATGCAAAGAGTGTGTGGTGTATCAAAGAGACAGAATACAAACAGACGCATTCCTGTCCCAGCACAATCCCTTCCGATCTTCACTCCATTCACACCCCAATTACTCAAGATGTCCACATCCCACAAGCAATGTTAGTAATGCAGTGTGAAGTACAGCATGCCTGCATGCAGAATCACTCACCACCAGTCTGGTTACCGAATCCTATTAGCCGGCAGGAAGGGGTTAATTTACTCCACTGTGGGGGGGCCGAGCGCCATGCAAGATAGCAGCTAACGGTACTCCTGTTGCTTGTGTAAACACTTAGAGAGTGAGGGTTCTCACATTCACTGTCTATAGAACTCTTGTTATTCTATTAGTCAGTCACTGAGTCAGTTGCTGACAGTTAATTCTTTAAAACTGTATCACAGAAGCAGGCTGAGATATTTTTCAGTACATCGTATTCAAACTTGTTTCACAAAAAGACACTTCTCAAAGAAGGAAATAAAACACCTTTCTGTTGTCTCTGAAGGAACATAAACACTTCTACAAAATCAAAACCATAAAGAAACACTGTAATCTAGGCCAGTTTAGACAGGTTTGCATTTCTTTGGACTTGACAATGCTGTTCTATAAGGAGGGGAGAGACAATAGTTAGTTGTTCCTTCATGAGCACTCTGATCTTATCTTCATCATTGTTTATTTCCAGAACTCGGCCCTTGAGGGTGTAAACAAAGGAATGTGTTTCTTCACCCCCTGTTCTCCATGTAGTGCTAGTCCACATTTTCACAATCCACACAGTGACTCTCAAGCAAATAATTTATTGTTCTACGGTGGAATATCTACACAATTTCACTACAGTGTCATATTTCTTTTTTGATCTTTCTCCACATACACGACAAAGAGAATGTAGTCTCTCAAAGTGTGCTTCTTTCATATGAAGAGTTTCCATCACGAAGTGTGCAGAAATTAAACAAACAAAAAAATCCACACCCACCTTTCAAGTCCTATTGCCAGTCAGAAAATTAACACCCAAATACACAGATCACAGTTTGCCCTTAAAAAACTTTGTTTCCAAAGTTAAGTACTACACTGGACTATTCATAACAGTTTAAAACACAGACCCACAATCAGGTACCACAAAACACAGTAGGAATAGTATGTTAAAACCCATGTAACAGCATCAAAACTGTCAACAACACATCTACCACTGTGAAAAACACTCAGAACCCTGCTCTCTTTCAACAATAAAAACTCCATTTAGAATACTGGTAACCAAAACATTTTTTGCTCTGGTGCATACTCTAAAGTTTCAATTCACTAACACAGTTACATCCTGGGAAACCAACAAGTTGCCAGTACTTGCAATAGATCACTGAAAATTGTAAACATCCAGGGTTTTTAATAGGGGCCAAAGAAGGGCCAGCCTGCTGGTGCCAACAGCTGCTAAAATGTGATCACAATTAACGAAAATAGCTTAATTAGTCTTACGATAAAAATAATAAGAAATCGATCCAAAAATGATTTTCATCTTATTCTTTATCATTTCCTGATTCCAAAAAACATATAGATATGATAGGTTGTATTCAAAACAAGCTCCGAAAGTTAACAAGAAATACAGATAAACGCGCTTTCCTATTTAGCACAATACGCTACCGCGCTATTCTGGCGTGTTAATTTCACTGCGTTTTGCACGTGGAAGGTGAGCGATTTCCTTCTCGCGGGGATTGACGAAGCTGTAGGCCTACTGTCTTGGTGAAAAAATACAGTGCGTTCAGTTTCATTCCGTGAGTTCGACAGCTTGACTAAATGTAGTAATTTCGCCTTACGCGACTTGTTTTATTTTCTACCCTCTTTGTCTGCAAAGAGATGCTGAAAAGGATTTTGAGGGGGAAATGTTAACTAGTTGCGACCATATGTAATCAAAACATTGTATTCCGAAAACAATACGTGTACGCTTTTTCATGGAATGACTCGGACAGATGTTTCAGCGAGGAATTCTGTAAGTGCATCGCGAGCACAGCTTTTTGAAAAAAACTTTATTTTATTTTGTATTGTATATCACTCTTAGGGTTTAAATTCAATCAACTACAGGAAAACATAAACGCTGAAGCGTAATTGAAACAAAAGTACATCCAGCGACATACAAATAGTTTACCTGTGACCAGTATGAATAGACTTGAATTGATTTCAGAAAAAGAGAGGGAAACGGAGTCACTAAGCAGACAGACAGACAGACACACAGACAGACAGACTGACAGACAGACACACAGACTGACACGGAGAGACACACAGAGACAAACAGACAGACAGAAAGAGTTTCATACGTCTTGTTCCCAAAAAAAAGAAAGTGCTATTTAAGTTTTGATAAACAAAAAATATGGTCTTTCTCGGCAGCACACGGTTGAGTGGTGCTTACTAGGCAACCTTTTCTTATTTAGGTGCGTAATTTCGCAATCTGTTCGACCTTTTCAATCTCGCCTTTCTGACCAAAGGCATCGGCGATGAACGTCGCCGACAGAGATAAAGACTATAATCTCTGTGTCGTCGCCGTGATTTGACGCATATCACGCACGGCATATTTATGGCGCGATTTTGGTCTTCATGGCTTCTTGACCTCCTTAGGCTAACGCCGAGGATGTGACACCTAGTTGTGAAACCCTTGAAAACGGCTGAACAAGAGCAGTCACTGCAGGTTTATTGCCCACGGCTGGTCAGTGAAGCACGACTGACCTCTTTTTCGCCCGCTATAGCCGTAGCAGCAAGCATGCACAATATCATCATTAACTACCCATCTCATCACTGTTTCGGCTTGTGTTTAACAACATTAACGTCAACGTTCCAACGTCACATTTCCCAGCTGAAACGAGTTTGGTTTGGGGTCCTCGATGAGAATATTGTATATACTCCCTACAGGAACGTCATCTCAAGCACACACAAAATGCACAAATACAAACATAACACACACAGAACCGTAGCGGTAAGTTTAAGCCACCAAATGCAATTTTCCCTTTTTTTGAAAAATTAAAAAAAATCAAGTCAGAATTAAATAAATAAAAAATGTTTTATCAGTATTTGTTACAGGTACCTGCGAGGTTTGCACTATACGAGGTTTGCACTGTAATTCCGTTCTAATCACCGAGTTGCCGCGACGGCGTACGGACTAACCCGTTCGAGAGTATTTCATGGGTATGAACTTCTTTTGTAGAACATACTTTTGTGTCTGTCTCGTCGCAAAAATACACTAACAATTTTTGATTTAAAATCTTTTACTTTGCCACCTCTTTCCCTGTTTTAGAACTCTTATAACTCTACGAAATTATGCGTATGTTTGAATCTGATGACGCGTGTCCACTAAAAACGCGATCGAAATAACACTCGATCGACATTGACACTAACTGGTTAAAAAAAAAGTATTTACATACAAATATGCACACGTGCACGCGCACTTTTGCGTTCCCCACTGGCCATTTAACATTTAACGTACCCCGTGCGCTGGTCAGGAGTTTAACCTTTTTTCTTTTTTAATTTCAGGTAATCGATAATAGCGAAGCATAAAAAACAATTTTGTTTAAAACGTATCGCTCAAATGAATGCTCTCCCTCATGTGCGAGGCCGGGAAAAGTGTAACACATGAAAACGAAGAGTGTGAAGAGAAAACTGAAATAAAGCGGAGAAGTCGGCAACTGAGTCAAACAACCTCTATTAAAGTGACAAATGGTATTAAACAATCGACTTCTAAGGTTCATTTGATTTTGTAACCAAGAAAAGTTTAAGATTGTGTTAAAAAAAAAGCATATTTTCTGGTCAAAATATTCAGCATTATAATTATCATTTACATTTAACGTATCCTATATCATGGTATCAGTGTGCTTTAAAAAAAAACCAAAAAAAAACCACAGCAAACCATGAACATATTTTATTTCCTTGTAAATCTGTTTTGCTTCTTTCTTTCCATTTGTATTTATGTGTGTGGTTTTGTTCTATTGTTAGAGTGTTTTATTGTTCCTCAAAAGCTCTTGGTTTAAACAAAACTTTATTCAATTTTAATCATGACAAGAACAATGCACGGATGATTACATACTCAAGCATATAATGCTTATTTTAAGCAATCATAGTAATTACAAAACAAAGGTTAGCATGATGGCGGAATAAGTACATTAGCTCCTTTCAGGAAACGAAAAACAAAACAAAAGACAAAACAGATACACAAACAAGCAGAAAATGGGAAGGGGTTGGTGATACAGGAGGTGGGGAAAGGGCAGCTAGCTAGTAGCTAGCTTAAGGGAAAAAGAAGAAGAAGAAGAAGACTTGGAGCGCCAATATTTGAGGGGATTTTTTCAATTGTAATAAGCTCTTCTATCCCTTTAACTTTGTACTACCGCAGGCACAGCGTTCAGTTTTAGGACGGAGTGCAATTCAGTTTTATTTGAAACAACGTTGGCGTTGGCGTTGATGTGCAAAATTGATGGTTGATTGAACAAAATATTAAAATATTCTGCGCGATAACAAAAGGAAGTCGGTTCCTCTAAACCTTTTGTTTTTGTTTTACCATCAGGTGACAGTTGGCATGGCACGACCCCCGTTTAACCATCCAGGCTCTCCCTCACCCACTTTTCCCCCGCAAATAGCTGAAAGGAAAAACCTCTGAAATCAGGGGGGGGGGGGGAGGGGGGAGGGGGGGGGAGAGGATGGCATAATCAAAATCTACGCATTCTGGATCAAATCCTGTGGAAGTTGGTCGAAAGTCAATAGTACATGTACTTGGCTCACCGACACAATAAACATTTCCACATTCAAAACTATTCTGTTCAAAGACGCTTGAGTGATTTGAGCATATAAAACGCCCTTGCAAAAAAGTCAAAATGTTTTTTGTCCTCTGAAATTTTAATTCTAAACCTCTGAAATTAGTGAAACCGAGGACCATTCCCATGCCTGCATTTTGCTACCGTTTCTATATGCACTGTCAATAATATGGTTTGATGCGATTTGGTCGTTTGCTTACAAAAATAAGATATTTTATTATCAGATCAGCTTTGTAAAGGAGATACTATTTAAAAAAAAAAGTCGGATGCGAGGTGACAACTGCCGCTTCGACTGAGGGGCGATTTACTGAAAAGAAAGGAAGGGTATGGGGTGGGGGGGGGGGGGAGGGGTCCGGGGAGAGGTTGAAGGCAAAGGGGTACAGAGCCGATACGATTACGATGTTGAGGGTGGGGGGGGGGGGGGGCAGCAAATATTCGCATGCACGTGGTGGTCAGTAACATTTGTCACACAACTTGCCGTTTGCTTTTAATCCTATTTACATGTGTTCATTTCCCTTGTGTTATTTTTTTTTCTGTCAGAAGAAAAGGGATCAAGGAAAGACATGACCGGCTGGATAAAATATATCTGAGTGAAACGTTACTTCTTCAAGAGTCCGTCTTTGATTTATTTTGTCTCCTTTTTTTTTTAACAATTCAAAATGATTTTATTTATATCAATTTCTCGCGAAAACATTTTTTTTCAATGCTGACTGGTGCGTGGTGTCTTGGTGCGTGGTTCGCACATGACTGTGGTGTCCAGCTCAAGTTGTGTTTGTCATGAAAGACTGATGTAAAGGGCTTTCAAGTACATGAGGAGAGAGCAGCAGACACAACAATTGCCTGCACAAAATCCTACTTTATAGGTCACACATCATTGGTCCGGTTGAGTTGGCCACCGTCGTCAGCTGGATAGTTTATTGTCTCCGTGTTCCCGTCAAACCAACCGACCTACACCCGTTTGTTCTTTTAAACAAGGATTGTTAATTTATATGAATACTAGGTACAACTTGGCAAATTAAAACAAGTTAACTATATTATGTCCATAATTATGACGAGAATGAGTTCTGAATATAAAAGACTTTAGCCCGGGACAAACAATACTCTCAACGCAGACGCCTTCCAACGCATATAGATAGGGAACTGTTCCGTACCATTTTGGTTGGAATTAAACTGTTCTATTGTGGATGGTCACTATTATTCAGTTGCTCTGGATCGCACGCGATGGTCGGTTGGGCAGTCAGATATGTTTGTCAGTGCCAGACCTATTAAGTTAGGGGATGGTTGGAATACAACATAGTGTAGATATACGGTTCGGAGGTCTTTTCTACACGCCATAAAAAAAGTAGGCAGATGGGTTTTATTTTTTTTTAATTATAGCTCGTTTACGTCATTGAAACGACCAAATGGCTAGGAAGATTTTCTTATCTTTTCACCGTACCAAATCATCTTTGGCGAGGGGGTTGGGGTGCACATAAAAAATAGTCTTACTCACACACAAAAACAAAAAAAATCAGAATTCGTTGCCCACTAGATGCTTCGTGAAAGAGCACTTGACAGTCTCTGCGCATATCCTCCAGGATCATAAAATCGTACTGCCCATCTACTTAGCTTTGTCCAATATTTTGCAATCAAAATAATGTGATTAAGTACCTTATTATTTTGGCATATTCTATATTACTAGGTTGATAACCAAACAAGACATCGTGTTCTGAGAGGTGCACATTTGATCCTGTATTTCTAAAAATATAATGGACAACATTTTCCCAAAAGCTCGTCAACTTCTCACATTGCAAAAAAAAGTGTTCAACATAATCAATGTGTTTACAAAATGTACATAATTTTGTTTCTCTAATTTTCATTTTATTTAATAATATATTCGTGGGATAAATATTTATGTAATATTTTCCATTGTAACAATCTCAATCTTTCTTCTTTTGTACATTTGCTTGCTAACAGCCAATAACTGTGATCTAGTTTAACCTGATATTTATGTAACCAAAATGTAGCAGCGCAAGGCTCGCTCGCTTTAGACTGGACTATCAGCATGCGAAACTTTCTCGCGGAGGGGTTAATGATCACAGGGTTCCGCGTGTCAAGGTCATTATTGTGTTCGCCTGCTTGCGGGCTGGCTGTGTTTTTGCGAAGTGCAAGCGCTCGCACAGCGGTCTTCACTGCGACGTACTAAAAACATCTAGAGGGACTGTATCCTATCTTTGTGCACAGCTGGTTAAAAATAGTCAAAGGGCAAGTAATATACCTAGTTGATTTCTTTCGTTAGCGTAATTAATGACATCATCAATTAATCTAATCAAGTTACTTGCCTTTCTTCCCTTAATAAATCCTGTTTGATCTTCTTACACGAGGTCAGAAATAACACCAGATAAGCGCTGCGATAAACATTTTGCCAGCATTTTATAATCTGTATTGGTTACAGATATAGGGTCTCCAATTCTTAAGGCTATCTCTCGGCAAATCTTTACCCTTATGGATCAACGTGGTAACTGCTCTTTTTTGAGTATCTGACAATTCACCGACTCTAAATGCACTTTAAAGGGAATTAACCACCATCATTTTTACTTTAGGCAAAAAAAAATGTCATAAAACTTGTAGTCAATCCGTCTAAACCTGGTGACGAACCATTTTTTAATAAAGACAGCGCCCTGCCGATTTCTAACACGGTAAAATCAGTTTCCAAAACATATTTTTCTTCGTCATTTAACTGAGGAATATTTAAATTAAGAACTTTACTTTCAGCATCCTCCTCAACAAAATTCCCATTTTTATCAAACACGTTTTTGTAAAATCTCACTTGCTCCTGTAAAATTCCTTTTTGCGTCGTTATCTGAGAGCCATTTTCATCAATTAATCTGTCCATAAATTTTAAATTAGCTTTCCCTTTTTCCATATTTAAAAAATATAATATCCCTTCACATGCACAATTCTATATAACATATTACAACCAAACACAATAGCAAATAAGCAAAACAACTCAGAACATGGTTTGAAAGGGTAGCTTTATTGGTCTTTTTTCGAACGATGTAAGGATCACTATATCCCGCCAAACCGCAACACGGTGGCCTAGTGATAAGGCGTCCGCCCAGTGAGCGGGAGGTCGTGGGTTCGAACCCCGGCCGGGCCATACGTATACCTAAGACTTTAAAATTGGCAATCTAGTGACTGCTCCGCCTGGCGTCTGGCATTATGGGGTTAGTGCTAGGACTGGTTGGTCCGGTGTCAGAATAATGTGACTGGGTGAGACATGAAGCAATCAAGCAATGAATAATATTGTTTTTCTTATATTATATCAAATCTCTTATATTATCAAAAGCTGCATCAAAAGGTTTGCAACATTGATATCGGGACTACACAAAATAGAATGTATATATAATGGGTGGTGGTGGATAATGCTGTCTGGATTAAAATATAAAAAGAGGTAAACAGGTGGCGAACTGTATTAAGTTTCACTGACGGTCTAGTCTTCAGTGACAGTACAAATAACAAATCAGAGGTGATTCTTGCTAAACATCAAAGGGCTGGCGGTGGGGGTGGGGGACCGTGGAGAGGGCAGCTAGTCGTAGAGCGGTTCGACTCGCACAGTGGCTATACATTACACGGTTCGCGTGCCATCAATTAGAACGTCGTCAAGCAGGTAGCCCGCTGAGAAGCCTACTGGAGAGCTAGAGAGACAGCTGGACGCATCCCTTGTTTATGGTCAGCAGATTAATGTACTGCCACACTGAGATTGAAGTCGCAGAGACTTACATCCTCATATAGTCACAGTATACTTCTTCTTCTTCTTCTGCGTTCGTGGGCTGAAACTCCCACGTACACTCGTGATTTTTGCATTATGTCCATAATTATGACGAGAATGAGTTCTGAATATAAAAGACTTTAGCCCGGGACAGGGGTGTATGACCGTTTTTTACCCCGCCATTTAGGCAGCCATACGCCGTTTTCGGAGGAAGCATGCTGGGTATTTTCGTGTTTCTATAACCCACCGAACTCTGACATGGAGTACAGGATCTTTATCGTGCGCACTTTGTCTTGTGCTTGCGGGTACACACGGGGGTGTTCGGACACCGAGGAGAGTCTGCACACAAAGTTGACTCTGAGAAATAAATCTCTCGCCGAACGTGGGGACGAACTCACGCTGACGGCGGCCAACTGGATACAAATCCAGCGCGCTACCGACTGAGCTACATCCCCGCCCGTCACAGTATACTGACACCAGTCCTAGCATGATAGAGCGGCTGTCACTATAGGTGTCTCTCTTTGTGTGTCTGTATCATATTATTTGTGATTAAAACAAAAAATGCCTGATAAAAAACAAATAGAAAAACAATTTATGACAGAGATTCCCCTAATATTTCCGAATGTCATTTCTACAATGACGCTTTGAATAACGTCTTGATGAAAGTTGGTTGACGTGAAATGTGGCTTGAAAAAAAGAGCATAAAAACCTTTAACGTAATGCAGCAAGCAGAGAATGCAGAGAATATGGAATATTAGCTGTCATAGGGGTACGATACCAGTTAATCACGTTTATAACCGAATGTTTGGAGATTCGAGAGTGGAGGATAAGTAGAGTGATATATGTGTCATTATTGAAGAGAGAGAGAGATGGAGAGAGAGAAGAGTTGGGAAAAGAGAGAGTGTGTGTAAGAAGGTGAGAGACAAGGGGCGATGGGGAGAGGTTGAGTGATCATATGAGGGGTGTTGTCAATATTAGAGAGATAGAGGGGGAGCGAAGGAGAGAGAAATGGGAGGGGGAAGAAAGAGAGAGAGTGTGTAAGATGCCTCCATAAGAGGTGTAGCCTGGAATAAAAGCAATGTCTCTCGATACATGTATTATATCTCTTACCGAGTATAAAATAAGTTATGTAAGTTTTTTTCGTGGGCCTAATATGAAAACAATAATATCAGCAAGCCCAGTCAGTTCTAGCAGAGGGAATGAAATACAATTATGCTCTAGATTGGTCTCTAAGTACTCTACGGAATGTACGCGAGTAGTGAAATATGATAGCGGTCAGTGGATCAGTTACCGACATTCCTACTGACATCTGGTAGTGATTTAGTCTTGATGGTGATCGGTGCTTTCCTTCGTTAGCCACTGGACTTGCCAAACTATCTTATGTGTCAGTTACATTTTGACGATTATCTGAGCGACCCCTTTTACAGAAATTCAAATAGCAACCGAACCCATTCATGGAAGATCATATAGGATGTACATTAGGTCCCTAATCACGAAGAGGGTCACCTAGAAACACGCTCAAATAATTATGTTATTTTTCTTGATACATTGTTAACTAATCTAAAAGATTAGAGTTTTCCTAACAATACACACACAACGTATTCGTTTTGATAACAAAAATAATGATATGGCATGTACTGTATCAATAGCATGTGGTAAAGGGGTTCTTTCTTTCTTTATTTGGTGTCGTCGTTTTCAACCACGAAGGTTATATCGCGACGGGGAAAGGGGTGAGATGGCATAGAGCCACTTGTCAATTGTTTCTTGTTCACAAAAGCACTAATCAAAAAAATTGCTCCAGGGGCTTGCAACTTAGTACAATATATTACCTTACTGGGAGAATGCAAGTTTCCAGTACACATACTGCTTGACTAAAATCTTTACAAAAGTTGACTATATTCTATACAAGAAACACTTAACAAGGGAAAAAGGAGAAACAGAATCCGTTAGTCGCCTCTTACGACATGCTGGGGAGCATCTGGTAAATTCTTCCCCCTAACCCGCGGGGGGTGGTAAAGGGGTAACAACATAATAATTAACAAGTGACCATAAGGATCCTAATACTTTCCGTTTATCATCTCGTGACCCCTAGCGGGTTAGGGGGAGTCCCATATTGGTTGGGACGAGAAAGAATTTACCCGATGCTACCCAGCATGTCGTAAGAGGCGACTAACGGTTCTGTTTCTCCTTTTACCCTTGTTAAGTGTTTCTTGTATAGAATATAGTCAATGTTTGTAAAGATTTTAGTCGAGCAGTATGTAAGAAATGTTAAGTCCTTTGTACTGGAAACTTGCATTCTCCCAGTAAGGTCATATATTGTACTACGTTGCAAGCCCCTGGAGCAATTTTTTTGATTAGTGTTTTTGTGAACAAGAAATAATTAACAAGTGGCTCTATCCCATCTCCCCTTTTTCCCCTATCCCATCTCCCCCCTTTCCCCGTCGCGATATAACCTTGAATGGTTGAAAACGACGTTAAACACCAAATAAAGAAAGAAATCATCTCGTGCTGTGGTTGTTGTTTTATTATTTAAAGTCTTCTTCATCGAAATGATAAGACATCTCGGGCTGATTGGTCCTGATATGGCTCAAAAAAGTCGGCTGGACCGAAAGCAAAAATCAAGTAAAGTATCTGGGGCTGATAGAACATATGGACCCTAACGGGTGTAAAGTTCCCTCACATAGTGAGCATATATTAAAACCCTTCCTGGCCGGATAATATGGTACCTAGGGTCACCAAAGTTCAGAGCTTCTCAGCATCGACTCCGATGAGCATGCTTCCTAATAGTGGTGTCAACAGTTTTATCAGTTTTGGAGAAAAGTGGGTGCAAACGAAAACATTTAAACCATGCCTTCCGGGATAATGTTGGCACTAGGATCATCAAACTACAGAGCAAATCAATGTCAATCACCACAAACTGGGGCCTTAATTTCGGAGAAAATAAATGTGTCCTTACTGGAGACAATTGAGTACATGTATACGAAATAGCATTTCCTGACGGAATAATTTTGGGTGACACCAGGGTCATCAATCCCCAGGACATAATTATGAGCGTTTATTCCCATAGACCTCGAGCTCATAGCCAAAGTGAGTTTCAATAGCTTTACCCATTTGGGAGAAATGAGTACATATATATGTTAGTCATATTGAGAACAGACACAAGTCAAACGGGATAATTGCACTATGATCAACAAACTACTTCGTTTGAATGCAAATGTGTTGTTGTTCGTCACCCAGAGGGTGGACGTTTGCGTTTGTTCCGGTCAGTCTATATAATGTCACAACAGTCACTAAAATATCACTCACGCGAACTGTCAAGACGCAAAATAGATAAGTTGGTAAATTGCTCTCCTGACGTGACAAAACGAATGTGTCCGAGGCAGGAGATCGAATCCCATTGGCGTCGTTAATTTTTAAAAAAAAGCTTACTGGGTGACGCAGGGGTTTGTCGGACCTGTTCTTCTTAGGGGTTGGGGAGGGGGGGTGGGGTGTTGCGTTTTTTTTTTTTTTTTTTGGGGGGAGGGGGAAAAGAACATTGCAGTTATGATAAAGAAACATTCTTTCAATATTTGTCCCGCGCTAATCTGTGTGAAATCGCTTACCGTTGCCAATAATAATTCATATATTAATACAGGTACTGGTAGCCTCAGTCACACGAAATTGCTAATTTCTGTGGTACTGGGCAACTTTTACGTTATTCCTTTTGCATGGGCATAGTGGAGGCCACCTCGATCAGTTGTTTATTTTTTAATTAAGTGGGTTTATTTGAACATTAAATATTTTTACCTACCGCCGGATGCCCATAGGCACCCCTGAAACTCGACATGCAGCCGTCCGGGATAAAACTGCCCGAGAATCTAATAAACACTTTAGACAACACAATATCATGTCTCTCTCACTGTCTCACTCTCACTGTCTCTCTCTCACTGTCTCTCTCACTGTCTCACTCTCACTGTCTCTCTCTCTCACTGTCTCTCTCACTGTCTCACTCTCACTGTCTCTCTCTCACTGTCTCTCTCACTGTCTCTCTCTCACTGTCTCTCTCACTGTCTCTCTCTCTGTCTCTCTCACTGTCTCTCTCACTGTCTCTCTCACTGTCTCACTCTCACTGTCTCTCTCTCACTGTCTCTCTCTCTCACTGTCTCTCTCACTGTCTCTCTCTCACTGTCTCTCTCTCACTGTCTCACTCTCACTGTCTCTGTCTCACTGTCTCTCTCTCACTGTCTCTCTTACTGTCTCTCTCTCTCACTGTCTCTCTCACTGTCTCTCTCTCACTGTCTCTCTCTCACTGTCTCTCTCACTGTCTCTCTCTCACTGTCTCTCTCTCACTGTCTCTCTCACTGTCTCTCTCTCACTGTCTCACTCTCACTGTCTCTCTCTCACTGTCTCTCTCACTGTCTCTCTCACTGTCTCATTCTCACTGTCTCTCTCTCACTGTCTCTCTCACTGTCTCTCTCACTGTCTCACTCTCACTGTCTCTCTCTCACTGTCTCTCTCTCTCTCTCACTGTCTCACTCTCACTGTCTCTCTCTCACTGTCTCTCTCTCTCTCACTGTCTCACTCTCACTGTCTCACTCTCACTGTCTCTCTCACTGTCTCACTCTCACTGTCTCTCTCTCACTGTCTCTCTCTCACTGTCTCTCTCTCTCTGTCTCACTCTCACTGTCTCTCTCACTGTCTCTCTCTCACTGTCTCTCTCACTGTCTCACTCTCACTGTCTCTCTCACTGTCTCACTCTCACTGTCTCTCTCACTGTCTCTCTCTCACTGTCTCTCTCTCACTGTCTCCCTCTCACTGTCTCTCTCTCACTGTCTCTCTCACTGTCTCACTCTCACTGTCTCTCTCTCTCACTGTCACTCTCACTGTCTCTTTCTCACTGTCTCTCACTGTCTCTCTCACTGTCACTCTCACTGTCTCTCTCTCACTGTCACTCTCACTGTCTCTCTCTCACTGTCTCTCTCTCACTGTCTCTCTCTCACTGTCTCTCTCACTGTCTCACTCTCACTGTCTCTCTCTCTCACTGTCTGACTCACTGTCTCACTCTCACTGTCTCTCTCACTGTCTCTCTCACTGTCTCACTCTCATTGTCTCTCTCACTGTCTCACTCTCACTGTCTCTCTCACTGTCTCACTCTCACTGTCTCTCTCTCACTGTCTCTCTCTCACTGTCACTCTCACTGTCTCTCTCTCTCTGTCTCTCTCACTGTCTCTCTCTCACTGTCTCTCTCTCACTGTCTCTCTCTCACTGTCTCACTC
>NC_090252.1:21729524-21739524 GCF_037325665.1 Littorina saxatilis | reverse complement strand
TGTTTTGCCAAACATAATTTCGTGTTTTTGTTTGTTTCCATGTTCATTTGTGTACTGCATTTTGTTAAAACTAATGCTGCGTCTAACCTCGGGACACGTGCCGCGACGTGACTCGTTACTGACTAGCTTTGTTGTTGCACTGATCTGAAGTTGATCACCAAAATGAATGTGGTTCGCTCTTCTTAAACTTCACCAGACACCGCCACTTGACTTAATAGTTTTGCCGATATTTCTGTACAACGTTTGCTTTTTTGGTTGGCATTTCGTCCCCACAGAGATCGGCCCTATATTACCCTTCGGACCAATGTCGATCTCAAATCCGCGGAATCCGACAAATACCTTGCTGTGCACATGCGCAGAAAAGGCTGTTTCGGTCAGCCTTGAAATCACAGCCCTGGTGACTACCACAATTTCGACTTCGAATTTTCACACACGAAAAAAGGTTCTCTCGACCGGAATTTCCGGAATTTTAGGTAGTATTCCGTAATACCGGAATTTAGACCCCAAATCCGTAATAATTCCGGACAATCCGGGAGGGTAAACAGGTCTGTTATTAAAGGGAGCATTCTCCTCAAACAAGCAATGGTGAGTACCATCAATAATCTATTGATATATAACTTTGGGGAAAAGCATACCACAATTCTAGACCCTGGTTATTTCCTGTGTTGTTGTTGTTGTTGGTGTTGGTGTTGGTGTTGTTGTTGTTGTTGTTGTTGGTGTGTGTGTGTGTGTCTGTGTGTGTGTGTGTGTGTGTAAGTGTGTGTGTAAGTGTTTGTGTGTGTGTGTGTGTGTGTGTGTGTGTGTGTGTGTGTGTGTGTGTGTATTTTCTTTGCATTGTGGCGTGTGTGTTTTTTTAAGGATTCATTTCAGAGAATGACACTAGTGTCATTTTTTCTTCTTCTTCTTCTTCTTCTGCGTTCGTGGGCTGAAATTCCCACGTACACTCGTGTTTTTTGCACGAGTGGAATTTTACGTGTATGACCGTTTTTTACCCCGCCATTTAGGCAGCCATACGCCGTTTTCGGAGGAAGCATGCTGGGTATTTTCGTGTTTCTATAACCCACCGAACTCTGACATGGATTACAGGATCTTTTTTGTGCGCACTTGGTCTTGTGCTTGCGTGTACACACGTGTGTGTTCGGACACCGAGGAGAGTCTGCACACAAAGTTGACTCTGAGAAATAAATCTCTCGCCGAACGTGGGGACGAACTCACGCTGACAGCGGCCAACTGGATACAAATCCAGCGCGCTACCGACTGAGCTACATCCCCGCCGATAGTGTCATTTTAATACATCCCCAAAAAAATCCCAATCTGCACTTATAAAACGGAAAGGGTGTGGATTTTTGGAATATGTCTCAGTGAGAGGATGACCTCATCACATGGTACAAACTAGGACAGATCTGTGGTGATGCAAATGATTGCTTACCTGAAGAACGTGTCCATAAGCAGTCTGCTTGTTAACGTTCTAAATGTTGTTACTGTTTATAACGTGTATGCAAGAAACTAAGTTAATAAAAACGCGCTTAACCAAGGGTGGTTCCTTTAAAAGAAACAAAAGAAGCAAGGGCGAGGGGGATGTACGAGCCAAAACACCTGCATTTACTTAAGTAATTACTTACACGTTGCAGCCCCCAAACCTGTCATTATCCTGTCTAAAATACACAGCACGTGGCTGTGAACATTCTTTCTTTCTTTAATCGTGTATGCCACTTGCGCAAATTACGACAAGCAACACACGTTCTGACTGAATCATGTTTTATAAAGTTGTGTAAAAAAAATTGTTGAAAGAGATTGTGTGTTGATGTTTCTGCAACGTTCAAAAGGAGATCTTAGAAATTCAAATTTGAATTTTTTTTTTAATGTTTTTTTGGTTTTTTTTTAAGATCGGGGTACAAAATGACTCCTGATCCAAAGATTCAAGTACTTTGGTTCGACACGAAGTAACTAAAAATTCATCGACCTGATTTGACCTGACTTTTGACATTTTAACACAACAAAAGAAACTGAACTCATTCCCCTCGTTCAGATATATTTTGACATAATTATTTTCAAAGGCAAAAAGAATCATTTCTTCCATGCTGAGCCTAATACAGGTCTGATTTTGGACATAAAACAAGTCATGCAATCATCCGTGAAAAGTGACTTTGGTTTGTGTACACCTTGACTGTTTTATGGCCAATAGTATACATGCCAGCTACCAAGGCCACCTGCAGTGTCTCGGCCTCATTGTTTGTGTCACGGACGCTTACTTCTTTCATCTCTCTAGTTTCGGATTTGTATTTCCTGCTGAGCGCTCTGCTGGAAATGTTCGAACTTGTGTTTGAAGTTAGCTGTCAGAGTTTTGTAAATATCCAATTCTTGCACAGTTATATAGTACTGTCGCAGTTGGTGAGCGGTAGCCTGTTGGCTTCGACGAAATTGATAAGTGATGGTTTGTGCTAGAAGTCAATATCCTGATTATTGTTGAAGTTGTAAGCAGCTTTCAAATACATTTATTAATGGCGAGGAATGTTGAGTCAAAGCAGATATATTGAAATAAATATATTGATATAGGTAAGGCACGGCAAAGAATTTATTTCAGGAAACTCAATGACAAATTAAATAAAAAATTTAAAAAAATAGGAACGCAAACTCTCTCTCAAAATACACATAAGCTTATTCAGATAAGAAGGATACATATATATCAAATACATATATATTATATTAACAAAAAGGAACTTTTGGTCAAAGTGGAAATTGGATGTGCGAATGAACATTAATGGGAACATAGTCCTTCAACGGTTAGAATACAGAAGTAACTATAATTAATTACTTGATCATACAGACAAAGATAGGGGCAGGGAGTCGTACATTCACATACTGTGCACCTCTCAATTCAAAGTCTAGTCTACAACTGTGCCCCATCATGCCGGGCCCACCATGTACGCTTTTCGTTACAAAACAGAATCATCCCATACTCCTGACTTTATCACAACCAAACAAAAAAGCAAACTCTCTGTTGTATTCAAAGTTATATTTCATATACAATATATTCAGATATCTATAGCAGTCACCTTCTTCTTCTTCTACGTTCGTGGACTGAAACTCCCACGTATACACTCGTGTGGAATTTTACGTGTTTGACCGTTTTTACCCCACCATTTAGGCAGCCACACGCCGCTTTCGGAGGAAGAATGCTGGATATTTTCGTGTTTCTATAACCCACCGAACTCTGACATGGATTACAGGATCTTTTCCGTGCGCACTTGGTCTTGTGCTTGCGTGTACACACGAAGGGGGATAAGCCACTAGCAGGTCTGCACATAAGTTGACATGGGAGATCGGAAAAAGGCGGCCGCGGCCCGCGGCCGGGATTCGAACCCTCGACCTTCCGATTAAGAGGCCGACGTCTTCCCATCCCGCCACAGCGTCCGTCTATAGCAGTCACCAAATGTGTGCTTAATTCAGTACACCAGCTAAAATGTCTGCAAAACATAAACGAGTGCGTGGATAATTTATTTACAGTATGTGTTTAACGACATGTCTGCTTGCTATTATTCAAAACGTTACGGTTCTTTTGCGACGATCGTGTTCAACAAAAATGAAAAAAATGTAAAAAAAAATTTTAAACCAAAAGATAATACACCTGCATGTGTTTCTTGTTGCAACATGCACACAAAAAATAAACCTTTGTATGAAATTCAAACATGGCTTGGGGAAAAAACTGTACATTCACAAAATTCCTCCCCTCCCTTTCTTATATATTGAAATCTTGCAACAAGTAAGTCAATCCTACATCCCCAAACGTTTAAAAAAAAAATTTAAAAAAATTTAAAAAAAACATCGGAAAAAAACCCGTTCTGTTCCTCTGTGAGCCACGCTCGCGTTGTCAGCCCATACACAAAATGCCGTTCAAGCACACGTTCACCCCTCTCGTCTTTTCAACGTGTTCATTGAGCTGACAAAACTAAACGCCATTTTGCTTAACAATCACGCGCTTTATGTGTGCCGAGGTCCGTTCTGAGTTGGGCTTGCAGAGACTGTGTGACAAAGTTCTGCAGTCATGTGTTAGAGAGTGGATGACAAGAGAGTGGGGGACTGGACTATTGCTGGGGTATCTCAGACTAGACTCATATATATTGGACGAGGATCTGATTATCAAATCGTTCATTAAACACAAAACGTGAATACCGACGATTTCCTTTTTTGGGATTAATAAACAAACAAACAAACAAACACAAACAAGAACAGAAATATGAGTCCTAAACGATTCGCTGTGTTCAAGATAGCAGAGCATAACCTGATATCTGTAAAGAAGGTGATCCTTTCAACGTATTATGTCTTAAAGTGTTGATTCTGAACGTGAGTTTGTTTTTTGAAAGTGGAATAAAAATGTGTCCATTCAATGTGTTACAGTTTCTGAAATGTAATTGTCGCCTGCAGAGTCGGGTCTCTCTCTCTCTCTCTCTCTCTCTCTCTCTCTCTCTCTCTCTCTCTCTCTCTCTCTCTCTCTCTCTCTCTCTCTCTCTCTCTCTCTCTCTCTCTCTCTCTCTCTCTCTCTCTCAGATGGCTACTAGTCTTAACATGTGCAAGTAGCTGTCAACAATTGGCAAAGCTTTATAAATTACAAAAATATGTTCTTTATTACATGTATTATGTGGAATTTATGTTGCGATTTTCCATCATCATCATCAACATCATCATTATCATCATCAAATCATCATCATCATCATCATCATCTTCATTTTCATCTTCATCTTCATCTTCATCATCATCATCTTCATCTTCATCTTCATCATCATCTTCATCTTCATCATATAATCATTGTAAGCATTAGTGTAAACGTTGGTATTGTGTGAATTTTACCGTCGATCACTTTACATGTGTAACCTCAATTAACATGTTGCATGTTTCGCTTTTGATTTGTATGTTGCTTACTTTGTCATTTTGTTGTTTGTGTTTATTTGCTTGTTTGCTTACTTGTCGATTGTTTGCTGGGTCGTTCGTTTAATTTGTTTATTTGTCATGTTGCTTTACTTGTTTATCATTTATTAGACATTTGTATTAGAAGTAAGGACCGGTTGTAAGAAAAGGCGTCGCCTTGAACCTCTATCCTTGAAAAATAAAGTTCCATCATCATCATCATCATCATCATCATCATCATCATCATCATCATCTCACAAACACACACATCTTCCCTCCAACAACCGCAAATACATCACGTCCTACGACTGAGTTTTACAAGCACACTTCCCCACTCTTCTTCATAATATCTGCTCTTTCAACCGAGACACCAAACAATTAAAAAGGGGGCGTTTAGTAAAGGACGACAATTTGAAAAGAAAATTGTATATAAAGTCTGCGCATATAGAGTTTATTTTTCGTGATTCATAAAAGGAAAGAGGAATAATAAAGGCGCGGGTGGTTAGCTAGTTATACTTGCGTGGTGCTAATGTGCATGGAGTTGGGTGCGGAAGAAAGCATTTAACGTCAAGTAGGGCCTACTCGCCATATTTTGTTCGTGTTCGCTTTGATGAATTGACAGAAGGCAGAACTGAATCTTTGACTTGTTTGGGGGTTGGGTATGAATTTACTTTTCACAAAATGCGTTGCGGAAATTAAAGTGGACATGTTTCATAATGAGTAGCAGATCTCGGGTATTCGTTGTTGTGTCAAAATGACCATCGGTTTAAACGGTAGTTTATTCTTTTGGATATTCTATTCATCACAATAACGATCATAAGTTTGTAAACATCAAGGAGCCTATGGCCTGTTGTGGTGTCTTAACATTAGAATTACCAATACCGCCGGTGTAACACGAGAAAATTACTCCCACGAGATTTTTACTCCGGGGTAAACATTTCGTACGAAAAAGTTACTCCCTTTACAAAAAAAGCACTCCCCCATTACACGAGAAAATTACTCCCAAAGACAGGTGAGTTCCGAGTAAACATTTCGTACAAAAATGTTACTCCCCTGACGAATAAATAACGAATAAATTATACTTCACCCAAACACAAGCAATTTAACTTCCCATGCCAGGTGTACGAAATTTTTACTCCCTTGTCCCCTGTTAGTCTTGGTGGTGGAAGGGGTGGAAGGAGGGTAGCGCGACATTCGTGTGCGCGAGATCACGTATTGGCATTATCCCTTCGCCCGCATCCCATTTTTGCGTACAAGATTTTTACTGGAAGTGAAAAAAATGGGGAGTAAAAATTTCGTGGAGGGAGTAATTTGTTCGTGCCTTGGGGAGTTCTTTTCTCGTACGAAAAGTGTACTCGGAGTAAGAATTTTGTACGAAATATTTACTCCGGAGTAAATTTTTCGTGGAGTAAAAATTTCGTGTTACACCGGTGATGTGAATATGAGAATGGCGAACAGTCACATTTTTTAATAATATACAAAACTGTCAGTCAGTTTCAAAACAACAATATCTTGCCAATTAAAAAAACTACTACAAATTAAACAAACTTGATGAGAAAAATGGTTGAGATGGTACATTTTAATAAAATATGAATGACACAGATACTGTCATTAACTGCAAATTGTAACCAAATTACAACAAATGTACACAGAGTATTTCAAATTCACGTTGGTAGTTTCTCTTAAATAAAGGCATCATTGAAACCATACTTCCACCAAAAGCCCCTCCCCCCTCAGAAAGAAAACCGGGTAATGGATATATAATCCTGCTGCTACAGCTTTCCACTGTGAGGAAGCGACCCCATCAATTGGATGATAATTTGATGTAATCCACCAATACCGACACTTTGTAAACAAATCGAAATGCCATACATCATTGACCAAAGATGTTTCATTAGAGAAACTCAATAACCCTTCCTCAATTTCAGTAACAACTTGACACTCTCTGGAATCATTAAGGATACAGTCACACTGTCCAACTCTTGACCACACAAAGCCTCTATGCAAATTCTCGCAATTCAACCCCTCTCTTAATAATCCATAGAAGTGGCGCAGAAGGATTAGTTCGCTAATCCGGCCATCGCGTGCATTCGTTAGTCCAGGCACAAGTTGTCACTGCTCGGAGCACTTTGACAGCGCGTGCCATTGTGACCTAGCACGTGCCAGTCGCACGCTGGCCTTTCAAATTTGCATGCTGAAACTGACCATTAGCGCTATGACTGCGGAAACCGAGACAAAGTTGTCTCTTTGTTTTGATCGGTTGTAGTGGTTTGGTTGTGTATTCATGTCTGGCTGGCTGGCTGGTTGGCTAGCTGGCTGGCCGACTGACCGTCTGTCTGTCTGTCTGTTTGTCGGTGTGTCTGTCTGTCTGTCTGTCTGTTTGTGCATGTCTGTCTGTTTGACTGACTGACTACAAACAGTATTTCTTTAAATAAATGAACTTTTGGGTGAATTTACCAATCGTATTGTATGGATTCCACTGCTACCCAGCCGCTGGAGAACAACCATTTTTCTCAACTAACACACACACCCCTCCCTCCACCCCTCCACCCCTCCACCCTCCATTGCACTGGACTCACCTAGCTATCGTCGAATTAACAACGAAGCAAGGAAACCAAGCAACTACAACTGAGTTAATTTTGACGGGCACAATGGCGGGGTGGTCAGACGTCGGCCTCCTAATCGGGAAGTCGCCGTGAGTTCGAATCCCGGTCGCTGCCGCCTGGTGGATTAAAGAGTGGAGATTTGTCCGATCTCCCAGGTCAAGTGTGTGCACGCAAGCACAAGACCAAGTGCGCACAGGAAAAGATCCTGTAATCGATGTCAGAGTTCAGTGGGTTATAGAAACACGAAAATACCCAGCATGCCTACTCAACAAACTTGCGCCGAGTGAAGCTGACTATGCTCTCAGAGTATAGTGTGGGGAACCCAAATGGGCAAACAAGCTCACACGTAACCAGACAATTCTGGAACGCTAAAGAAGAAGAAGAAGAAGAAGAAGAAGAAGAAGAAGAAGAAGAAGAAGAAGAAGAAGAAGAAGAAGAAGAAGAAGAAGAAGAAGAGTTAATTTTGTCACAAAAATAGCCATCTTTAGCTTGTGTATGTTTAAAGTAAGTTAAAACTCTCTTTTTTTTTCTTTGATCTCTTATCTTTCTTAACTCTTTTTGTATATAGCCTATATATGAGTTCTTGTCGTTTTGAGAAAACAAGTTTTGTCACCGGCAAAGTGGCCATTTTAAGCTTGACTGAGTCTAAATAAAGAATACATTTAGGCTAAAACGCTAATAAACCATCTAGTCTCGGTGGGCCATTTGTACCCTGTCTGTGGGGACCAACATAGTAACTGAAGATGTCTTCTGGGACATCATACACCTGTTTCCCGCCGGGGTTGACGCATTAATCACGTCCAGCAGTGTATTTGGTTCCTAAATTAGTTTTGTAGTCTGTTCAGTTAATGCCTCAGTTTTACTTGTTTCTGCTTATGTTTAACGTTCTTGTTTACACAGATTGTTTTCTGTCACGCTAAGGTTCAGACATTTTGTGTCATTTTCAGTCTTTGGTCCGAGAAAAATTGGAAACGGCTTAGAGAAATAAACAATCCTTCGACCAGTGTGGGTTTAGCCTGCATCTGCAAAGGTTCCCATGCGAAATTTTGAAATTTGGCAAAGAAAAAGGGGCGAATACGTCATCTCTCTCTCTCTCTCTCTCTCTCTCTCTCTCTCTCTCTCTCTCTCTCTCTCTCTCTCTCTCTCTCTCTCTCTCTCTCTCTCTCTCTCTCTCTGTACAGATTGTAAGAAAAGGCGTAGCCTTAAATCTTAATCATTGTAAAATAAAGTTCAATTCAATTCAGTTTAATTCTCTCTCTCTCTCTCTCTCTCTCTCTCTCTCTCTCTCTCTCTCTCTCTCTCTCTCTCTCTCTTTGTTTCTATTTTTTATTCTTGCCATATTTGTGTGTTTTAGATGTAGTAAGAACAGGTTGTAAGACTTTAAGCTTGTGTCTGAAACCCTCTATCCTAATGTATCAAAAATCAATAAATCGAAATTCAATTTCTATCTCGGCGCCTTACCACTGCACCGACCAAACTAGCAGTAAAATATCAAGGCAGCATGGCCCTCATCATAATAATACATGACAAACGAACACACACACAGCCAGAACCGTCAACACCGTCAACAGCGCTCAGTGGCTGAAACGCTACAGAAGTGTTTCACTTCTCTCGCTTCAAATCCCGCCCCTCTCTCACTCTCTCTGCTCTCTCACTGGTTCGCTGTCAGGTACCGCTGAGCTACCGTGTGTGCGCACAGCGTTGCGTGCGTGCTCCGTTCTGTTCGGTCTCTCTCTATCTCTCTGTCCGCTCTCGCGCGCAAGGAGAAAATGTGTGTGATCGGAGATATTTCAGCTGTCAGGTGTAGTAGTAGTAGTGAGTGTCGCTGTGAACCAAGACTCAGCGTGTGTGTTCTCTGTTGTGTCTCTGTTTGAGGATGTTATGTGACCACGTTTTCACTACTACTACCTACGGCACCCACTACCACCACTACCACTACTACTAGTACTATTCCATAAGGATTCTATACCACTACAGTTTGTGCGAACAGCGGAATATGTCACAGTCGCGGTGAATTTCTGGTGGATTTTCATTTTGTGGAGAATTCTGCTGTTACCTGTGTGATACGGAATTATATCGCACGGAAGCGCCGTGTGCTGATGTGAACACGCGAGGATATTCACTGTGCCAGTGTTCTGTCCAGTTCTGCTGAGAAAACCAGGACTACTCAGCATCAAGTCTGGAATTATTGTGCTGTGGATTATATTGTGGGTTTTTTTTTTTTTTTAAAGGTGAGTTTGGCTTTATTTTATCATTTGATGATTTCATACAATTGTAAGGGACGTAACACAACTTCTATCACCAGTTGACAAAGTACAATATCTTCCGGCTCGTATTTAAGAATTGTTAATTCCATCTCACAGGGCATAAAGAGATCCCTGCGCCTTGAGTCCGAGTCTGGAGATACGCGCGCGATATAAGACTTCATATATAACATCTTTCTATCGAAAGATAATTATAAGTTTTGGTTTTTGATTATCATTTCGTCA
>NC_090252.1:21694524-21722024 GCF_037325665.1 Littorina saxatilis | reverse complement strand
CGAGTTTTACGGTAGGACGAGGGTTTTGTGGGCGCTTTTTGTTTGGGTTCATTAGAGAAGTTTTTGTGTTGAAAGAGGTTATTAGCGTTTAAGGGTTTGAGATGGATGGGTGAGTGTTTTTGTCATGTGTGAAGTGCGGCCAAAATATGTATTGAAGAAGGAAAGGGAAAACTTTTATGACTAAACGATGGAGAAAACCTGTGAAAGACGAAGAAGACATGTGAAAAATATGGAATATTATTTTGGGGAAAATAATGGAAAGTTATGTAATTATTAATGATCATATTATTATTACAGACAAAATCAATCAATCAATCAATCAATATGAAGCTTATATAGCGCGTATTCCGTAGGTACAGTACTGTTCTAAGCGCTTGTCGAAGAGTTATGAACACAGGACTAACAAAGAAACTAACATCTACAGACGGACACGAACCCTATCACACACTAGCAAACCCTGATAAACACACAACAAACAACTGTTTAACAACAATGTACACATCAATAGCTAGGTCCAAACAAAATAATATCAAACACAAAGAAAACACCTCTCACAGAGCACAGCACAAGAATGTCTTTTGGGGCACAACACATCACTGTCGAACATGAAAGTCGCAGCCAGCTACGGGAAGAACTGAGTCTTCAACCTGGGGCTCTGGCGAAGCTCAAGCGGCAGGGAGTTCCATGGTAATGGCAGGGTTTGTTTACTTGTTTATTGTTGTTTTAATATATAAGCAGCATCTTTGTAATTAATCATAAGCAGTACCCCACGTATATTTCATAATCACACACATACACGCACGCACGCACGCACGCACACACATACGCACGCACGCACGCACGCACATACATACGCACGCACGCACGCACGCACGCACGCACGCACACACACACACACACACACACATACGCACGCACGCACGCACGCACGCGCACACACACACACACACACACTTCCCAAATGATAAAACACAATTATATAATAATAAAACGAATGTTTAAACAATCGAAGTTTATTAATGAAACAGAATCCAACCACAACCGTCATGAGGAAAAATGATCCATCTGAACACTACCACACACGATAGTCATATTAATTTAATATCCTGCTATTCATCCCTAGTGTCACAGCAAACGCCCCAAGCAAGGTTGACACAGTCGACAGAGCTCAGACAACACAGTGCACGCACGTGAAGTCCGAGGGAAACATTTCTGTAATAGCATACTATTCCCTTTGGGAGACACTGCTTGACCTAGTTTCCTTTGTATTGTGAGGTGTAACAACACACTGTATTTGCTTGCAAGGTCGCTGCGCACTGTTTAGTCGGTTTAGAATGATGGAGGTTATTAGTACCAGGGACCTATATTTAGATATGGCCATGGCTCAGAAATGGAGTCTAAAGTTGTGACAAAAGGTGATTTTGTTAGAATGTGTCATTTATATCGTTAAGTTTGAGGAGAACGATGTAACAAATCCAACACAACAAGTCCCGAAGAAATTGGTCATTTATTTCATCCGTAGTACACAGAATAGTACTCATGTGCTGTTCATAACTCTAACAACATGTCACAAGAATAAAACAATGATTCAGTCAAATTATACCACATTCCATGTAAAACAAACATTGCAACTGATACGAAACTCCTGAATAAACATGTATGTACAAAAACAGGATTGAGTGTGAGCCAAAAACCTTATAGAAACAATGCCTGCTCATGCTGTTCATAACATTACACCAATGTGAGCGTGCTACGACTATTAAGATCCAATCATACCTTTTCTTCAGCAAAATTAAGATGAATTATGCATTAACCAACCTACAAACATCACAAGCAAATATCTGAGCGGTTTCACATGCGAAATCTAGCTCCTATAATGCCATAAACCCTTGTATAACTTTCACAGTGAATTTCAAGAAGAAAAAATCAGAAAATCTGATTTAAGTTAGACTACAAGTATCAAGTCAAGTGAGAGATTTAGTAAAGTGACAAAACCTATCAATGCATTAACAACTAGCCCAAAATGAAGCTCAAAATAGACCCACAGGCAGAGAAATCTGTCATTGCTATTTGTTGTTCATAACTTTACACTGTGACAATTTACTTTTTCGAACACGGCAGTCAAACCTTGCAGAACTTTGGCACACTACATATAGTGATAATACATACATGTACAAAGTAGAACACTCATGCTAAGCAAAATCTTGCAACTAAAAGTACTTAGACATAAATCGAAAAAAAGAGGTGGAGTTCATAACTTTACGACAAATTGTATGGAATTGTAAGCAAACATGAACATTTTTGCTAAAAGATCACCCCGTGCTTACACAAAACAGCTTATTAAGGTTACAGAACATACATTCACTAACAACCAGGCAAAAGTCAATGATTTAATAGACCCACAGGCAGAGAAATCTGTGGTTGCTATTTGTTGTTCATAACTTTACATCGTGACAATTTATTTTTTTCAACACAGCAGCCAAACCTTGCAGAACATTAACACACTACATATGATAATAATACATACATGCACAAAGAAGAACACTGGTGCTATGCACAATCTTGCAACTTAGCCATTAATCGAATAAAGAGATGGAGTTCATAACTTTACGACAAACTGAATGGACTTTTGAACAAATATGAATATTTTGGCTGAAAGATCACACAACAGCTTAATATTAAGGTTACAGAACAAAACTCCTGTTAGTCAAAAGCAAGTTGCACAATTTGGAGAGAAATACTGCCTCCTATAATATACTCCTGATCACAAAACACGCCAGAAACCTAGCAAACGCTACAAGTATGGGAAGGCTAACTGGGAACATCTCAAAGCCGATGCGGCTCGAGCATCCCAGTGGCTGCAAGCAATGAACGCTGAGGGCTGTGACATCCACTCGCTATGGTCTACATTCAAAGGCGAACTCCTCACTGCTACTGACCAACACATCCCATCCAACACATGCTCACCAAGAAGCCGCCCACCATGGTTGAACAATCATCTGAAGAAACTGCTAAAAACTTAAAAAGGAAGAAGAGATTATACAGACAAGACTAAAATCTGGACTAAGACCTGTCATCTCCCTCCTACGAACTTGGACAACACATGCTGCAACAAGTACCATGTAATCCGTACCTAGGCGTACCATGTCAGAGGATCTATCATGGACGAGACACGTTGCCAACATCACAAGTAAAGCCAACTCCACAACTGGATTCCTACGTCGCAACCTACGATGCTGCCTCAAAGAGTGTAGGCGCACAGCATTCATCTCCCTAGTGAGATCCACGCTGGAATACAGCTCGGTCGCCTGGGACCGCCATCTTAAAGGGGACATCAACAAACTAGAGATGGTCCAGAGGCAGGCGGCCCGTTTTATCACCCAAAACTATAGGGACCGCCCCTCCGGCTGTGTTACCAAGATGCTGAGCGACCTTTGTTTCCCAACCCTTCCAGCAAAGAAGGCGGCAGCAGCGACTGATCTTTCTTCTACAAAGTGTCAACAGGCCTGATGCCAGCACTACCTGCAACAAATTTCATAACCAAGGAGGCTACTGGAAAAAGACGAATCAAACCAAGAATACCAGACCAAGAACATTGTGACTTAACTGGCACAAAACAACAGCCTGAGTAATATTCAAACAATCACTCAAACAATCACTCAGACCCCCCAGTATGAGTTCTCCTACTTTCCAAGAACAATAGCTGATTGGAACAATCTGGAAGAAGAGACAGTCAAGAAAACAGACAGTTCGCGCTGCCTTATTTAATAAATAAGTGCTCTCCCCAGTTCCGCTGGTACTATGCTAAAGATTGGATTCTGCCCGCTTACAGATACTGACACATGTTCATAACATTACTGCACAGACACAGAAAACGCACTGTACATAAATCCGTGAGAAAAATGCGAACACGCATAGCAGAAAAGCATGTTGAAACACACTATTACACACAGAAAGACCTGTTATGAGGAATTCATAATGTTTGACTTTTAGTTGAAGGTGAAAACAAGTGCTCGCTTGTAAGTTTTAGTGGAGTAGTTGTGGAGGACTGCCACGACATCGGTCGACTGAATAAAACATTCTGACACTGGTCCAGCTGGCCATTTCCAGCCATCAGGCATCACGGATCTTATCCAGGTACCTGCCCCAGCACCCCTCATCTGTAATCTTTGTCACCTGCAACAGAAGCAATGGCAATCAGAGAAATGTTTTATGCTAACAATAAATAGCTAGGCAAATACATTATCAGGCCACTAAGTCAGCTGCTCCAGTAATTTCAACTTCCTGTTCATTACAGATCCCTTCCCTTCAGACCTTAATATAAAGACTTGCCCCTTTTTAAGACCTTGCTTTTTCACATTTTTTTCTTCTCCATAGCATGTCATTTAATCTCCACATCACGAGGCCCTCGTTTTAAAGACCTGTCTTTCTTTAAGACCTTTTCTTAAAAACAGAAAGCAATAAAAAAGGCATACAACTCAACATCAGATTTGTGTTGCAAAGTTATGAACAGCAACAAAACCAAAGCTTTGTTGAGAAACTACCAAGACAGTGTTGCTTCAACCATCATTCCCTCTCTAAAGCTAGTTTCTGCAACAGCAAAAACCTAACAGCTACCCTCAAAACCATAGAAGAATCAGTATTAAATGCAGTTCATAACTTTGCGACAAACAGTAACCATGAAGTAGGCTTGGGATTTGCAACAGCTGTAAAAACCATGAAACGTAAAACAGATTCAAACCAGGTGTCTGAAACAGAATCCACCAACTAACATCACTTTGGCTTCCTGCATAATAACAATACAATTCAGTTTTTGTGCGAACAACACATTTCCTGACAGTGCATAACTTCACATCAAAAATCCGGCGTAAAGTTATGAACAGCACCAACACCACATCACTATCCAGAAACAACTAAGTCTGTGATTTTTCAAGCATATATCTCTGTCTCTGAGGCTTATTTCTGCAAAACAATATCACAGCTCACTTCAAAACCATAGAAGAATCAGTATCAAATGCAGTTCATAACTTTGCGACAAACAGCAACCACAAAGCAGGCTAGGGATTTGCAAAGTTATGAACAGCTGAAAGAACCATGAAACTTAAAACAGATTCAAACCAGGTGTCTGAAACAGAATCCACCAACCAACATCACTTTAGCTTCCTGCATAAAAACAAAATAATTTAGTTTTTGTGTGAACAACCTGTTTCCTGACAGTGCATAACTTTACATCAAAAATCCGGTGTAAAGTTATGAACAGCAGCAACACTACATCACTATCCAGAAACAACAAAGTCTGTGTTTTTTTCTAGCATATCTCTGTCTTTGAGGCTCACTTCTGCAAAACTCTATCACATCTCACTTCAAAAACATAGAAAAGCCAGTGTTAACTGCAGTTCATAACTTTGCGACATCCTCACCACACCCAGGAAACAGCATGCTCTGTAAAGTTATGAACATACATACAAAACACAAATTCAAGTTTTCTCGCAGCCTGAAATAAAATGAAGCAAACAACAATATCAGCTGCAGTGTCTTCCTGCAAGAATGTACCAAATAATTATCAACAAGAAGAATATGGTTACTGTTCATAACTTTACACAAATCAGACAATAGACCTCTGGTGCAAAGTTATGAACTGCACCGGTTTTAATTATTAAGGGCATTTTTTTGTTCCATCGAAAACCATATCAAAGCTGACACAGCATTAGTAACACTGAGCCATTTATTTCTTTTCAAAACATATTTTAAACAAAGAAATCTGTTAATTCAGAACCCGCATGCCTCGAATACACATTTTGTGTTGCAAAGTTATGAACAACGGGAACATACGGCTTTGCCGAAATTGATCGAAGTGAAGATAAGTCAAACTGTCAAGTTATTCCAAATCGTTGTTACAAATATGAATTTTGCTACTATTCCTTGAATGGTTCCTTCGATAAGACCTACACAAATGTATGTGCATAACACTACGACAAATCGTACAACAATCGATGACAAAAACCTTGTTTTTTCACTTCCAAAGTGAAAATTCAAAATGTCTGTTCTGGCAACATACATGGGAAGAATCAATCCGACATACATTTCAAACACCACAAGTCGTAGACTAATGCATTGTGACACAATCCACAAAATACTCTGCAAAAACCAGAGGGAACGTAGTGCATAACGCTATCGAAAAAAATTACGACAAAACATTTACCTCTTTTTTCTCCGCTTTCTTCTTTCATCTCGCACCTTCCCAGCTGATCACTCCAGGTCAACCGTTGCTAATGGCGCGAACAACGGTCACATGACTGATAAAAGAGTTCTGGGACCGAAAAAGTCCGATCAAAAATGTAGTGCATAACGCTGTCCTCTTGCGACAATTTCGCAAGTTCACTAGTTTGGCTCTGATTACTAGAAAACCGTCGCGCAAATCTAATTTTTTCTTCTGGCAAATAATACTTGATAGTGTTGTGATTATATATATGAATACAGTCAGACGGTAAAAGTTGTTCGATAGCTGATAAAACACAGAGATTCTTCCGCTAGCATTCTTGCGACAATTCGTTATGACCAACGCTTCGGGTGTTTCCGGCCAACTGCTCGGCTCCGCGAAGACCGTTTTTTGAAAAAAACCTATGCGACGTAATCTGCAGGCTTTTCGGAGTTTGGAAACGTCAGTTTTCGCATGTGTCCCTCTCACAGTTAAACATAAACATGATTCGTATGCAACCTCTGTTAATATGTCACAAGAAAATCACTAAAACACAGCCCGTTTTCTGCACTAAAGGCATCGTCATGATCACAAAACGTCAAACGGCATTCCATTTTCGGAAGGAACAGAAACGTAAACATGTGTCCGATGCAACTAATGTGCTTCCGTTTTCTAATTGCAGCTCTGTTTAAAGATATTAGCGATCAAATAAACGAAGCGGGTGAAAATAGCGTTCGACGCCATTTCTGAGCCGTGGCCATATAGGTCTATGCTAGTACCCTGGGGAATATGAACTGTGTGACGTTATTCCTGTGTTTTGGATTGTGAAGTATCATTGTTCTTGGTTTCGTTCTTTGCGGTGTATGTTTGTCGTGCACTGTCTGTCTGTCTGTCTGTCTGTCTTCTGTCTGTCTGTCTGTCTGCGTGCGGATATTTATCGCTCTGTCTTTCTTTGAGTGCATTGAAGCTAGTGCGAAGCCCCATAGAATCTGAAGTTCAGAGCGCATTCAGTTCAAATGTGTTTGTTTTTTTGTTGTTGTTTGTTTGATTGTTTGTTTTGTTTGTTTGTGAAATATGTGAAAGCTAAAATCATTGTCATAGTTTTGTTGAACAAACAATGATATCAGAGACCTCACGGAACTTTCAGTGTTTTTTCCAATTCTATCAACATCTTGCTAGAACAAACGACAGCATTATCAGTAAGAGATTACAACACAGTAGGCCATGTACATAACACAGCCAACGCACCAATCGCGTGCAAGGACACGCCATTGTTCTCACGTGACTTGTCGCAAGTAACGACAGTGTTGAGTGGTCTGTTCTTGATAACCTTATCTCTCTGTGTGCTTGAGAACAGTATTGTGAGGTTAAAATTGTACCGTAGACTTTTTGTGAAGAACGCTGTTTTGACATTTTACGGAAACAGTGCACAGCGCATGCGCCCCTATAACTGCAGAGTTATGCAGCTGTGTGTGTGTGTGTGTGTGTGTGTGTGCGCGTGCGTGTGTGTCTGTGCGCGTGCGTGTGTGTCTGTGTGCGTGCGTGTGTGTGTGTGTGTGTGTGTGTGTGTGTGTGTGTGTGTGTGTGTGTGTGTGTCACTTTCCATAAATTAAACATCAACACTGACGCAGTAACAAACCTCGGCAGCACTATCCACGTCCAGTACAAACCAAGACACACGTTCTGGGAACAACTTTATACTCTCTGATATTGTTATCGGTTATAAAACTTCAAAAGAAGAAAGGTCAAAAGGAAAAGGACAGGATGTGAACATAGTGGATGGCTTCTTATCGTTTTGTCTCGCCCACCGTCATCTGACAGTATTGTCCAAAGCTGATAATCGCTGACAGTATATTGTCCAAAGCTGATAATCGCTGACTGTTTGATAATGATTCCGCTATTATCCAAGGAGTTATCAACCAGCAAACTGCTCGGGGTCATTAATTTGCCGATGAGACAAAAAGATGGTGGAAAAAAAACAGAAGGAAAAGATTGATGTGAAACGTACAGGTTTGGATGATATCGCGTTGTGTACAACCCTGTGTGTCCCTTTACTAAGATCCGTGTTTCAGGGAATATATATATATGTGATATCTGCCCCATCAACAACCCCCCCCCCTCCCTCCCCCCCCTCGCTACACACACATAAACACTCACACACACACACTCACACACACACACACACACACACACACACACACACACACACACACACACACGCACAGCTTGGTTTTACTTTATTATCTGGCTGTTGTTTTCTTTGTTTAGTTGCACTTCCTGCCGTGCTGCTTTTCCAGTTGTATCTATTATAAATTTTTTCTTTATTTATTTCTTTGTTCGTTTTTTTTCTGAATCTTTTCATTATTTTGTAACTTCAACATTTATGTTTCTTTTGGTTTAAATGTTTATTTATCTATTTTTTTAAAATATTTGTTCGTTGTTTTTGTTTTTTTGTGTGTGTGAGAAGAATTTGTCAAGGTTGTGTTGAATGCGATATAGCTCGAATACAAAGCCCTGGGAACAGAACCTTTTATCTATACATGTGCGCCTCGTAATCCTTTCTCGGTGATCTTCCTCCCATTTAGGACATAGATACAGGCTGGTATACATCAGCATCGCGGATAATCGGAGATAACGAGACAGCGTATCTCTGTCAAAAGAAGATAACACACGATTAGGACTTTATGATCAGTCATAGGGCAGAGTAGGCTTTGTACTCTGTGCTCAAACCATACGTCGCTAGCTTTCTGTAAGGTAGTGTTAGTAACCAATTCGGGGCTGTGCAGAACTTTTGTGTTTGAAAGTAATTCCATACTGTTTACAAGTTGGAAGTACGCGGAACTGAATCGAATTTCCTCTTCCTTACAACGTGTATACTGGGACTGTGGTATTTATTGGTGCTTGGCAGCGTCGTTGTTGTTGTTGTTGTTGTTGTTGTTGTTGTTGTTGTTGTTGTTGTTGTTGTTGTTGAAAGTGGTGGTGCACATGGTAATGGCGTTTAAGTTGTCAAATTGGATTTTGATGCTTTAAATCCGTGACTCTTTTTCGACTCAAGTTGATTTTAAATTGCTTGATGTGCTTTATGGTTTATTTCGTGTGTTTTCCATGGACGGTGTGTTTATGACTTCTCCGGTTAAATTTATAGTTTTATTTTTCTGTTTTTCAGGCAGCCCAAGAAGATATATTGCAACAGAAAAAGCTCACCAACATTACAGAAAAAAAAGAGTCCTTCGTTACCTCCGTCCAGGCGAGGACCAGATCTGAGAATATGGATGTGCACGGCGGATAAAACTTCATATCACCCTCAGCGTGTCATGTGACGTCACCGTCGGAGTTGTACATGAGGTGTATAACATCCTTCCATCATCTTTGTTCTGCAACATAACACACAAATCTTCGAGACTTCACAAATGGTGACTTAACGGTGTGTACATTCTCACATATTTAGGTCGGCTGCCAGAAAGTGACATTCTTTTTTCCCAAAAAATTCTCTAGATATCTTTTTTATTTATTTGTACTGGCGATTGGGGTGAATATCACGGAGGAGAAATGTGTGCAAAATGAGGCGTTTTGTAACGACTTTACTATTCCACGATCTATGGATTTACCGGGAGTTGTAAACAGTGTCTTCTGTTCTCGACGAGATTCTTCTGGATTACCCGAGGAGTAAGAAAAGATTCACGGATATTTTTGGATCTTGTGTGTGTGTGTGTGTGTGTGTGTTGCGCGACGCGAAAGTGATGACGTGTCGGTTGTGACGTATAATGATGACGTCATGCATTATGGGAGTTACCTGTCGTGGACTGAGGTCTGCACTGCTGCTGAGTCAACTGCTGCTCATTTTCTTCTTTCAAGGTCAGTTTGAGTTATTGTCCAGCAGTTTTAATGGCTTTAATTAACAATATTGATTATTGTCCGTGACATGTATCGCCCATTGTCTTTCTCTTTGTTTTGTTTTATACGTCCTCTTTCCTTTGTCTGTATTTGTGGTTTTGTATGCCAATTTCCTTTATCTCAAACTATTCTGCAGTAATTTACATCATAATTGAAATATTATTTCAGCGAACGACGAAGAAGAAGAAGAAGAAAATATTATTTCAATTTGTGTGACACAGTTTTCATACGGTATATTTTCACTTTCTCCAACCACTCAGATCAGTCAGGCAGATATCTCCACAGTTTTGTTTCTTTTCTTCGTGTTAATTGGTCGACTTGTGACACAGTGAGCCAAAGCGTTAAACTTGCTAAATAATTTTCCGAGGGCGCACACTTCGTTCCCGTTTTGAAATATTTTCCTCTTTCGCTGTCATGGTGTTTTTCGGCTTTAATAATGTGTCAGCCACGGAGCATTGCTGTTGGAAATGAAGCTTGTCGGTTGACGCGGCATCAGCAGTTTAGCGCATTTGCTGTTTGACCAAATGACTTGTCAGTGTGACTGGGTGTCGACTTAGTACGAGCAGAACGTGCAGTGTTGTGAGCGCAAGCCTTTCCCCTTGGCTGGGCGCTGTCATAACACGTCATGTCTGCTGGGCTGACTGCTGTCAACCCTTCTTTTCCGCTCCCAGAATCACACTTAATTCACTCTCCTTTTTTTTTGCTTAGCCGCCACAGGCGCATTTGCGTATAACTTTTTCCTTCTTTTTTTTTGAAGTTGATGGAAGTATGATTTTCTTTAGGTCTTCATTTTGCTATAGTTTGCACTCTGCAATGCTCTCTCGGTGGGTTTTTGTTTGCCACAGGCGCGTTTGTGCATAACTTTTTGAGTTGATGAAAGTGTGGGTGTCTGTAGCTCCATTGTGTTGTACTTTGCACTGTGCCATTACAGTGACTGCTTCATGCTTGAAGAGTTAATCAGTTGCAATGCTATTTGATTGGACTTTAGAGTTTCAATTTGATAATGTTCAGTGGAATGGTATGAAGGGAAAGAGTAGGAGAGGTGTACATATATATATGGGCCTTTCGTGTTTTATGACTTTTTTTTTCTTTTTCTTTTTTTTTTTGGGGGGGACGATTTTTGAAAACAATGAAGAGGAATAAGTATTTATGACAGAAGAGAGAGTCAAGGGCAAAACAGAAAAAGTTGAAAGCAGATTACGGCGTTTGTTTTCGAGTACAGTGGAAACCGTTGTTTAAGACCCCCTGATTCAAGACCTCTTTTTAAGACCATGATTTTCACATTTTCTGTTCATATATATATTAACCTCTGTAAATGTACCTCCATTTTACGGCTTTCTCCTTACAAAAGAACCTGATTTCACCCGGGTTTGGGAAGTCTAAAAAGGATAAAAAAATAATTTTTTTACAATTTTCAGATTTTTAATGACCAAAGTCATTGATTAATTTTTAAGCCACCAAGCTGAAATGCAATACCGAAGTCCGGGCTTAGTCGGAGATTACTTGACCAAAATTACAACCAATTTGGTTGAAAAATGAGAGCGTGACAGTGCCGCCTCAATTTTCACGAAAAGCCGGATATGACGTCATCAAAGACATTTATCAAAAAAATTTAAAAAAAACGTCTGAGGATATCATACCCAGGAACTTTCATGTCAAATTTCATAAAGATCGGTCCAGTAGTTTGAATCGCTCTACACACACACACACACACACACACACACACAGACAGACAGACAGACAGACAGACAGACACACATACACCACGACCCTCGTCTCGATTCCCCCCTCTATGTTAAAACATTTAGTCAAAACTTGACTAAATGTAAAAAGGAGGGAGGGGGGGGTAGTGGCGGAGGGAGGGTGTCCAGAGTATCTTTGCTTTCTGTGCTGCTGTCTTCCGAGTTGGTGACTGCACTTTAATCTGTCATGTTTTACGGGTCAGAACTCTTTTCAGTTTAGTACTGCGTTTGGGCACATGTCTTTAAAGAGAAGTGGGTTGCCGTTATGCTGTTGACACCGTGGTATAATGCTGCGTCCCTCTTCCAGCGTCACGTCCTGGCTCCACAGTAATCTGATACCATCAAGTGTGGATGTATTGTGCTTGATGGGGTGGGGACTGGGGATTTGGAAAGGGATTTAAGGGCTGGAAAAACTTTCGCTTTCTGCTGTAAACTTGTCTTTTTTTCTTTTTCTTTTTTTATGTTTTCCTCTTTCTGCTATTATATATTTTATTCCACTTTTATAGGGTTGAGTTGTATGGAGTTTATTCGGCAGTTTTCGAGATTCGTTTGTTGCTCAAAAAAAAGTTGTTTGTTGTTGGCGATTGTTTGTTTTTGTTTGTTCGTTTTTAATTTTGTTGTTGTTGTTGATTATTTGATTTTAGTTTATTTTGGTGGGGTTTTTTTTAGGGGGAGGGGGGGGGTTCTGTTGTTGTTAATTGTGTTGGTGGTGGTGTGGGTGTTATGTTTTGTTGGTTTCTTGTGGTTGGTTATGGGTTTTTTGTTTTTGTTGTTTTGCTTTACTTTTACGAGTGTTTTGCTGTTACTTATATCAGGCCAAAAAAAAAATTGTCTGTTTACGGTAACATGGCTAAAAAAAATAGGGTCGGTAGGTAGGGATTTTTTTTTTTTTATTTTTATTTTTTAACCCCAAATGTAGACCAATAAAACTAACTTTAAAAATCGCGCAAAGAGACTTGATTCACTATACATAGAGACAAGACACTCAACACATTTACAAATCGTCAGCGGACTTTCGTTTTCACACGTTTTTGTTTATTTTCTCACCCTGTCCTTTACCACCAAAAAAAAAAAAAAAAAATTTTTGAGTTTGGAAAAAAAAAGTTTAGGGTCGGCGCCGAATATTTAGGGTCGGTCGGGTGACCAGAAACAGACAATTTTTTTTTTGGCCTTATGGTTATGCAGTGTTCCTTCTACAAAGTGCAAAAATGCATTTAAATGTTGAGGATTCCCTATTTCCAACTCAGGACTGATATTAAAATATTGCATAGCCTATGTCCCAACAATCGACTAGCACTCCAAAAAATGAATAGGATTTTTTTTTCTTCATCTGCTATCCTTTCAAAATAGTCGCTACTCCCTCCCACCATTTTTTTATTCTTCAGTACAACGCTATGCAAACATTCAGACGGGTCGCAATAAAAATACAATCTTCTCGTACCATTATCGCCGCTCAAGCACTTCCCCGGACTGAGACCGAAAAGCAGCTTTCAATTCTGTGCAAAGATTCGATCGGAAAGCGATGATACCGACTGAGCCCTACCAGGAAAGGAGAACCAAAATCTCTGATTTTGACAGGAAACGATATAAAAATACCACTCTGATTTTGACACTCACCCCATGGACACATCTCCGGCAAAAAAATCTCTGATTTTGACACCAAGCTCGTGGACACTGCTCTTTGAGAGGGAAGAGAGAGAAGGAAGGAAATATGGGTCTGTTTGAAAAGCCCTTGGCCATTCAAATGTGCGGGGCAATCAACTCGTTCTGCTGCCGCTTGCTCGCTGAATAGCTGTATTTATGGCACGAGAGTGTCGTCTGTATTTTGCGCGGGCAAACATAATCCGATCATGGAGGGGGCATAACTCCGGGGGAGTCCAGGGGAATAACTCTGCGGGGAAGTCCCATTTTTTTAGTAGCAGAAAGCGAGTTGAGAATGAAATGGAATGGAAAATCGAGCAGTTAAAAATGTCGGATTTTTTTTTCCTTCTCCCTATTATTGACTTGTAATGGTTGTGGGGAGTTTTAATGGAGATTAGACTGGATTAGACACCGTGAGTGTGGTGTGTGCGTACCCTTGTACCGTTTGATTTACTGATCGTTGTGTACACATAGTAGCTACTTTCAGTAGATTTTGTGAAAATAGGTCAATGCTTGCTGCACTTTATGCAAAACACTATTCAGTCTCTTAACTGTTTCTATAACTTTTCAACCCGACTATTTTCATAAAATTGAAACCCTGGACCTGTGTACAAGGCGCCTCAAACTTTTGCTTAGCTGTGGGAGATCAACGCTGTAGCGTCATTTCAATGTTGTCTGTTGTTGTTTCGAGAGAAATTCGCGTTTTACGCCCTCACGGCAAAGCCATTAGGGGCATGTTCCCGGGTTTTAACCCGCCTTTAGATGAGATACACAAGCGTATGCGTGTGGTTGTTTCACATATATCCCTTCAACCTATTTGGTTATTCGGGACACCTTTTCATCGCTGAGTCCGGGGGAGGAAAAAAAGCTCTTGAAGGCACCAAAAATACCTTGCCCATAAAACTAATTCAAGATAAAATTTTAATGTCTGCAGTGTTGGCCAGAACGCAAGTTTTACAGTATCGACTTGAGCTAGCTAACAAGCTCATTGGAACACTTATCGTTAGCCCACTGATAAAAGCTCCAGGCAGGAGCTGCCGTTTACGACTTCACCAGTTTATCCAAACTTGTGTAACCGAAGGTAAAAGCCGAGGAAACTCCTATTCTTCATTTGGGTGTACTAGCATGCAGATTGGGTCATTAATTAAATTGGTGGCTATAGCGCGTGGACAGGTGGCAGTGTGTGGCCGATAACAGGTAGATAATTAATTGACTGGGCAGGTGTAGATTAGGTTAGGTGGGATGATAGAAGCGAGAGGGACCTATGAACTTACGTGTTAATGGAAATCTTACCTGAAGTGATAAGAAGAGAGGTTTAGGAGAGTGTGAACGGCACTTTCTCTCTCTCTCTCTCTCTCTCTCTCTCTCTCTCTCTCTCTCTCTCTCTCGCTCTCTCTCTCTCTCCGAGTTCTCTCCGAGTTCTCTCTCTCTCTCTCTCTCTCTCTCTCTCTCTCTCTCTCTCTCTCTCTCTCTCTCTCTCTCTCTCTCTCTCTCTCTCTCTCTCTCTCTCTCTCTCTCTCTCTCTCTCTCTCTCTCTCTCTCTCTCTCTCTCTCTTTCTCGCGTCTCTGTCCCTCTGTCTGCATGCTTGGCTACCTGTCTGCCTGTCTGTTTGCTTACCTGCATATTTACCTGCCCGTGCACCTTTCAGTATTTCTGTTTCCGCCTGTGTGTGTATACCTGTTTTTGTTTTTGATAATAGGTGTCAGTATGTGCATATTTCTTTGTACGTGTCTCTGTGACTGCGTACATCCTATGATTCAGCGTAGCAAAATCAACATACAAACGTCAGCTCTTAGTCTTATAGTTATAGCGTAAAGCGTTCACGAACCGCTAACAAACAGCCCATTTTTAATTGTCAAGCTGTTACTCCACTCAGTTTGTTGTTGTTGTTGTTGTCGTTCGCTGCTCCACTCAATTTGATTATTACCTAGTTTTCTTTTCTACACACCTGTGACTGACTATACTCTACATTAAGACACAAACGGGCGACACTTTTTTTTATATATAAATATAGTTTGCGAAGCGCACCGCCGCTTCAAAACAATTCGCAAAAACTTCGTCATTGCCACTTGAAAAACTTTCACACCAACAAGCCAGTCGCCCGGTTTTGTCTGGAAAGGGCCCAAAGCATCCGTTTGACAACTGGGAACAAGAGAGCAAGTGTCATGCAACACGCTTTGAAGGCAGTCCTCTGACGAACACAAAGTGAATGTGCGATGAAGGTGTGTGTGTGTGTGTGTGTGTGTGTGTGTGTGTGTGTGTGTGTGTGTGTGTGTGTGTGTGCGTGTGTGTGCGTGTGTGGAAATTAAAGACAATAAACAATTATAATAGCGTTAAAAACACTTCAATGTATGTAACTCTATCACACACGCAAAAATAGCATACAAATGAAATGGCATTTTACTTTTACAATTTAAAATGCCAACACCATTACACACAGAAGGACCCGCAGTCAGCTACTTTTACCAAAGGGAAAAAAACACACAGGGGGGAAAAACTGTCACAGAATTAATGTGGAAGAAGAAAAGCTCCCGAACACTTAGTCTGAAGTGAAAACTTGAGCGTTGGACGCCATGCTATTTACACTGGCTTCCACACAACTTTGGGACACTGAGAGTGGGGGGGGGGGGGGGGGACACTCACAAGTGAAGAAGGGATGAGGGGTGTGAAGGGGGAGGCAGACGGTGTCATATGTTCGCCTTCTCTCCATTAGTGAAAAGCACATGGAGTCGGGTTTCAAGGATTTGAAAAACTGGCTGAGCCGGATTATTACAGTGAAACGCGGTTATGGATCATACGTCACGAGGAATTACATGGCGGGAGGTTTAGCTCTTGAGTTTGACTGATGATGCGGTAAAAATAGAAGGAAAGGGGGGGGCGGTAGGGAGCTCGAGGGGGCTTGAAGGTTGGTAGGAAGAGAGGGAGAGCGAGCGTTTGCCTGAGTGTTTGTCTGTCACTTGCTGTCTCCAAATTTAGAGTTTGCTTGTAGGTTTCAATCTTGTTTACTTAAAATGTGTACACGTTCAAACGAAACTGTACTAAACAGAATAACATTTCTTCCTCGTGAAGAACAGGTACAGGTATACTTTGTCGTCTATAAACATATTTTGTTTGTTTGTTTGTTTGTTGTACGCTGTTGTCCGTCTACATACTAATATGTAGGCTGTTAATTCAATTCAAACTGTGTCAGCTATCAGCCTGAATTAACATAAGCGTCGTTGAAGAGATATTTAAAATAACTGGTTTAAACTGTTTTATTTAACGTTTGTGCATTATTTACAAAAAACGCATATTGAGTAAACAACAACAAGCATAATGCTTATAGTGGTGTTCACTATTTCTAGAAAATTACATATAATATAAATGGCGGCTATTGTACAGTTTAAATGAAAAGCTTGCAAACATGAAAAGAAAATTGAATGAAAATTGTACATCAAAACAAAAATCCGTTTGGGAATACATATATAATATTTATGGTGTTTGCGAGTAAGAGATAGGGAGGGAGAGAGGGAGGGAGAAAGGGAGGGGGAGAGTTGGAGAGAGGGGGAGAGAGAGAGGAGAGAGAGAGAGAGAGAGAGAGAGACGAGTAGACGTGTCGATTTTGCTTTCACTTTACATGTTTATCTGTTCGAAACAAATAAAAATAACTGTGTACAAGTTTTATGATAAAAAACTAAAAAGTTATATTTGCACGGTACTTTAGTGCCAGTTTGTATTTACTGCAAGAGTATACTTATCGTCTCATGCTTCACTCGAAATTGAAAAATCAGACGCAAGCAACTGTCACTGTTCCAGTTCAAAAATCTCAAACAAGGTTTAATTAATGGGCGAAATAGATTTTCTCAACCGTCGTTACATTAATTTTAGACAGCCTTTTCCAATGACGGCTTTTTTAAAATAGATTTATACCAGAAAAATGCCCAAAGTTCAATTCGAATGCCAGGCATGCACGTGGGACATTATGAAAGTAACCTTTTTTTTTCTTCTTTTTTTTAACTTACATCATCAGCCAAAATTCGATACATAAAAATTAAAAAAATCTGGCTTAAGATTTTTTGCCCGTATGATTGAATGAAAGCGTAGGCCGTGTAAGCTTCTGAGGAGACCGGATACAGTGTTGGACGACCCTTCGGGCGACATAAGATTGCAGTGAGTAATCAATCAATTACACTTTGGCCTGATTACGCTCAAACTGCGGTTGTGACATGTACCTGGTTCATACGTTGTCATTAAAACACGTGTAGGCGCGTGGCGATGTTACGACGTGTACATCACTACATGCACAAACATCGCTGTTTGAAATGGGCTTAAAGGCACAGTACTTCTCGTTTAAATTATTCGACCCACCATCTCAGATCTGGCCAAGATTTGACATTGGACATTGGATAATATCATCCCTCCACTTGGACGCATACCAAAAAATCAACGGCCCAGGTGCTTTTTGATCATGAGATAGATGTTTTGGATTTTTGAAGTGAATGGCTCGCGTTATTCAACTCGTTTTGTTTTTGAGCAAGAAAGATATGAAGGGCTGATAACATGTCTTCATAGATTTAAAAAAAATACTGTTGTTTGTTGTTGGATTCATCAGTGGTGATGGAAAAATACTGCTGTTTGTTGTTGGGTTCATCAGTGGGGATTTTTCATGGTTTGTAGTGGGTTCTTCCGTTCTTACTGGGGTGGAGTTGTGAAATTGTTGTCGAATAAAGTTGCATTTGGTCAGGAAACATGGTACGCACAATAGTTATCTAAGAAAATTGTTTTTGCGTCAAGAAGCATAGCACACTTGAAATTGTTATGAACGTGTTTATTATTTTGTGCCAGGCAAAATGTCACGTGAAAATTGTTATCGAAACAAACGTGTCTTGCGTCAGGCAAAATGACGCAGATGTATGTGAAATTGGTATCGAGTAAGCTGCATTGCGTAGGGGGAAATGGCTTCGTGCTCTTCGATCTGCAGAACAAGTTACGCCCAAGCCATGTTTGTCTTCAACTGCTGAGACCAAAATGCTTTTATCTTTTTTCTTGTTCTTCTGCGTTCATTGGCTAAGTAAAGCTCCCACGTACACTCGGTTTTTGTTTTGTTTGCAAAAGTGGGTTTTTACGTGTATGACCGTTTTTACCCCGCCATTTCGGCACACATACGCCGCTTTCGGGGGATGCTTTTATCTAAATTATGGATATAGCAGCCGATAAATTTCCAACACACAGTGCATGTCAGGTTCTTCTGCCAACCGAGCGAGCTGTAGCCGTGTTTATTGTCAGGCGTAAATTTACCGTTGTTTCACTCTTCTTTCCCTTCCCTTGTTCGTGTACTGATTGTGTGTATGTGTGTTGGTGTTGTGTCTTGCTTATGTCGTAGATGTCACAGTCGTTGTTGTTGTTTTGGGGTGGTTTTTTCTTCCCCGTAATGTCTGTCTTGTCTATTTGACAGACAGACATACGAACAAGGAGAGAGGGGGAGGCCAAACAGACAGACAGACAGACAGACAGGGGGTCAGACAAGACTTAATGTTTGTTTAACGAGGGTAAAAGATATGTATGCATGCAAGTATACATCATGTATATGGAGAGAGAGAGAGACAAAGACGAAGAAATTGAGACAGAGACTCAGGGCTAAATCTTTATTAACGAGGGTAAAATATAATTATGTATGCATGCAAGTATACATGTATGTTTTTAGAGGGGAGAGAGAGACAGAGACAGAGACAGAGAGAGAGAGAGAGAGAGAGAGAGAGAGAGAGAGAGAGAGAGAGAGAGAGAGAGAGAGAGAGAGAGAGAGAGAGACAGAGACAGAGACAGAGATTCAGAGCAAGACACAGAGAGACAGAGACTCAAAGCGAGAAACACAAAAAAGACACACCGAGTATACAGTCTTGAGTCGAGCGTTTGAAAATGCCTGAGCCTGAAGCCGGGTGTAACTTACACCTCTTGGTATCAGTCTGCCTTAGACATGAAGACGACAGTTGGCCAGATGGCTAGAATAGCGCGCTGCATTTTCCTGCATAGAACTAAAGCGCGTCTGCCGCGACGGTGCCTGGGCTAAACATTGGCGGGCACCACAGAACTTATATTAGTAATGTAAGTTTTGTGGCGGGCACTGCTCACAGCCCGGCACACGGCACTGTAAACATTCCCCGTCCCTTCACCTCTCTCGCTACCATCCGCCCTACTCTTGGTCTCATGCCTGTATAGTACCTGAGCAGATGGACTAGGGATCAAGGACAGAGGAGGAGATGGGGGGGGGCGAGAGGTCAAAGGATTGTCAGACGGACTAACAAACTCTTGTTATAAACAAACTACTGTGCGCCTTCAACATTGACTGTCTCTTCTCTCAGGGCGACTGCATGTTTTGACAATTGATCCCGCCTCATCCTCCCTCCCCCTCATCCTCCCTCCCCCTCCGACCCCCAACCAACCCCCCTCAACCTCCAACAAACCCCACCACCACCATCATCTTTTCTCTCTCTGTGCTTCTCATTCTCAACCTCCTTTTTGAACTTTCACATCTTCTCTGGTTCATTTCACCTGAAAGGTATTGATTTCAGGTAAAGTGTAAGGGTGGTCAGTATCTTCTCTATTTACCTAGGATGGGAGGAAAACCATGTTGACCTCTGTGAAGGTTTCATTTTGCGATTGTCAGCTTCGTTGAGTAAAGAGATGCATGCGGTCAGCTTATTTTCTTTGTGTGTGTGATTTTGTTTGTTGGTTGTTTTTCTTTCTTTCTTTTTTTTCTCCATGTTTTTCTTGTTTTTGCTTTGTTGTGTGGTACAGTGAAATACTCCTCTTGGCATCTCCACACACACACACACACACACCCACACCCACACAGACACCCACCCACACCCACACCCACACACACCCACACCCACCCACACTCACACACTCACACACACACACACACACACACACACCCACCCACACCGACACCCACACATACACACACACACCCACACACACACACACCCACACACACACACACACACCCACACACACCCACACCCACACACACATACCCACCCACACCCACACCCACACCCACCCACACACACACCCACACCAACACCAACACCCACACACACACACCCACACACACACACACCCACACCCACACACACACACCCACACCCACACACACCCACACACACCCACACCCACACCCACCCACACACCCCCACACACCCACACCCACACACCCACACACACCCACCCACACCCAGACACACATAAGACAGGCCTGAAAACGGAAGGAGTAATGGTAAATGTTCAAAGGTTGTCAACAAGAGTAAAAATAATAAAACAGCAGGGTCTAAAAAAATAAGTCTTACATCGGGAGGGGGGGAGGTACAATTTTTCATTTCATTTTTTGAGGGGTGGACGATGTGATGTTTTTGATTTTTGTTTTGTTTTCCTCCCTCCTTCTTTCTTTATGTCAAGTTTGCATTGGAGGATTTTATTTCGTGCAATAACAGCAATGCATCAATACATTTTCGATGTTATTTTAGACTGGATAAATGAAAGAAATGTCCTGAAATGTTAGTCTTCTTCCTGTTCTGCGACTTTTTTTGTGTCGGTGTAGTCAACACTACACATTATTTCAAACACGAATCATAATACACACTTCTCTGAACAAGCAAGCTCCAGTAGTTGGTTTATTACCACCACTTTCCCACACAACAAAACCCGGAAAATAACAAACCAGAGTTCTCCTTTACCTGCGAACACATGAAGTGTAATCACTATCTTCAGAAACCACCGGAGAATTTTCAAAAGACGACCCCCTCGAAGAGAAGAATAGAGGTTTGATTTTTTTTTTTTTTTTTTTTTTGTGCTGTCGCTTTCTTCAGTACGACCAGCCTCAGGAAATGACATCGATGATGCAAAATAATGGGACTGTCGGGGACGACACTTCAACGTAATCATTATTTTTCTGTGGAAAAGGAAAGGGGAAAATGACACTCACCTCCTGTAATCACCTTCAGTTGTCTCCTTTCAGCCTTCGGTAATTTGTGTGTGTGTGTGTGTGTCTGTGTGTGTGTCTGTCTGTCTGTGTGTGTGTGTGTGTGTGTGTGTGTGTGTGTGTGTGTGTGTGCCTGTGTGTGTGTGTGTGTGTGTGTGTCTGTGTGTCTGTCTGTGTGTGTGTCTGTCTGTCTCTGTGTGTGTGTCTGTCTGTGTGTGTGTCGATCTGTGTCTGTATGTGTGTCTGTCTGTCTGTCTGTCTGTGTCTGTCTGTGTGTGTGTGTGTGTGTGTGTGTATGTGTGTGCGTGTGTGTGTGTATGTGTGTGTGTGTGTGTTTGCTTACATTCTGGTAGTAGTGTGTAGGTTAATTTATGGTCTGGAGGAGGGGGGGGGCAAAGTTTGTTTGTAGCTGTTCTGTTCTGTTGTGTTGATGGTCATTATTTTTGCTATGTTATATTCACTTTGTTTGAAGCACTGTTTATGTGTTGTTGTTGTTGTTGTTGTTGTTGTTGTTGTTGTTGTTGTTGTTGTTGTTGTTGTTGTTGTTGTTGTTGTTGTTGTTGTTGTCAACCTCGCACAAAAATGATAAATTCTGTGTTTACATTTATCACGCATGTATAATCTCGCAATCGTAAACATTACATTGTCAGGAAAAAATCATTCGAAATTTGTGTTAGGACCTTTGAAACGATGATTCACACTAACATTTCTTAGCGTATTTTTTTCTTTCTTAGTGTTTTTCCTATGCCATCCTTATTTTTCTTTCTTTCTTTCTTTCTGTTTTGTTGTTGTTGTTGTTGTTGTTGTTGTTGTTGTTGTTGTTGTTGTTGTTGTTGTTGTTGTTTTGTGTGTGTGTTTTTTGGCCCCCCGCGGGTTAGGGGGAAGAATTTACCCGATGCTCCCCAGCATGTTGTAAGAGGCGACTAACGGATTCTGTTTCTCCTTTTACCCTTGTTAAGTGTTTCTTGTATAGAATATAGTCAATGTTTGTAAAGATTTTAGTCAAGCAGTATGTAAGAAATGTTAAGTCCTTTGTACTGGAAACTTGCATTCTCCCAGTAAGGTCATATATTGTACAACGTTGCAAGCCCCTGGAGCAATTTTTTTATTAGTGCTTTTGTGAACAAGAAACAATTAACAAGTGGCTCTATCCCATCCCCCCCATCCCCCCCATCCCCCCCCTCCTTTCCCCGTCGCGATATAACCTTGAACGGTTGAAAACGACGTTAAACACCAAATAAAGAAAGAAAAGTGTTGGGTTTTTTTTACTGTCTCTCTTTCTTTCATATTCACGGTGAACTTAGCAGACTAGGCCTACTTGTTATCAGCAACAGCTGCGAGCGTCAATTAACTGGATGTTGGTTGGAGTGTTGAAATGTAATCATTAAAGTAATTATGATGTTCTTTCCAGTATTGACGGAGTGGGCGTGGTTTGTGTACTTAACTACATTTTTGAATTGAGAGAACACCAATTGAACCAAAAATTGATTCTTTTCTCAGAACTTGCGTTTTGACAAATTTAGGTTTTCGACTTATCATCGATTTTTTTCTCTCGTTCATTTTGAGTTATTTGTTATCTTTTGGTTTCTTTGTCTCCTCTTTGTGTGTTTCTTTCCCCTTTTACCTTTGCTTAGCCGTGTTCTGGTGAATATACATGTACTCCATAATAATGTGTTTGTGTCTTTCTTTCTTTCTTTCTTTCTTTCTTTCTTTCTTTCTTTCTTTCTTTCTTTCTTTCTTTCTTTCTTTCTTTCTTTCTTTCTTTCTTTCTTTCTTTCTTTCTTTCCTTCTTTCTCTCTTAATTTCTTCCTTTCCTTCTTTCCTTCTTTCATTCTTTCCTTCTTTCTTTGTCCGTTTCATATTTGTGTATGTATGTGAATGTTTTTGTTGTTTGTTTGTTTACATTTTGTTTTATTGCTTTTAGGTTGTGTAACATATGGTTGCTTATCGTCATAAGCCTATGTCTGCATACTCTTAATAAGCATATTGGCAGCCGTCCTTTCCAGCTTATAATTTGCGCAAACATGCAGTATAGCAGTACATGCGCGTGTGGTGCAAGGATTGAAAATCGAAGATCGTGTAGCACGAGGCCAAATCGAGACAGACGGTGAAAATGGCGCTATGTCATTATCACAAGCATGTAATTGTCGAGGCCACAGATGCTAGCACTTTGTGCACACGCATTGCGTGTTTGTTCGTCTGCGTCTAAAACAATGCATTACATGTTGACGCGTTACGCCTGATTCCCTGCCCAACACCCTGTTCCATTGTATGTTGTACCCAACAGCAGTATCTGGGTGTAAACTCCAACCTGGTACAGTTGACGTTGGCGTGTTACGCCAGTTTACGTACCCAGCACCCTGTTATACTTAATTCTGTACCCAACAGCGGTACCTATGTGCAAAACCCGGCATAAAAAGGTGTTTCGTTTGCTATAGTTGAAGTAAGCAATGTGTTATTCACGATTCCCAATTTCAAGCGCTCTCCTTGTTTCTCTCATGCAATCTTGAAAAAAAGGAAGCTCATGGAAGATTCGACTTATTTGGAGATTAGTGTTCCGCTGGCAATTAAAACTTAGATATATATTATCAAGGACGTGACTTGCATAAGACGATATGAGGAAGCATCCAGGCCCAGTGACAATGTCCTTCCCCCTCAAAGATCTGAGCAGATGGTCAGCGTCCGTGACAAGTGTGGCCGTCCCCCACCCCACTGCAAACCAAGCTCCGTGGCAGTCGACTGGAGCTGGAGAAGACGACGACCTTCATCTCCCGAGCCGGACTGAATGTAGCGCCAGCGAACGCCCAGAACAAGAGGAAACGTCCGTGACGTAGTTCTCCGATCTGAAACAATGTGTTTATTGTTCATTTTTTTTACAACGCCTTGAAGTCACGCATACATCAGACGAACAGAAGTGAAGTATACTTATGGACAGAATGATATTGAATTTGGTATACAATATTTCGTACCCAGCATTGAGCAGAAGTGAGGTGTCAGATTCAACGTAAAATCCGACGTAGCAAAGACTTGGGTGTAAAAATCGACGTAGCAGACCAACAGTGTGTACTGGATGATTGTGACATTATGTTGTACAGCATGTTGTTTTACTTTGCACGCTGTCTCGAAAGCAGATAGATAATGGTGTTTTTAAGCCCACACTATGCACAAATATAAAGATGCACTCAGATCAAGTGTACTGGTATGCAGCATTGATTGGTGTGTGTGGATGACGCAGAGCGTGTGTCTATGGTGAACCGGGGGGGGGGATATAGAGGATACAGCATATCGACCAAAAAATAAAAGCATATATACACAGGTTGGCAGGTTTAATTTCAGTGTGCAGATCAGCGGAAGTAGCACTGAGAATTTTATATGTAGCTATACCATGGGGACAGCTGTGTTTGTTCCGAAAGCGGAGTGCTGATGACGAGATAAGAATAACAAGTGAAAAAAGACCAAAAAAAGATACGGATTCAAAACGGATAACAGTGAAAAGGTAGAAAAATACTTTGTACATGTACTGAAATTGTATTCATGAAAAGGGATCGGAACACAATTATAAATATAGCAGAAAATTAAGGTGGACAGACTGTAGAAACGATTCGAAAAAAGGACGAAGATAATTAATGCAAACTTGCAATTTCAAAAATGAAAATATTTGTGCTGCACAATGTTTGTTTGTTTGTGTGCTTAACGCCCAGCCGACCACGAAGGGCCATATCAGGGCGGTGCTGCTTTGACATATAACGTGCGCCACACACAAGACAGAAGTCGCAGCACAGTCTCACCCAGTCACATTATTCTGACACCGGACCAACCAGTCCTAGCACTAACCCCATAATGCCAGACACCAGGCGGAGCAGCCACTAGATTGCCAATTTTAAAGTCTTAGGTATGACCCGGCCGGGATTCGAACCCACGACCTCCCGATCACGGGGCGGACGCCTTACCACTAGGCCAACCGTGCCGGTGGTGTGCTGCACAATATCTGAAGTCGTTAAAAATCAGTTGCAAAGAGGCAAGACAAGAAAAACAAAATGACAATCAATGCATCTTACCAATTTCCCGAAAGAAAATATTTGTGCAACACAGTGTCTGAACTTGTTAAAATCTCTGTTGCAAAGAAGCAGGCAAAGGATACAAGTCTGACAATTGATGACATGATCCTGTGTAACTTCACAAACAAAATATTTATGCAACACAGTATCTGAACTCGGTCAATCTTATTTGAAACAGCAAGCAGCAGTAAGAAAATATTGGTCAATACATAACTCATCTGTGCAACTTCAAGTTCTTCTTGTAAATGTGTTTGTGGACACCACCATAAGCACCCCCCGCGGGTTAGGGGGAAGAATTTACCCGATGCTCCCCAGCATGTCGTAAGAGGCGACTAACGGATTCTGTTTCTCCTTTTACCCTTGTTAAGTGTTTCTTGTATAGAATATAGTCAATGTTTGTAAAGATTTCAGTCAAGCAGTATGTAAGAATTGTTAAGTCCTTTGTGCTGGAAACTTGCATTCTCCCAGTAAGGTCATATATTGTACTACGTTGCAAGCCCCTGGAGCAAATTTTTTATTTTTATATTAGTGCTTTTGTGAACAAGAAACAATTAACAAGTGGCTAAATTCCAACCCCACCCCCCCCCCCCCTTTCCCCGTCGCGATATAACATTGAAAACGACGTTAAACACCAAATAAAGAAAGAAAGAACCACCATAAGCCGTAGGCTTGTTGTTGTCTTCACCTTATGTCAATGTACATTTCCTGAACAGGTAAAATATGAATAAACATTGTTTAAACCCAAAAGAAAATATTTTTGCTGCGCATCATTCGAACTCGGTAAATCTTATTTGAAACGGCAAGCAACAGTAAAAAAAAAATATTGGTCAATACATGCATCTGTGCAACTTAAAAAAGAAAATATTTTTCCTCCGCATTATTTGAACTTGTTTAAATCTCCTTTGAAGAACACATGCTTGCGTGCGAGGATGTACCTCAGTACTCCACGAATCTTCTTTACAATACCCCAAAGTACCTTGTTTACCGTCTCTCACCATCTTCATATTTCTTCGCGCTGGTTGCTGCATCTCAAAAGCTATGTAAACTTTTCAGTTCCAAAGGATAGAAATATTTCTCAAAATGCTCCATTGTGCGGGTTTACTTACATAAAGGTGTCAGAAGAAGGGCCTTTGTCGGGAGAAATAGAATGAACCTTTCTTCCTTTTGCAAATAAAACCGCCTAACTTAAAATTGCGTTGCGGTGATAAAAGTAAATATGTATTGTTGAAGATAAAGCCAACTGCTCTGGCCCTTATGTAGAGAAATTTGAACATTTGAAGAAAATTGAGCGTTAATATTCTTGTGGTACTGACGCGTACGTTCAGAGGAAAGCAAAACATGGACACGCGAAGGAATTGTTTGTTTAGACACGTTCGGGTTGCCCTGTAGTGGAAAATAAACAGAAGCGTAAAGATGCAGACACGTGTTTAAAAGTTGTCCTTGAAAAAGGAAATAAATTATGCAGATGTCCGAAGTTATGCTAGCAATCGTTTTACATGAAAAATAGAGAACATTTCGGATGGTTTTGAGTCAGTTGTACAGGGAGTAAAAACCCGACATCATAAAAGTGTTCCTAGAGTGGTCGCTTGAGCGACTGCGACAGTGAAGGTTAACTTAAGGGAGATGCTCCTATAATGTTGTAGCATAATTTGTTTGTTTGTTTGTTTGTTTGTTTGCTTAACGCCCAGCCGACCACGAAGGGCCATATCAGGGCGGTGCTGCTTTGACATATAACGTGCGCCACACACAAGACAGAAGTCGCAGCACAGGCTTCATGTCTCACCCAGTCGCATTATTCTGACACCGGACCAACCAATCCTAGCACTAACCCCATAATGCCAGACGCCAGGCGGAGCAGCCACTAGATTGCCAATTTTAAAGTCTTAGGTATGACCCGGTCGGGGTTCGAACCCACGACCTCCCGATCACGGGGCGGACGCCTTACCACTAGGCCAACCGTGCCGGAGACGCTCCTATAATGTTGTAGCATAATGGAATTGCCAAA
>NC_090252.1:21680798-21694324 GCF_037325665.1 Littorina saxatilis | reverse complement strand
ACGGACACGGGTCAACTTTATGTGCAGACCCAGAGACGGTATCCATCTCCCACCCCCGTGTCACCACAATGACACGTTAAAGATCTTGGTCATTCTACCATAAGTGCAGACGGCTGATACCACCTAAACACGCAAACATCAAAAAGCCGTGAGGGCGTAAAACTCGAATCGTTTCCAACTCGAATCGAAAACCAATTCATGTCCAATATAGGCAATTAAGACCTGACGGACAATAAGTCCCTTAAAATTTACTATTTTCAGCACAATGGCGTCTTCTGTGCCTTGTTGCTAAACGTAGATTCCTTCCCGTGTGAAGGTTCATGTCAACCTTCACTGATCTGTCCCGGCACGGAAAGAACGCATCCTTATGCTTCAATACACAAAATCAAAGTCTCGCTGCGAGCTGGGCAGACTAATATAGATTTTTTTCTTTTGCCAAATGAATTCATATGGTGTCAGTTCCAAACCTTATTCAACAACAACACCAACAACAACAACAACAATAACAACAACAACAAAAACTAAGTTAAAAAACAAAGGAATACTGTACTCACCAATACAAGAACGAACAAGTCGCGTAAGGCGAAAATACAATATTTAGTCAAGTAGCTGTCGAACTCACAGAATGAAACTGAACGCAATGCCATTTTACTCGTAGCATCGTCAGGCCACCGCTCATGGCAAAGGCAGTGAAATTGACAAGAAGAGCGGGGTAGTAGTTGCGCTAAGAAGGATAGCACGCTTTTCTGTACCTCTCTTTGTTTTAACTTTCTGAGCGTGTTTTTAATCCAAACATATCATATCTATATGTTTTTGGAATCAGGAACCGACAAGGAATAAGATGAAAGTGTTTTTAAATTGATTTTGACAATTTAATTTTGATAATAATTTTTATATATTTAATTTTCAGAGCTTGTTTTTAATCCGAATATAACATATTTATATGTTTTTTGAATCAGCAAATGATGGAGAATAAGATAAACGTAAATTTGGAGCGTTTTATAAATTGTTATTTTTTTTTACAATTTTCCGATTTTTAATGACCAAAGTCATTAATTAATTTTTAAGCCACCAAGCTGAAATGCAATACCGAACCCCGGGCTTCGTCGAAGATTACTTGACCAAAATTTGAACCAATTTGGTTGAAAAATGAGGGCGTGACAGTGCCGCCTCAACTTTCACGAAAAGCCGGATATGACGTCATCAAAGACATTTATCAAAAAAATGAAAAAAACGTTCGGGGATTTCATACCCAGGAACTCTCATGTCAAATTTCATAAAGATCGGTCCAGTAGTTTAGTCTGAATCGCTCTACACACACACACAGACAGACAGACACACACACACACACACACACACACACACACACACACACACACACACATACACCACGACCCTCGTCTCGATTCCCCCCTCTACGTTAAAATATTTAGTCAAAACTTGACTAAATATAAAAACGACACAAACAACATCACCACCACCACTACCAACAACAACTACATCGGACTCTGCATAGAAAGTATCCAGTCCCTTTTATGTTATTATGTGTTCAAGTTGGGATGATGCTCCGAGAGCGAGAGAGACAGAGAGAGAGACAGAGAGAAAGAGAGAGAAAGAGACAGAGAGAGAGAGAAAGAGAGAGAGAGAGAGAGAGAGAAAGAGAGAGAGAGAGAGAGAGACTGGAGAGAGAGAGACAGAGAGACAGAGAGGGACATAAATACAGAGAGATAGAGAGAGAGAGAGAGAGAACGAGAGAGAGAGAGAGAGAGAGACTGGAGAGAGAGACAGAGAGGGACAGAGAGACAGAGATACAAAGCGCTTTGAACTTCGGATAAGGCGCTATATAAATAAAGAGAATAATAAAAAAATAATAATAATATAGAATCAGAGAGGAGATAGAGACAGAGAGATGAGAGGGACAGAGAGAGAGAGAGGGACAGAGAGAGAGAGAGAGAGAGAGAGAGACGGAGAGAGAGAGGGAGAGAGACAGAGACAGAGAGAGAGACAGACAGAGAGAGAGACGGACGGAACGGACAGACACATAGATGCAGACAGAGAGACAGACAGACAGACAGACAGACCGACCGACCGACCGACAGACAGACAGAAATACAGCGGAAGTGTCGCCAATAAAGATATATTTACAACAGCATCAGTAGAGAGAAAAAAGACAGAGACAGACAGACACAGACAGTCAAACAGACCTAGAAACAGGAGAGAAAAAAACACCCGGGTAGCAGGCGGTATGCCAAGAAACATGATTGGCGTAGAGACTAGCGCCAGTCTCGGCAGCCAAATCCCTCGAGACTCTAAAACATCTCCAACACCGGAATCGATGTCTCGCAGAAAAGGCCGCGAGATCTCGCTCAGGTGGTGCGCACGCGCTAATTACCATGTCGAGCACCGCCCTGGCCACACGCGCACACGTGCTCATCAATTGTCTCCCCCTCCCTCCTTGTCGTCATGTCCGCTAACTCCTCCACTACCACCAATCTCCTACACTGTCTCTCTGGTTGGTTGTCTCCCTTTGACTGTCCGTTTCATATTTTTCTTCTTTTGTTGTTGTTGCCATTTGTGTGAGAGATGTCACATTTTTAATGTATTTGGTTCTTTATTATTTTCTTAATAATTTCTTTTGGTTTGCCCCTGTTCTTGTTCTTATTTTTATTTTAAGGCATGGTCTTCCCTGTGTAATCGAACAGGTTCACCTGCACACAATCTGCCGCCCCCTGCCCTACCAAGCCCCCCCCCCCCCCCTCGCCCCCCCACCCTCCACCCCCCTCCACCCCCCACCCTCCACGCGGCGGAACAATTTAAAGTTTGTGAAAAGGAACACAAATTATTTACTTTGAAATCTGAAAATTCCTTTTTGTTTTTGTTCGGCGTTGCAGATGCATGCATTTTTCTGTAATTAAAGATAAATATCTAGTGTATCACGCGTTCTTTTAATTTTTTTTTTTTTTACTCTAGTGCAGGTACTTCTGAACTTTAATTTTTTTTGCCGCCTCTACTATATTATCAGTTTTTAATCTAAAATGCCGACTTGACCGGTCACAAAAGAAGTTATTCCGAGAGGAGCAAACATTTCAACAAACTGATGAATCAGTCAGATGGTCAAATGGAGCCAACACTTAATTACATATTCTTGCAAGAAACTTTCAATTATTTCATTAAATCCAGCAGGGGTGGGGGCAGAAACGTGTCGGTGAATGCATGTACTCTTGTGTGCACATATTTCATTAATGCACGAGGGCATTTGTTGCGCGCGTGTGTATGTGTGAGTGAGTGTGAGTGAGTGTGTGTGTGTGTGTGTGTGTGTGTGTGTGTGTGTGTGTGTGTGTGTGTCTGTTTGCCTGCGTGCGTGTGTTTACGCTAATCTTTGTGTGTGTGCGTGTGACTTAAAACCGTCATTTTTGTCATTAAATCCAACTCGCACCAGCTGCTCCTGCTTTTTGAACACTGCCACCAAGAAAAGCGCAACGATATACACATCGCACCTTACTGCCGCGCTCTTCCGGACAAAGGAGATGTCTCAAATGACGAAGAGGACACAAGTTATCGTCTGTAGAGTGAGAAACTGACCGGTTTCCAATTTTGTTTAACGGTTTCTTCATCTAGCTCAAGTGCTCCTCTGTCCGCGTGATTGGCAAAATACGAGGTGTCAGCTTTCACAGGAAAGCGGGTTGATGTTTCTTTTTATAGCTGGTGAGTATGAGAGTAGAAACTAAACACAAAAAATATGTGAGAGAGAGAGAGAGAGAGAGAGAGAGAGAGAGAGAGAGAGAGAGAGAGAGAGAGAGAGAGAGAGAGAGAGAGAGAGAGAGAGAGAGAGAGAGAGAGAGAGAGAACTCAGAACTCAGAACTCAGAATTTTTATTTTTAGAGAGAGGCAGAGAGAGAGAGAGAGAGAGAGAGAGAGAGAGAGAGAGAGAGCGAGAGAGAGAGAGAGACAGCGAGGGACAGAGAGAGGCAGATAATGTGTGAGAGGGAGAGAGAGGCAGTGTGTGTATGTGTGAGAGGGAGAGAGAGAGAGAGAGAGAGAGAGAGAGAGAGAGAGAGAGAGAGAGAGAGGAGAGAGAGAGAGAGAGAGAGAGAGAGAGAGAGAGAGAGAGAGAGAGAGAGAGAGAGAGAGAGAGAGAGAGAGAGAGAGAGAGAGAGAGAGAGTAAACTGTCTCTTGTCATCCCCCGTCTCTCCTGCCCCTCACACACACACACACACACACACACACACACACACTCACTCACAAATAGCTGACATATAAAGCGACACTTTATCTCAGGCGCAGCTATTTTGCTCAAACAAATTAATTAAATAATCCATTTGTTTATTTGTTTTGCAATGGTCAACATTCCCTCGTTCTTGATTCCTCGGAGATGCACGGGAAATAACCCGTACTTTTGTGGTCTTTGTCGTGATTACTTCCCCTCGTACCAATGCTGAACTTTCGCTGTCCACTTCGTGGTCACCGTCTTACATCAATATCTTGTCAAGGTTTATACAAATAATGTGGCACGTGTGTGTGTGTGTGTGTGTGTGTGTGTGTGTGTGTGTGTGTGTGTGTGTGTGTGTGAGTGTGTGTGTGTGTGTGTGTGTGTGTGTGTGTGTGTGTGTGCGCGCGGTTGTTGGTGTGTGTGTGTGTGTGTGTGTGTGTGTGGGTGCGTGTGTCTGTGTGTGTGTCTGTGTGTGTGTGTCAGAATGTACAAGCGTGCATGTACGATTTTGCTTAAAACAAAGTCGTTATTATTTTGTTCCAAACGATTTTTGTTCTTCTGTTTTTCCTCTTCGTCTGGGCTTATTTTCTTTCTTATCCCATACTGCATTATGACTGTGTTGTCGCTGTTTTAACTGACAAGACTTAATGTCTTAACCTCTTTTTTTCTTGGGTACTTCTCTGGAGAGTACATTTTGAGCGGTTTCTTTTTATCGCTGATTGATTGATTGATTGATTGATTGATTGATGGATGGATGGATGAACGGATGAACGGATGGATGGATGGATGGATTGATTGGATTGACTGATTGATTGGTTGATTGACTGACTGACTGACTGGTCGATCGATTAATTGATTAATTGAATGATTGATCATTCGATCGGTCGGTTGGTTGACAGATCAGTTTGTCGTTTGTTCAATTGATATATTAATTGATTGATTTTGTTTTATTGTGAGCAGGTTCAGCAGCAGCCAGGGGAAAAACCACCAAACACTATGTTGGCTGTTACTGATTTCTTGAAGGAATGTGTGTTATCGTTGTCTAGGGTTTATTTTCTACGTCATTCCTTTGGACTTATCAGTTATTAAGAATCTAAATTGGATATTATCTTGTGGGTGTAAAGGATAAGAAGACAGACATGCACACAACGATCATCAACGATGCTTGGTGATTGATCTAAATTTAGACTCAGCTTTTATTCAGCTTCTGGCTTCTAACAAGATCTTCCAGGCATCTTCGGCATTGTGTTCTGTTCTCCTCTTCTTCTCATGTGGTTGTTCGGTGTTCCAGACGTAGCGCTCAGGCGCACTTTCCGTTCAGGTCACTGTTCCTTCACGCTTATTCGTCCACCTCTTCACCACTGGATTTCACATCATCCTCAAAGTTTCTCATCTTCCTCATGAATTCGTAGCAGATTGTATAGACCTAATGGATTGTTCACCGTCACATTCTCTGCTCACATTGAATAAATTGCAGAAACACCCTGTCTGCCTTTTGTTACTTTCATAAATAGTATCAGATGGAATTCTACTGAAGTCACGAATTGTCACTTAGTCTTTCATTCCATGTTCGACTTCGTACGCTTCCAACGTCACTCTCTTCACGTAAACCGCGATGAATCTTCTTGGAACGTAGTTGTGTTAACTCCCGATTCGTCTGTCATCAAAACGACGAGTTGCAAGTCTTGCGGTCAAGCGAGACAAACAAGCGACCAAAGCCTGGAACAAATAGAATGTGTTAATATCAAGCAACTAACTAAATTTCTGGTTATGTTCCCAAAACGAATCGTTGATGTTCGTTGTCATGAAAGTCAATTACATACATTCAATGAATTATGAATTCCACATCTTTTTCTTGTCCTAATTATGCCGCTTTCACATATTAGTATGCCTGTTACTTATTTGGTTTGAACGATAATTAATCTCGTGTACTTACTTCAAATTAAGCTAGTGAAAACGAATTCTTCGTTCTTGTGGACATGGAAGATGTTTCCTTTCCATCTCACAATCGGTTAGAACTATTTTGCGTTGGTTATGAAATTCCTACATTTTATCACCAAGAAATAATCCTCCCGCCTTTCCCTTTATGGACCATTCAATCTAATTCTTCAAAGCTTCAGGTGTTCCTTTCTATTTTCCTACCTGTATTTCCTTTTCTTGTTAGCAAACAATAATATTCTAAACTCTCTGTTTTACTGCTTCTTGCTTCGGAATGACACACGTAAAATCCAGCTTACGTCATATGTGATTGATGACGTGAGTTATGTTACTCTGCGATATCTCGGTCACTCCAATGCGATAGAATGTTCTCGCGATAGTCTTGGTTGTCCTCAATCGTAGGTCGTTCTAATAAATCGTCACAAATGCCCATGGAAGGGGAAGATTGTACTCAATCTATCTTTATGGTTTATATAAAACGACTCTACACCATTCAGAGCACCAATCAATTTTATTTCAACATAATAACAGGTTCAGATTCTACATGAGTCTTGAGACACAGATTGGTAGTCATTTCAATGGTTCACATCAACTCATTCATGAAGCCCGACTGAGATAGTCGGCCCCGATGTTGTCTTTCCCTGGAATGACTTTGATGGTGAATGAGTAGGGCTGCAGCTGTAGTGCCCATCTCATCAATCGAGGGTTGGTTGGCTTCATCCTCTGCAGGTATTGCAGTGGTTGATGATCGGTTTCAAGGGTGAAATGCTTCCCGTAGAGGAATCGTTCGAATTTCTGGATGCCCCAGACTGTGGCCAAACATTCCTTCTCAACAGTAGCATAATTCTCTTCTGCTCCTTTCAGTTTCTTGCTCGCGTACGCAATGGGTTGCAAACCCTTTCCTTGGTCTTGCATCAGCACGGCGCCCATGCCTCGATCAGATGCATCGGTTCTCAGGACGAAAGGAAGTTGATGATCGGGAATCATCAGTACTGGGTTTGCAGCCAGTTTCTGTTTCAGAGTTTCGAATGCTGTCTGACATTCTGGACTCCACTTCACTTTCTCGGGTTCTTGTTTCTTCGTTTTGTCTGTCAAAACTGCAGCGATCTCAGAGTACTGTGACACATAAGATCTGTAGAATCCGCTCAATCCCAAAAAGGCCCGCAGTTCCTTCTTTGTCTCTGGTGCTTTGGCTTTCAGGATCTGTTCAATCTTCTCGTCTTCAGGCCACTTCTTTCCATTTCCGATCTCGTGCCCGAGGTATGACAGATGGCTGAATCCAAAGTAGCACTTCGAAGGTTTGGCTGCCAAGTTCGCTTCTTTCAATCTCTGTAGGACTGCTTTAATCGATGCAATGTGTTCTTCCCACGTTGCGGATGCGATGAAAATGTCATCCATGAAGTAAAGGACGTCTCTTTGGTTCAATGGTCCTAGAAGTTTTCTCATCATACGGTTGAAGATGCTGCCTGCTGTCTTCAAGCCGAATGGCATGTAGATCCATTGGAATGTGCCGAGTCATGTGCTGAAGGCTGTCTTGCACCGGTCTTCCTTAGCAATTGGTATCGCCCAATACCCTTTTGTGAGGTCTAGTTTGCTGAAATAGCGTGCTCCTGAGAGGTCTGCAAACAGGTGTTCCACGTCGGTGATTGGTTCCGTGTCGAACTCCACTACCTTATTGCATTCGCGGAAATCATTGCAAAACCGGACTGCTCCCGACGGCTTCTTTTTTACCAACACGATCGGTGAGTTGTACGCTGATGTAGCGGGTTCAATGACTCCTAGTTCGAGCATTTCTTTCACTTCTTTCTCTACAATCTCGACTTGAGAATGGGGTATCGGACGTGGCTTCACATACACTGGACGTTTGTCCGTCATCTTGATCGTACATGTTTCCAGGTCGGTGGGTTTTGGAACATCAGTCAAGTTCTCGTTGGCTTCTTCGCAAGCTTCTCGAACTTCTCTTTGTTGCTCCGCTGTCAACCCTGTACAGATATGTACATCTTTTCCAGTTTCGTTGCGTTTCGTCGCTGGCATGGGTATATGCGCGACGTTTTCCACATTTGCGTAGTATTCATCTTCGCGTTCTTCCAGATCAACCACCACGACTGCCACAACTTCTTCTTCTTCTTCGTCGACACCAGGGACTTCTTGTTCCAACATAATGTCTCTCTCATGGTACTGTCGAAGAAGATTGATGTGGTAGACTCGGGAAACTTTTCCCACTTTGACACGATAGTCAAACGAGTTGATCTTCTCTTCCACTAAGTACGGTCCTTTCCAAGCTAACTCCAGCTTGTTCCGTTTTGTGGGAAGCAGCAGCAGGACTCTGGTTCCTACAACGAATGCTCTTTTCTTGGCAAACTTGTTGTAGTATTGAGCCTGCCGTGTTGATGACTTGGCGAGATTCTCTCGCGCGATCTTGCAAGTTCCTTCAATACGATTCCGTAGTTCTGTCACATGCTCTGCCGTTGTTTTGATTTCGTCTGACGCATCTTCTTCCGTCCACAGTTGTCGTAGCACGTGCATAGGACCTTTCACTGTGCGACCGAACAAGAGTTCGAAAGGCGAGAATCCCAATGAGTCCTGTGGGACCTCTCGGTAGGCGAACAGCAAGGCTGGTAGGTATTGATCCCACTTCTTGGGTTGTTCAATAGTCAGCTTCTTGAGCATAGACTTGAGCGTACCGTTGAATCTTTCAACTAACCCATTGGCCTGAGGATGCCACGGGGTTGTGGTCAATCCCTTGATGTGGAGGAGTTGGTTCACTTGTTGCATCAACTCGCATGTGAACTGTTTTCCTTGGTCCGTCAGTATTTCATCTGGAATCCCTAATCTAGTCCAGAAATTCCATAGTGCTTCTGCTACGGTTTCAGCTCGGATGTCCTTCAAGGCGACAGCCTCTGGATAGCGAGTGGCGTAGTCTACCATTACGAGAATGTATTGTTTCTTGGACTCGGAGATAGGTTTGATGGGACCGATGAGGTCTACTGCCACTCGTTTGAACGCCGTGTCGATAACGGGCATCTTCCCTAACGGCACACGTTTTGTGCGTCCTTTCGGTGTCGTCCGTTGACAAGTGTCACACGACATGCAGTATCTTCTGATATCTCCCACCATTCCGGGCCAGTAGAAATCCTGCCAAACTCTCTCACGTGTCTTCTTGTGACCTAAGTGGCCAGCCATAGGAGTATCGTGTCCTACGCTGAGCACCTTACTTCTCCTCTGTATCGGGACCACCACTTGCTGATGCGTTTTTCCATATTTGTCCATATACTGTCGATACAGTATGCCTTTGACATGGACGAACGTGACCCTTCCTTTCACGATCTTCGTCTCTGCGAGAACGTGTAGTCTGTTCAGCGTGTGGTCTTCTCGTTGTTCTTTCTTCAGATTCACTGATGAAAAGAACTGGCCAGTTTCTGGAAATGTTGGAGTCTTTTCTTGTTCCTCCATTTCTCTTCTCTCTTCTTGTCGAGTAGTGACAGCGGCAGCCGTCTCTTTCAACTCTGGATTCCTGATAGGATATACAGGAGTCTCTTTTCTTGCCGATCCCACACCCATCTTGTTTCCAATGAGTACAGGATGGACAGGGTTTTCCATCACGCTTACCTCCGTTTCTCCTACGAAGTAAGGTGTATCGAGATGTATCTTGGCGGTCCGCAGCGTTTCTTTCACATTCTTCTTCGCCAACGTCGTTTCTCTTACTTGAGATGAAATCTTCCCTTCTGGGATTAGATCTGCATCGACGATGATTGACGTGCTTCCTGTATCTCTGTATGCGGTCGCAGGTTTTCCTTCAACTAATACCTGTGAGAACTTCGTAAAGTTTTTCTTCTCACAGACGTCACACAGCATGTCGTAAGACGATCTTTGAAAAAATTTTTCATCTTCTTGCATCGCTGCACCAGCTTCTTCTTTCTTCTTCAGTTTCGGACAGTCGTATCTGAAATGTGGACCCTGACAAAAGTAGCAGGAAACTTTTGGCTTAGATCCTTCTTTCTCATCGGATCTTCTTCCATGGTCCCGACCATTCTTTCCTTTGTCATTGTAGCCTCGTCTTCCATTTCCTCTTTCTTCATTTCTCCTTCCTTCTTTCCCTTTTCCTTCGTTGCTCTTTCCTTCAAGTGTCCGTACTTTCCGAATTGAACTTGTTCTGGCTTCATCGTATCGTACCCACAACTTGATGACATCATCGATGTTTCGGGGTTCTCTATCTTTGACGTATGTGACTAGTTCTGGTGGCATGTTGTCGAGTACCTGCTCTTGTAGAAAAATGTCTTTCAAATCCTCTACAGTGCCTCCTTTCTCGGACATTTCTATCCAGCGGTCCAGGTACAATGAAATTCGCGTTATGTACTCTGTGCTACTTTCATCCTGGTTCTTCCGCGTGCGTCGGAATTTCTCCCTGTATGATTCTGCAGTAATCTTGCATCGCTCCAACAGCGTCTTCTTCAGAAGATAATAATTACCTGCATCCTCGTTCTTCATTCTGGCGTAAGCAATCCTTGCTTGTCCTTTCAGTAGTGAAGACATTTTCACAGCCCATGTTGCTTCCTCCCAATTGTAGCTCATTGCATGTCTCTCGAACTGGAGTATGAAAGATTCGATGTCATCTTTATCTTCCAAGAAAGGTAGCTTAGCTTGGTAGTTGTCTCGAGATCTAAGTTCATCGTTGCGGTTGTTATTCCGGTTACTGTTTTCACCGGCATGTTCAACTGTAGCTCGAGCTAATTCGACTTGAATTCGAAGTTCTTCGAGACGAGCTCTTTCTTCTCGTTCTAGTCGACGTTCTTCTTGCTCGCGCTGACGTTCTTCTTGTTCGCGTTCGCGTTGACGTTCTTCATTTTTCTGTTGAAGAACAAATTCGCGCAACTCAGTACCTGTCAACTCCAAGAGCTTTCCTTCTTCCAAGAGTTCTTTCGTGCGTTCGAGTGCTGTCAATTTCTGGTTGGTTGCACACGTATTTATCTCGCCATTTTCTTCTGTGTCTTCTCTGTCTGCCAGTGCCAGATTATTTTCTCGCTCAAAGCGAGCTGCTTCGGACCCGCGCGTGTTCATATTGATGTCGTCGTAAACGAAAATTCAAATTCCCGATTGATAACACGGACGAAATTAAATCGCGCTTCCGAAAAGCAAAAACTGTGCCTTACACAGTCGTTATAATGCTTACACTTTATGTAATGCAAAATATGTGACTTTAGTCTCAATTTCGTACCCGGCCCGGTCGCGAAAACTATTGACTAAATCTGCCACCCACGTCAACTTGACGAGCTGAATTGTATGGTGTTCAAACTTAGAACAGCTATGTTCTGTCGTGTAACTACTCTACGATTACTAATAGCTTTTACCATTCATTCTTTATAGTCGAGCTTCTGGTAATCAGAGAAACATAAAATATACTAACTCTTAGTTGCTGATTAATCTTAGTCTACTTGACCGTTCTGATTGATCCTAGCAGGTTAAATATACATGCATCTACTCTGTCTTTATTCTACAGTCACACCAGACTTTGAATATTACCAGAACACACTATATAAATTACGGAACTATCCTACAATCCCGATTTATGTTTCCGTTGGTTTTCATCCAGAAAAGAAATATCAGAGCCGTTTCTTTACATTCTGGCTACCCAACACAACCGAACAGATCTCTCTGTTGGGTCGTAATTTACTACGTTGAGTTAATCAACTTTCCCATGGACTAGACCTGACGCTACAGTTAATTAGTGATACTTTATTTATTTAACAAAAGTGATGATGATGAGATGAATTACATACACACAACACACAAATTCATATCCCAAATTTAGCGATCCCCGGACGAGCCATCCATTTGTTACTGATTTCTTGAAGGAATGTGTGTTATCGTTGTCTAGGGTTTATTTTCTACGTCATTCCTTTGGACTTATCAGTTATTAAGAATCTAAATTGGATATTATCTTGTGGGTGTAAAGGATAAGAAGACAGACATGCACACAACGATCATCAACGATGCTTGGTGATTGATCTAAATTTAGACTCAGCTTTTATTCAGCTTCTGGCTTCTAACAAGATCTTCCAGGCATCTTCGGCATTGTGTTCTGTTCTCCTCTTCTTCTCATGTGGTTGTTCGGTGTTCCAGACGTAGCGCTCAGGCGCACTTCCCGTTCAGGTCACTGTTCCTTCACGCTTACTCGTCCACCTCTTCACCACTGGATTTCACATCATCCTCAAAGTTTCTCATCTTCTCATGAATTCGTAGCAGATTGTATAGGCCTAATGGATTGTTCACCGTCACATTCTCCGCTCACATTAAATAAATTGCAGAAACACCCTGTCTGCCTTTTGTTACTTTCATAAATAGTATCAGATGGAATTCTACTGAAGTCTCGAATTGTCACTTAGTCTTTCATTCCATGTTCGACTTCGTACGCTTCCAACGTCACTCTCTTCACGTAAACCGCGATGAATCTTCTTGGAACGTAGTTGCGTTAACTCCCGATTCGTCTGTCATCAAAACGACGAGTTGCAAGTCTTGCGGTCAAGCGAGACAAACAAGCGACCAAAGCCTGGAACAAATAGAATGTGTTAATATCAAGCAACTAACTAAATTTCTGGTTATGTTCCCAAAACGAATCGTTGATGTTCGTTGTCATGAAAGTCAATTACATACATTCAATGAATTATGAATTCCACATCTTTTTCTGGTCCTAATTATGCCGCTTTCACATATTAGTATGCCTGTTACTTATTTGGTTTGAACGATAATTAATCTCGTGTACTTACTTCAAATTAAGCTAGTGAAAACGAATTCTTCGTTCTTGTGGACATGGAAGATGTTTCCTTTCCATCTCACAATCGGTTAGAACTATTTTGCGTTGGTTATGAAATTCCTACATTTTATCACCAAGAAATAATCCTCCCGCCTTTCCCTTTATGGACCATTCAATCTAATTCTTCAAAGCTTCAGGTGTTCCTTTCTATTTTCCTACCTGTATTTCCTTTTCTTGTTAGCAAACAATAATATTCTAAACTCTCTGTTTTACTGCTTCTTGCTTCGGAATGACACACGTAAAATCCAGCTTACGTCATATGTGATTGATGACGTGAGTTATGTTACTCTGCGATATCTCGGTCACTCCAATGCGATAGAATGTTCTCGCGATAGTCTTGGTTGTCCTCTATCGTAGGTCGTTCTAATAAATCGTCACATTGGCTATGGTTGTGTCTGGTTTCAGCGCATTCTTCTGCTGTCTATTTCTTGGTTTGGTGGCCATTTTCTTTGCCAGGGATGTAAGAAAAACAGATTTCTTACTAATTGAATCATTGACTGATTAATTAGTTGATTGATTTGTTGATTGATTGTTTGACTGATTGTTTGACTGATTGTTTGACTGAT
>NC_090252.1:21663298-21678298 GCF_037325665.1 Littorina saxatilis | reverse complement strand
GATTTTTTTACAGACAGACAGACAAACAGACATTTTTTAACACACAATATTTAACGCATTCACATCGGCCAGTAAACCTCAAGCCCATTAGGCGAGCATTCACCTTTCACGGCCTTTATTCCAAGTCAAACGGGTATTTGGTGGACATTTTTATCTATGCCTATACAATTTTGCCAGGAAAGACCCTTTTATCAATCGTGGGATCTTTAACGTGCAAACCAAATGTAGTGTACACGAAGGGACCTTGGATTTTCGTCTCATCCGAAAGACTTGCACTTGAACCCACCACCTAGTTTAGGAAAGGGGGGAGAAAATTGCTAACGCCCTGACCCAGGGTCGAACTCGCAACCTCTCGCTTCCGACCGCAAGTGCGTTACCACTCGGCCACCCAGTCAAACGGTTCAGCGACGTGGGAATCAACGTTTGCAAGTTTGTGACCCCTTGCTTTACTTGTGAGTCACAGTTTTAACCCTAGTAAATGCACATTGTCTGACAAACTTTACGATTTAATACTTGACATGGAATTGACTCTTCACAGCTGGGTGAATTGATGTATGTTTGATTCTCAGTTCACGAGCTGCACGGTGCTAGCTGGACAGGGCAGGTGAACATCACTTATCCCGTGCTTGACATCCTGAAGTGTGGACAAAAATAACAGAAAATTTGACAACACAGACAAGATTTCAATTTTCACCCGCTGTCACAATGCTTCTGACCTTATAGTTTTCTCTATGGCTATTTAAAGCGCCCTTCTGACTCGGTACAAAAGTTCAATAAAAACTTAAATCTCTGAGTTTAATTATAAACTACTTGAACCCTGAAAGAATTTTTAATTTTCTCTTGTCTACCAAAATGTCTCACCTTTTAAGAATGTTTAATTAAAGCGCCCGCGTGATTTTGGAGCACACGTTCAACAGAAACTTAACACTCTAAAATTAATTACACACCTTTTGACCCTAAAAAACAAGTTTCGTATTGGTTCACCAACCAAGTTCTGCTTACCTTTCAAGTTGGTTTTTCTCTCAACCCAACCGTCCTCCAGACTTTTTTTTTCAATTAAAATGATCACAGACAGAACGTTTCATATTCTCCAACCTGTCGAATATTGGCCACCTTTAAAGTGTTATAATCCCACTGCTATTCTTACTTGACACAATATTGGCCACCTTTAAAGTGTTATAATCCTACCGCTATTCTTACTTGAAACAATATTGGCCACCTTTAAAGTGTTATAATCCCACCGCTATTCTTACTTGAAACAATATTTTTTTTTTTTTTTTTTTTTTTTTTTTTTTTTCTTTTTCTCTTTTTTTCTTTTTTTTCTTTAAGCAACTTTTCTATATAACAATTCCCTCTCAAAAATGCATAAAATATCCAGAGGGGAGCCATATCTATAAATACCAACACACATTTTGGCTATCACAATCAAATAATTCACATAACTTATTAGTGCCTTGGAACTTTGTGAATTTTCAAATACGCCCAAAAAAACTTCCTTTACGGTAATTTTAATAATCATATTATATTTACAATTCACTTTATCCTCAACGCATTTCCAAATGGACATAATTTTCGGGCAAAAGTAAAAAAAATGTTCAATATAATCAATTTCGTTCTCACAGTGAGTACAGCAATTACTCACGGAAATGCCTATTTTATACAATAAAATATTTGTGGGGTAAATATTGTGCAATATTTTCCAATGCAACATTCGCAATCTTGTTTCAGTGGTTACTTTGTTTACCATTAACCATTGCTCTTTTCCCGGCCTGAAATCAAATTTATGTTCCCAAAATTTAACTACAACCGGCTCCACATATTTTTCCTTTATAATTAATTTGCGAAATTGACAAGGCTTACTCAGGTTCTTTAAATCGTTGAATCCACATACATTTCCATTTGCAGAGCGTAGTGTTGCTGCTTTAACTGCTGTACAAATCACCCTATATTCAAAGAATCTTGTGGGCTTACATCCAACCTTTTGCTGCATAATATTAAAGGGCACAATCTCATTACCAACATATACATCCTTTACTCGACAAACGCCTGCTTTAATCCAGTCGCTAAAAAACAGGGTTTGGCCGCAATAGATTATATCCTTGCTTGAAACAATATTGGCCACCTTTAAAGTGTTATAATCCCACCGCTATTCTTACTTGAAACAATATTGGCCACCTTTAAAGTGTTTTATTCCCCCCTCTGCTTCTTTACCTCTGTAAACTTGTAGAGCTAGTTATTTTTCGATAATGACCCAGCAACCAAACAAATAACGACCCAGCAACAGCCTGAATCCTCGATAGTGCAATGGGTTGAGAAGCTGTTCTGTTTCGGTACTACTTTTTGCGACTGAAAAGTTCCGAACGCTCTAATGTACGAAGTATACATCTCTGGAGCAAACAATACAAACATACCGCATTTAAATTAACAACTACAGGCCTGAACACATGAATCTCCATATAAAATCCATGAGTTCGGTTGTTTTCTGAATCTAGATCAGACGTTCATCACAAGCAATTTCCCAAGGCAAGTAACTCATACTTTGTCTAGCGACAAGAGTAGTTCCCCTTCTTTTCACTCAGTTTCTTCGACAACAGACTGCAATCCGACGGTCAGTTTTCAACAATATTTCATTTAATAAACAGATCACACGCAACCAAATGCACACATCTCATCAATTTAAACAACATAAAGCGGTTTCATACACTATTTTCCCCAGAAAACTTAACTTCATACAGTTTTTAACGTTGGAACACGGGTGCAAAAGTTCGTCTGCTAGTCCCATTTGACGAAAGAACATTATCTTAACCGATACCAAAACATATACAGAACACACAATATCTGCCTTTGCCGCCACAGCAGAATAACAGCATATCTGTGTACTTGATTTTAGTCCAAAATAGGAAAACTGACAAGAAGTGTTAACAGAATGGAATGATTACAACGGAACTATACAACCGCGCATTAATCGATCGCCTGCGCAGGTTGACTGGTTGAGTGAATAGGATTCGATCAAACTTTCGCAAAAAAACTCCTCTTTTCTTTGAATAACTGAAGAAAGGAGGAATAAAGAGGTTACACACCTCGTCTCAGTGATTATAAAAAATAATGGTCTCAGTTCGCGGTCATGAAAAAGCTCGCTAAAGCTCGCATTTTTCATGATCCGCTAACTTCGACCATTATTTTTAATAATCACTGAGACTCGGCATGTAACCTCTACATAATCCCACCGCTATTCTTACTTGAAACAATATTGGCCACCTTTAAAGTGTTATAATCCTACCGCTATTTCTTACTTGAAACAATATTGGCCACCTTTAAAGTGTTATAATCCCACCGCTATTCTTACTTGAAACACTATTGGCCACCTTTAAAGTGTTATATTCCTACCGCTATTCTTACTTGAAACAATATTGGCCACCTTTAAAGTGTTATAATCCTACCGCTATTCTTACTTGAAACAATTTTGGCCACCTTTAAAGTGTTATAATCCTACCGCTATTCTTACTTGAAACAATCTTGGCCACCGTTAAAGTGTTATAATCCCACCGCTATTCTTACTTGAAACAATATTGGCCACCTTTAAAGTTCTCACTTGAAACAATTTTGGCCACCTTTAAAGTGTCATAATCCTACCGCTATTCTTACTTGAAACAATATTGGCCACCTTTAAAGTGTTATAATCCTACCGCTATTCTTACTTGAAACAATCTTGGCCACCTTTACAGTGTTATAATCCCACCGCTATTCTTACTTGAAATAATCTTGGCCACCTTTAAAGTGTTATGATCCTACCGCTATTCTTACTTGAAACAATATTGGCCACCTTTAAAGTGTTATAATCCCACCGCTATTCTTACTTGAAACAATATTGGCCACCTTTAAAGTGTTATAATCCCACCGCTATTCTTACTTGAAACAATATTGGCCACCTTTAAAGTGTTATAATCCCACCGCTATTCTTACTTGAAACAAAACTGCAGCACACAAATTACAACGTACATGTAGAATTTATAATTAATAATCACTTGACTTTATATTTATTCACTCGCCCACTGAATGTTGCCTACCTTTCAATCCTGTTTTAATCAAACCACCCTACTGACTCGTTGCAATAGTTCAACAAAACTTAAAACGCTGACTTTATTTTCGTATCAATTGACCTCAGAAAGAATGTTTCATGAACTCCTAACCAAAAGTTGCTCAGCTTTCAAGAATGATTGGATCAAAAACCTTCTGATGGATTTTACAACTTCAACAAGTTTATTTGCCAACTACTTGACCCTGCAAAAAGTTTCATTTTCACCCTACCACCAAACTTTGCTGATCTTTAAAAACAAATTGTAATCTAAACGTTAGCTGACTCGGTGTTAAGATTTTATTCTACCCCTTGTACAAGATAATTTTTTCTTTGTAATTGACTTTTTCTGTTATTTCAAGAATAGCTGGGGCTAAAAATAATTGGCCAGTAAATTAGGGCTTTACGTGCTTATTCCCAAGATAATATCTGAAAGGAGATTAAAAAGGTATCAGACTTTAAGATAAAACCGCTGCTGGGGAAAAGTCTAATATTCTTCTGTGGATAGCTTCATATAGATATTTTGGGTAGAACATATTTAAAAACAAGTCGCGTAAGGCGAAAATACGACATTTAGTCAAGCTGTCGAACTCACAGATTGAAACTGAACGCACTGCACTTTGTCACCAAGACCGTATACTCGTAGCATCGTCAGTCCACCGCTCGAGGTGATGGCAGTGAAATTGACAAACCAGAAAACCGCGGTAGTTGCGATGAGCAGGATAGCACGATTTTCTGTATCTATTCTTTTTAACTTTCTGAGCTTGCTTTTAATCTCAACATATCATAATATATGTTTTTGGAATCAGGGAATAAGATAGAATTGTTACTACATCGATTTCGGAAATTTTATTTTATTTTTAATCATAATTTTCATATTTATAATTTTCAGAGCTTGTTTTTAATTCAAATATAACATATCTATATGTTTTTGGAATCAGAAAATGTTGAAGAATTAGATAAAACTGTTTTGGATCGTTTTATAAAAGAAATATTGTTAATTACAATTTCAGATTTTTAATGACCAAACTCATTAATTAAGTTTTAAGCTTACAATACCAAAGTCCGGCCTTCGTCGAAAATTCCTTTGCCAAAATGGCAATCAATTCAATTGAAAAGAGAGGGTGTAACAGTGCCGCCTCAACATTAACAAAAAGCCGGATATGACGCCATCAAAGACATTTATCTAAACAATTAAAACAACGTCTGGGGATATCATTCCCAGGAACTCTCTTGTGAACTTGACCAAATGTAACAATCTCCTCAAACGGTTTTATCCAATGATTATAAAATGTGTTTATGCCTACTTTTTGCCCGCAACGTGTTGTTTTTTCAGTGCAAACGATGGAGCTGGTAACAAACTGGAAAATAAACTGACAAATAAACAACCCACAGAGATCACCCAGATTATTTTTAGACATGCATACATATCAGCATAGTTCAATATTATTAGTCAGAGTATTTGTATAACACAACATTTATCTGAAAATGGACACATGTTTACACCTCATATTCTATGCACCATTTGCTATGCTATCTCGGACAGACTGGCCTTAACTCTTCAAGCACGTACCTATTAAAAAATAGACATCTCAATACGTATGGAGTACACACACACACACACACACACACTCACACACACACACACGCACACACACACACACACACACACATTAACACACACACACACACACACACAAACACACACACACACAAACACACACTCTCTCTCACACACCCATACACACACACACACACACACACACACACACACACACACACACACACACACACACACGCACAAACACACACACACACACACTAACACAAACACGCTAACTCTCATAATACATGCATACAGATTTGCATACATTCATGCATATTGGCGAAGTTTTGAATAATATCATCACTGCAGAAGACGAGCTTTACATAAACACGATTGGAAAACATCCAATTACTCTGCCGGTGAATTGGAAACACGGCAACTGTGTACCAACCTTTTGGACAAAATGTCAAGATAAACACGAACAAACATGCAATTAAAAGAGTTGAAATGATACAAAATGTATACAACTTTGTCACATCCAAGGTAAGGTATTTCTTTCTACCAACAATGAACCACCTGGGTGCTCTCTGTATGTCATTCTTTTGGAATTATTTTGTTAAAAGCACTGGAAATTCATTCCTCAACAATGTTCAACTCGCCACAGTAAGCAGTCAGGGTGCTGATTGATTTTTGGTATGTGAACAAGAGGAGGGGTAGTCTTATCCCACATAAACACCCGACTAGATCGGATATGGTAAGGCGAATTGGTGTGTTTCCATGAGGCCTAATAGCATTTCAACTGATTTATTTTTTCTCTCACAGATTTGTAGTTATACAACAAGAGTGTTGAAAAGGGTACCGGACAGGGTATAACAATAATAACAATAACAATAACAGCACTTTATTGTCCATTAAAATATTATTATTCTCTTTTTATTTATATAGCGCCTTATCCGAAGTTCAAAGCGCTTTAAAAAATAGACATCCACATAAAAATGCTTCAAAAAATAGACATTACATACAAATGGAAATTTTTCTTCGGCACACCCTGCCTGCCTGTAAACGATTATAACAACAATTGTATAGGACGACACATATAAATGATAACACATAAAACATAAAAGGGATACAATCAAATATGATATTGCACTATGTGGATTTACCCTCTCATATCACAGGAATTGGGTTTCACAGCAGAGTAATCACATATTACAAATATTTCACACACACCTTCACATGTACACATTGTTTGTTTTGTTTGTTGGAAGCACCACAATGTCAGTAACTTTAGATCCCACCCCACCCCTACCCCCTCCATAAGAACACACATGTGCCTTAAATACTGAACTGTGGTGCTTCTAATAACCTACTATGTACCTATTTCAAAACCCATTTTGTATAACTACAAATGTGTACACATGAAGAAGAAAAAGTGACAGAAAGTACTGCTGTCACATGATTAATGTGGAACAACTGATTGGCAATGCACTAAAACTGTTAGCGCACTCCAAGAGTGCGCTATCTATCTCTGAGAGAGTATTCATGCGCCTGTACCTCTTCTTTCTATTTGAGAAGTCTCATCTCATCCTTTATTCTATTGTGGCATGTAGATTGTCGTCTCCGCATTAAACAAATATGTATGCATTTAAGCTTCCCTATGTTTAACAGAATAGTACGAGTCATTGTTATCCCGACAGCGTGTTGCAGTCGACTGAATCGATTGACTTTTCTCTAGCAGACGACATAATAACGCGCTTTTAAACGCTCAGCAAATCAACATTTTCGGCAAATAAGAAGACAACTATGATGATTGAATACATGTAGGGTTCAGAGCATTCTCGCCGTCCATATTTAGCATTAGCCTCCCCGAGGAGTGTAGATACAACACGAAAAACATACCAAATGTATTTTGAAAATGAGCAAACCGGGCCTCGAACAAGGAACAGCCTGTCAATGTCAAATCAGGGGGCGTCACTTTGCACAGCAGCCACATTCAATCGACCGGTCGTGCCAATACAAGCGCGAAGGTTTGGAATTGCAAATAACTAATGAAGTCTTTTTGCAAGTACTGCACGTTTTGGCCCAAAGCTAAATTGAAATTTACTAACATAAATGATATGAACAAGAGCTTTGTCTGCAAATTTGAGACATCACACAAAAAAGTTGATCTAACACGGCCTGTCCACAATTTGAAGTTATCCAAATGAACATAGCAAAATGTGCGTGGTGAAACTTGTTTTGTTCTCTTGAGTTACTGACAATATCGGTATACAAACTATCACAGTGCTTCGTTCAATAAATCATTTTCTTTATTTGCTCTATAAATCTCTTCTGGAACTGTGATGTCTCACTAACTTGAATAATATGTATAGCAGAATTCGGCCGGGTACAGCATTGACTTGTAACATGACAAGAGTAACAAGAGGACGGCGTGGAGGCAGTCTGGAATATGCTGTGAATCATGTTCAGAATAGTCCTGCAAATCTTGCACCTTGCACTGTACTTGCATCAATGTTGTTCTCAACTTACACGTCAGCATCGGAATAGGCTGTCCATGATGTTCAGGATAGCTAAAACAAGGCAACTCGCGCTATACTCGCATCAATGTTGTCATCGTAACTTACACGTCGGCATCGGAATAAGCTGTCAATCAATTTCAGGACAACCCCACAAAAACTTCAACTCATACAACAATCGCATATCAAGTTGTTCTTCTTAACTGACACGTCAGCATTTGTGTGTGTGCCTGTGTGTGTTTGTATATATATGGGTGTGTGTGTGTGTGTGTGTGTGTGTGTGTGTGTGTGTGTGTGTGTGTGTGAGTGTATGTGTGTGTGTGTGTGTGTGTGTGTGTGTGCGTGCGTGCGTGCGTGCGTGCGTGCGTGCGTGCGTGCGTGCGTGCGTTTTTGAGAATGTGTGTGACTGCCTTTGGAATTGGGTGCTGGTGGTTTTGAGAGCGTATGAGAGAGGGGGGCGTGCCTATTAACAATGATAGCAATACAAGATAGCGCCATTAACATTATATAAAGGCTGACAATCTGCTGACAGACATCATTGACTGATCATGTCTCCCAGGCGTTGACAAGGAGCAGGGACAGCTGATCAGAGAAAAAGATACAGGTAAAGGCAGGAAAAAGATTCCGTAACGCTGTGTCTGCCTGTCTGAGGCGCTCCATAGGGTTGTGGTGTTCTCGTATTTGCGGAAAGATAGACTGATCTGTAATGCATAAGGATAGAGGATTTAGACAAAGCCTAACCTTACATCCTGTCCTTTCGATTTTGAGAAGATTTTCAAAACAACAAAATATTACCATCTGATGTATTTCTTTGATTGCTCCAGTACTTAATCGATGCGCATCGAAAATGTAAAGTTAATTATTTTAATTGTAACATACATTCTTCTGATTGGTGCAATTTGGATTGATCTAAAGGTTCATATTGTTTATGAATATGACATGATGATATGTATTCCAAGGGATACTTCATAGTTGTTTTTATGTTGGAAAAAGCCTACTCGTTTGGACAAACGTTGTTGCCTGTAATTCATTTCCATGGATACAAAAACTGGCAAAGAGGAAAGAATTGCCAAAAAGACAGAGGAATGAGAAGAAACCACATTGGAATATTGACACGAAATTATATATATAGCCCTTTTCTCTCAGTCTGCATGATCATTTTCCTTTATGACTGTTTCAGGGAACAATGTTGCTGAGCGCAACATTTCTGTTGTGCCTTCTGTCTTCCGCCTTGGAGGTATGATTTCACTCGTGATTAAAATTAAAATTAAAATAAAACAACCACAGTAATTTACGTGGTCAAGAAAAAACCCGTTCATTGCTCGCAGATTGGATTATATTGTTGTAGCCGATTCTGTTCTAAATAATATAAGAGATTGCAGTATATGTTCCGTTGCACAATCTGACCATTGGTCGGTTAACATATCATATACATTTTGTTCATTTCAGCGTGGTCCATCATATTAGAAATGTAAGGATAGTTTGTTAAAGGATCATGTCTTTGTTGATGAATTGAATTTGATGTTGGAAGAATTTGAGATACAAGGTGAAATAATGGAGGATCACGTAACATGGGACATTGTGTAAGATTAAAATAAGAGAATTTTGTATTCGGTACAGTAAGGAAAAAAATAGATGTAAGTTTAATAAACATGAGGAATTGTTGGAAAATGTGAATAGGATTGATAAAGCCCTTGTTTTAGATCAAGATAATAACGAATTGTTGATGAAAAAAGATAAAGTAAAAGCAGAATTGGAAATGTATTCAATACAGGAAGCTAAGGGAGCCCAAACTAGGTCCCGAATTAAATTTATTGAAGAAGGAGAAAAAAATACACAGTATTTTCTCAATATGGAAAAGACACACCCAAACGCGAAAATTATGGATCGTCTGGCTAAAGATGGTCAGGTGATAACAAATCAGGATGATATTTTGACTGAACAAGTACAGTTTTTTAGAAGGAGATTCGAAAACAATATTGAGTTTGATAATAATAATAATAAATAATAATAATGGACATTTGCTATAGCGCATAATCATATATATGCTCAATGCGCTTTACAATAACTGGATGGTGTTGAAGTTCGACAATTAACACAACAGCGGAAGACAGGAATTGATAGTCCAATCATTTTAACAGAATTATCGACATCCTTAAAAAAAAATATGAAAAACTGTTCCTCTACTGGATGTGATGGTATTACAACCTCCTTTATGAAGTTCTTTTGGTGTAAAATAAAATACATGGTATTGAATTCCTTTCATGCATCTGTCTTAAAGGGAGAATTAACCGTCACACAAAAACAGGCAATAATGATATTAATTCATAAGGGTAAACAGTTACCGAGGGACGACCTTAATAATTGGCGGCCAATTTCACTATTTAACACTGATTATAAAATATTGGCAAAGACTCTTTCAGTTTGCCTATCTAAAGTTATTTTAAATATTATTGGTGAAGATCAGTACGGTTTTTTGAAGGGTCGAACCATTAGCTTAGCGATCAGGCAAATAGACGATTTAGTTTCGTATGTAAACGAATATAATAAACCTGGGTTCCTTGTAGCGCTTGACTATAAAGCTGCATTTGACACGATTTCCAAAGTGTTTATTGTGTATGCATTTAAACGATTTAATTTTGGTGCCGTCTTTGTAAGATGGGTAGAGATTTTATTGTATAAATCGGAGAGTTGTATTAGTTCGATGGGCTGGTTATCGGAATGTATTGAATTGAACGCCGGTATCAGACAGGGCTGTTCGTTTTCACCGATGGCCTTCATTCTTGCATTAGAAATGTTGGCCTTGAAAATTCGAAATGATGGTTCTGCTGAAAGAGACTAATGATAATTATGATATGTTTATTAAGATAATATTATATGCTGATGATGTGACCTAATTTTTGAACGATATGGATGAGTTAAAAAAAACGCATTAACCCTTGTTACCTATTTTTCCAAATTCTCTGGTTTGGCAATGAATAGACAAAAACCTGAAATCATGGCCTTAGGCAGTAATAAATGTGGTTATGAACATGAGTGTGGGTTAAGGTGGACTACAAAAGTGAAGATTTTGGGAATTTATTTTAGTAGCTCCTCATCGGTCTCTGAGATTGAAGAAAACTGGACAAGCCGTATTGAAAATATACGACGCAACATTGTGAAATGGTTTAAACGAAATTGTAGTATCATGGGGAAAATCTGCATTGTGATATCTCTTTTGTTATCGCAGATTATTCATCCGTTGCAAGCACTGGTAATACCCGAAAAGGTATTGACTGAGAAAAATACTTTGTTTTACAGATTTATTTGGAAAAAAACCGATTTTCAAACACTAAGGCATTTGAGAAAGTTAAAAGAAAAGTGATGTGTCAAGAGTTTCCTGATGGGGGTTTAAAAATGATTGATGTAATTGATATACAGTCCTCTTGTTTGTTGTCCTGAGCTGCAAATTTATTGAACGAAAAGCAGGAAAGATGGAAACAGATACCTTTTCATATGTTTTCAAAGCTTGGTGAAAGGTTGTGTTGCTTCCATTCTAACACCACTGTAAACAATTTTAATGGATTGGGATTAATTAAAAATGTATTTTGGAAACAAGTGTTAATTTGTTGGTTGAAAAATAAGGACATGATTCAGAGAGCAATAGGTGGAGACATGTTATTAAGTGATACGTGTTTATGGAACAGCAGTGATATAATGTATTGCGGCCAAACGCTGTTTTTAAGCGATTGGATTAAAGCAGGCGTTTGTCGAGTAAAGGATGTATTTGTTGATAATGAGTTTTTGCCCTTTAATTTTATGCAGCAAAAGGTTAGATGTAAACCTACAAGATTTTTTGAAGATACGGCCATTTGTATAGCAATAAAAGCAGCAGCACTACGCTCCGCAAATGGATATGTTTGTGGATTTAACGGTTTAAAAAAAGTTGAGTAAGTCCTGTCAGTTTCGTAGATTAATTACAGAGAAAAAACATGTGGAGCCGGTTAAAGTTAAATTTTGAAAACAATTTATTTGATTTTAGGCCGGAAAAAAGCACTGGTTATTGGTAAACAAAGTACTTAACCAGTGAAACAAGATTGCGATTGTTACACTGGAAAATATTGCACAATATTTATCCTACAAATATGTTAATGAATAAAATAGTTATTTCCTCGAGCAATTGTTGTACTTTTTGTGAGAACAAAATTGATTATATTGTACCTTTTTGTTTTGTTTTTTGCCCTAAAATTGTGTCCATTTGGAAATGTGTTGAAGATTAAGTGAATTGTAATTATAATATGATTATTAAAAATTACCGTAAAGGAAGTTTTTTTTGGCATGTTTGAAAATTCACAAAGTTCCAAGGCACTAGTAAGTTATGTGAATTATTTTATTGTGATAGCCAAAATGTGTATTGGTATGTATAGATATAGTTCCCCTCTGGATAATGTATGCATTTTTGAGAGGGAATTGTTATACAGAAAAGTTGTTTAAAATACGTTTAGAAATAGTATTGGTAATAATATAGGTATATTTAAAGTAGACACGTTAATATAAAAAGCAGAAAAATAAAAAAATAAACAAGTCGCGTAAGGCGAAAATACAATATTTAGTCAAGTAGCTGTCGAACTCACAGAATGAAACTGAACGCAATGCCATTTTTCAGCAAGACCGTATACTCGTAGCATCGTCAGTCCACCGCTCATGGCAAAGGCAGTGAAATTGACAAGAAGAGCGGGGTAGTAGTTGCGCTAAGAAGGATAGCACGCTTTTCTGTACCTCTCTTTGTTATAACTTTCTGAGCGTGTTTTTAATCCAAACATATCATATCTATATGATTTTGGAATCAGGAACCGACAAGGAATAAGATGAAAGTGTTTTTAAATTGATTTCGACAATTTAATTTTGATAATAATTTTTATATATTTAATTTTCAGAGCTTGTTTTTAATCCAAATATAACATATTTATATGTATTTGGAATCAGAAAATGATGGAAAATAAGATGAATGTAAATTTGAATCGTTTTATAATTTTTTATTTTTTTTTACAATTTTCCGATTTTTAATGACCAAAGTCATTAATTAATTTTTGAGCAACCAAGCTGAAATGCAATACCGAAGTCCGGGCTTCGTCGAAGATTACTTGACCAAAATTTCAACCAATTTGGTTGAAAAATGAGGGCGTGACAGTGCCGCCTCAACTTTCACGAAAAGCCGGATATGACGTCATCAAAGACATTTATCAAAAAAATGAAAAAAACATTCGGGGATTTCATACCCAGGAACTCTCATGTCAAATTTCATAAAGATCGGTCCAGTAGTTTAGTCTGAATCGCTCTACACACACACACACACACACACACACACACAGACAGACAGACACACACACGCACATACACCACGACCCTCGTTTCGATTCCCCCTCGATGTTAAAATATTTAGTCAAAACTTGACTAAATATAAAAAAGATCAATGAAGAAGGATGCTTCCCGCAAAAAAAAAAAAAAAAAAAAAAAAAAAAAAGAAAGGATTGAAGCAGCCTGCATGCAACTCAGATCACAAAAAAACAAGTCGCGGAAGGCGAAAATACAATATTTAGTCAAGTAGCTGTCGAACTCACAGAATGAAACTGAACGAAATGCCATTTTTCAGCAAGACCGTATACTCGTAGCATCGTCAGTCCACCGCTCATGGCAAAGGCAGTGAAATTGACAAGAAGAGCGGGGTAGTAGTTGCGCTAAGAAGGATGGCACGCTTTTCTGTACCTCTCTTTAATTTAACTTTCTGAGCGTGTTTTTAATCCAAACATATCATATCTATATGTTTTTGGAATCAGGAACCGACAAGGAATAAGATGAAAGTGTTTTTAAATTGATTTCGACAATTTAATTTTGATAATAATTTTTATATATTTAATTTGCAGAGCTTGTTTTTAATCCAAATATAACATATTTATATGTTTTTGGAATCAGAAAATGATGGAGAATAAGATGAACGTAAATTTGAATCGTTTTATAAATTTTTTTTTTTTTTTTTTACAATTTTCCGATTTTTAATGACCAAAGTCATTAATTAATTATTAAGCCACCAAGCTGAAATGCAATACCGAAGTCCGAGCTTCGTCGAAGATTACTTGACCAAAATTTCAACCAATTTGGTTGAAAAATGAGGGCGTGACAGTGCCGCCTCAACTTTCACGAAAAGCCGGATATGACGTCATCAAAGACATTTATCAAAAAAATGAAAAAAACATTCGGGGATTTTATACCCAGGAACTCTCATGTCAAATTTCATAAAGATCGGTCCAGTAGTTTAGTCTGAATCGCTCTACACACACACACACACACACACACACACACAGACAGACAGACACACACACGCACATACACCACGACCCTCGTTTCGATTCCCCCTCGATGTTAAAATATTTAGTCAAAACTTGACTAAATATAAAAAGAAAAAAAAGGAATGTCAGCATAATGGCTAAGTGTTTATTTAAAGCAGATACAATATTCATGTTGACGAAAATGACGAATACTATGAAAAAAAGCTATTTGGGCCGGAGTCTATCCATATCTATATTTGGTGTTTAACGTCGTTTTCAACCACGAAGGTTATATCGCGACGGTTGGGCCGGAGTCAGAACAGAAAAAAATAGTTAGGTAACATCATTAATTGAAATGCAAACTTACAAAAGAACTATGATAAAAATAGAATTTGCTCAATTTCTGACAGTAAGAATTCTGTTATTTACCGCAGTAACTCTCTGTAAAATTGCATAAATACCATAAATTATGTAAGTACAGTTTTGGCTGTAGCAATGCACTCAAACCGTACACGAATAATTAAGACATCTATAGTGGTGACAACAGTCCTCCTTAAT
>NC_090252.1:21583298-21653298 GCF_037325665.1 Littorina saxatilis | reverse complement strand
ACTGAGCGTTAGTTTACTTGTACATGTTTGCATGCGTTGTGGCTTTATTTCTAGCCAGTTTTTGTGTGTGTAAATATAGGATTACATAGTATTTCCTTTATATATGACGCTCAGATTGATTAAGCTTGTCATTTTCTCTTTACACCTGAACGCAGTGAGTTTGATACTAAAAGAAGACCTAAACTATTCAAAAAACAAAATGCATCAAATGTAGACAATTTTTTTCTGAGAAACGAGACCCACGAAGACTTCCACAACGGTGACTGTTTTTACCAACCATTTTGCTTACCTTAATTACCTTGTAACAACAATGTCTTACACAGATTGTCTGGAGCACGACCAGACGTACACTATCCCGCCTCACGTGGTTTTAAACGATACAGAAGAAACACTCTCCCAACGCTCAAGTCGTTCCTGCAGCCAGGTTGTCTTCAAAGACAACGCTGAACTGGGACTGTTTTTGACTACTCAAGTAAAGTAAGAACCACATTTTATTTACAGGAGATTCGGATATGCTTTTTTTGGAGGGGGAATAATTCGGGTTTCTTAAATTGTAGCATCGTCGACAGTCAATGACGACAGGTTTTAAATAACTCTCTGCTCTATTTATACACATTATTTACCGATCATTTATCATTACCAGAGTTCTTGAATTCAGAAATGGTAATGAAAGGTGAGAAAATGTAAAGGGTTTCCTTTCATGTTGGGAGCCATTGGACATCTTCAGAATTTTAATTCCAGTCATGTTCTTGCAAATCTTTCTGACGAGTTTGTTTGGTAACCTACCTACCCCAAGCTGGTTCGCTCCGATTTGAATGCCTTTGTCTCCAATTATGTTTGAGCATGATGTGCTTTATAACTACCACAGACATATATTTGTGTTCCTGTATTTTACTCAGAATGGACTTGGAGGAGTCGCCATCTTGTTTGTATGACTACGTTCAGATCGGCGGTACCCGGATGTGTGGCAGAGCGTTGAAGATGATCACTGTTCCGTACGACCGTCATTTGACTGGTATGTAGGTCATCTATTCTTCAATTTATTGAAAACAGCAAACAGCTCTCTCTCTCACTCAAGCTTGATCTGCTAAATTTATGAACAGAAGTACGAGTAGTATGAACCAGTGAACAGTATTGTACACTAACAGCTGAAGAAACGGCGCAAGCGATTGCAAGTTCATCATATCGGTGATGTGATAAACCATGAGGAAACAGCAGAACGTTTCTGTCAAAATGCCCTTTGCAAAGTGTTCTGAGACACCATTTCTGTTTTATTGGCAAACATTTCGCATGTTATGTTCGTGTTTGTAACAATACTCTTTTATAATAAACATACATGTATAAACAACATATGTTGATTCTGTAGTTTGTGTATGCCGTGCATGTACAAGAAAACTTGAGTCACTATCAGTACGTACTATATGTCCCATGTTGATGGGTCTACACCAGCGATCGTGTGTTAGTTTACTACACTGTGACCCTGTATCGTCAACACTCATAGTCATACCTGGCTTTTTTGTGGGTCATAATTATGTGTAACATGTTTGTTTAAGTTCTACTTAATATAACGTTTATGTAAGATCATATGTTAGATAATCATTTGAAGCATAGATATAAAACAAAACCCCTTGTGTTCATCTTCTGCCGTTCTACGTGAAGCGATTAATTGGGATCAGGTAAAGTACTATCTTCGGGTTTTTTCACATAATGTCCAGGCACATTTGCAAGGTCACAATATCTACACAGAAAATAATGTTAGCAGGGCTGTTACTTGGATGTTTACCATTCAAGCAATACAGGCTTTTCATAGATCCTAGATCTAGTTGGTCATTGGGACTTTCTTTCTCCACAGACTTTGCTCGCCTGAATGATTATCAATATTACGTCTGGTTGTAGGGGTTGGGGTCAGGTTGGTTGGGGGGGGGGGGGGGGTGAGGAGCCTTCGTTAACTTAGAAGCACTAATGTAAAACCTCCTATTCTTCTAACCTTTCATTATGGCAAAGAAGACAGCAACACACAATAAAAGCTGCCAAAATAAGTAACCACTACCCTAACTACCAATCACACCCACACACACTCACGCGCGCACGCAAACACACACACACACACACACACACACACACACACACACACACGCTCGGACTTACCAACACACGAAACACACACACACACACACACACACACACACACACACACACACACACACACACACACACACACACACACACACACACAAACACACGCGCGCGCACCCAACCAAAGATAATTTATTTGTACTTTTTTATTTTTTGTATTCAGAAATAGCCGGCGGTTTGTTCAAGAACATTGCCTTGAAGAGACCGACTGTTGAAATGTCAAGCCTCTACCAGGACGACCCATCCTTCGGAGCTGACAGGGCTGTGGATGGATTCTCCTTCACCGACATGAACAATCTTTCTTGTGCTGTCACAAGTGAGACTGATCATTCTCCATGGTGGTTCGTCGACTTATGGGAGGACTTCCTTGTGTGGGCCGTGGGCCTGACTATTATGAAACCTGGTAAGATCAGTTTTGTGTCATTTTGCCAACTGATCTAGCATCACACAAGGGAGTCAAAAATCCCGAAGAGCCCACTCTTTTGGTTACTATCCTAACAACTGTTACAAACTAAATATGTTGCTGAGCGCATCATTTAATGAGTAGCAGATATAGTGCATACGATACATGTTTGTTTCTGTAAGATGCACAGTTAACTTTCCCCAAGCATGTCATTATGCCACAATATATATGTGGTGTGTAATTAGCTGACTGTGAAAACACTGATTCCCTGGGGTGGCAGATGATCGGAACTGTATTTTAAAAGTAGTTACATTACTGTGTATCTGGTTTACCTCTACTGACGTCTTATGAAACAACGGCAGCTTTATTTGGCTGATTGCTTAATACTGTTTAGTTTTTTTGAGATCTCAAAAATCTGAAAATAGTGATGTCATTACAGTTGACATATTATTCAGTGTGTAAGTATGATTATTTTGCACTCACAAATTCACCTTGTTATGTTGTCTAACAATATGTTAATGTCAGCAAATGTAGAGATGTAGTCCCAAGTGACTTAACTCATTGTCTCCCAGGTACGAATATATCTGTACCCACTGATATGGCTATATCTGACCTGGTACGGATATAGGCCTACCCGTACACAAAGTCACTTCAATCGCTTCATGTAACGTCGATTTAACGCCTGCATTCCAGCGTGTTGATACACAGTTTCTACAGAGTTACTACAATTCTGAGGTACCTGCTGCAGCACAACTGGTCTCGGCTAAAAGAAAAACTTGGTCAACATAGGTGGGGTAGAAAATGTCATTCATCATTCTTGTGTAAGAAAGCTATTCTGCCTAAGGCTTCAATTTTGAAGACGACAACAGAAAGAATAAACCAACAGCCTCGTTGAGTGAGCAGGTTGATATCTTAATCTGACTGTTGCCAAGCACATCCGTGGGTATGCCAAAGAATGCGTACGGCGTACGACAACCAGTTCCAAACTTAAACAAGTCACATTATCTATGGCTGTCCCAAGAGGAATGGAACCAAGTTTTGAGAAAAAAATCCATCGAACTGCTGAAGTGCAGCCTTCGGAAGACATAACACAAACAAATACAATCGTGGAAAATACAACTTACTGTTGACAGTTATCAGAGAACTGGGAAGACGCATATTGCACATACAAATAAATGACAGAAGAATAGTATTCATGTATTTGAAAACCTGATTACTTTTTCTGTATAATTTGTCTTGGTATTTAAAATTGTTTTGTTTTGTTAACCTGTATTCGAATTCCCGCAACGTAGATAAGAAATAGATCGTCTCTTTATCAGCAGGTGTACTCACTACGTCCACCACTCTGCGCGATGGCGAATTCAACGTCACTGTTTACAAACAAGGGAAAGAAAATGCAGCTCACACTTTTGACAGGAGTTCCACCATGCATCTTCTTGAAGGACGCACGTATCAGCTGAATTTCAAGCCCCCTGTCAGAGGCCGGTATGTCAAAGTGTGGAAGAACTCTGCAGTTCTGGGACTGTGCGAGGTACAGGTGATCATCAACCTGAAAGGTGAGTGAATCACTGTTAATAGATTTTTAATTGACATTAAAGGCACAGTAAGCCTCCCGTAAACTTGCACAGATACTGTCAGGCTTGTACACACAGTACACCCTTCCATTTGAACGCTCACCAAACGGGAACATCCCAGGTGCCCTACGTCAAGAGCGAGCAATTTTTAAAGAATTAATTGTGCGGATTGTCTCAGAGACAATCGGACCGTGGTGCGTTTTGGCGCTAGGGCCTAACTTTTAAAATTTAAATAATAAATTGACAGCTTGTTACACAAACATTCTTAAATCATAAAAATAAATCTTTTTTTTATCAAGACAAGATCAGTTCAATTCGAAGTTTTGAAACTTGAAAAAAGAAAAGCCCGGAAGCAGGGTCACGCAAGGTCGTGGTTCTCGTAGCAGACGACGGTTTATGCCTATCGCCAGTTCCTCTGAACAGTCAAAAGCCATCGCTAGAGTTCTTGTGAACCACAGCCGTTTGTTTTGTGCATAGTCAGAGGTACATAATAACGTGCTATTGCAGATAAGCTCACATCGAGTCGCATTCAAATTACTAACTGACGACTACATTGTGAAAAAGGGAAACTGGATCACACGGGTTCACGATGGCTCAGGGGTAAGATAAACCACTCAGAAATAAATTATTTGAAAATTGCTTTACAGAGGGCACCTAGGATGTTCTCAAGCGGTGAGTGCTTAAATGAAAGGGTGTTTGTACTGTGTGTAAAAACCTGACAGTATCTGTGATGGTTTACGGGAGGCTTACTGTGCCTTTAATCCAAAACATCCTGTGCCCTTTTTTAATGAACACATGCACGCACGCACGCACACACACGTGCGCGAGCGCACACGGCACGCACACACATGCGCACGCACGATCAAACAAACACACACACACCTACACACACACACACACACACACACACACACACACACGCGCGCACGTATGCACAAAAACACGGGAAACACACACACACACACACACACACACACACACACACACACACACACACACACACACGCGCGCAGGCATGCACAAAAACACACGAAACACACACACACACACACACACACACACACACACACACACACACGCGCACGCATGCACAAAAACACACGAAACACACACACACACACACACACACGCACGTACACACACACACACACACAGACACACACACACACACACACACACATCTGATGAAAATTATACACGTTGATTGCAGATGAGTATTACCCAACCAATTGCTTTGTCGTCAATCTATTGGCTAACAAACTGGTAACAAAAAGTGTGTTCAAAAGTGGGACACTTCAGTTAAGAGTGTATATATATACTACTCAAGACCACGCCGTTTCAAAAAGGAATATCAGTTTCTTTAAACCGTAGGCAGTAATAGAATATGGATTGTTTGCTTACATGAAGGTCACTTAGTAAGGACCAAAGAATGGGAGACTGTTAACTCCGCAGTAATAATGTTAACGGCTTAATAATCTTAAAATACTGTTGTTATTACTGAAAGCGTCACATGAAATATTTAGTTGTTTTGTTTGCATTGAGAGATAAGCACAATTACTCAGCACAGGACAGTGTGCATGCCACAGAAAGAAGTATCCGAGAGACAAAGAGATAAACAGTTAGACTGACATAGAATTAAAAGGCAGGTATGATAGGTCAGGAGAGGCAGATAGACAGCCTGGTGCATTTACACACACACACACACGCACACGCACACACGCACGCACACACGAACGCACGCACACATACACACACGCACGCACGCACGCGGCACACACACACATACACACACACAAACACACACACACACACACAACCACACACAAACACACACACACACACACACATACTGGTGTGAGCCACGTTATCCGGTCAGTGACTTTGCACAATCATTAAGATGCCGGGAAAAATGAGCAGAGTTTACAGGCCGATTCTGTCCAGATTTGAGATGAAACTTTATTTTGTAATTCTAAATGAAGTTGGAAAGAAATCATTCGCCTATTTGGAAACTTTAGCTAAGCTGACATTTTACATGAATAGAGATGCCATGTAGTGTATGTTGACATTTACTATCATAAAGTTGTCAAAAGGCAGCTTAACGGTGCTCCTACTAACACACACACACACACACACACACACTTTCGTATATTATACACATAAATCATCCAAATTAAATATACCGGCCTCTTTCGGTCACATCGCTGCTCTTGCCGCTGCTCTCTCCAAACTACGGCGTCCATTTTCAGTGTCAACTGAACTTGTGGCGCGCCGAACTTGTAAAAAAAAAAAAAAAAAAAGAAAAGAGAAAAGAGAAAGAAAGAAAAAAAAAAAAAAAAAAAAAAAAAAAAAAAATCTATTGGCTAAGAAATGATGTCTGTTTAAAGTTTATACGCACATTTATTCGACACTGTACTGGAGATGGCCAACCTGTTGTCTTGGTCTTTGCAAAAACTTTCGTCATTGGTTGAGAATAAAAACAAATCTTACATTAGCCAGTGTATTTTGTGTAAATTAAAACATGGATAATGGAGCGGAACATAACAAATCAAACCACAAAAATGGTAGGTAATTTAAACGTGTATTAGTGGCAGAATAAAACGTTACATTTACCAGTACGTTGACGCAAAGAATATTTTGCCGGCATTTTGCAAGTGAGCCACACGATCTTGAGACAAGTTCATCATCTGTTTCACAAGTGTTTGTCTCTCTGTCTTCGTCAAATACCTTTGGGTCGACGTACTAGTAAATGTAACGTTTTGTTTTGTCAATAATAAGCGTTCGAATAACCTACCATTCTTGTTTTGTTTTTTTCTAAACATTTGGAACGTTGGCAGCCTGTCTGTTTCTGGATACTATCACTGTTGCACATTTCCTTTCTATCATCAACTTAATTTTACAGACAACGTCGTCCACATTCCCGAAATGGGTAAGTCCAATTAATTTGTTGCAATATACCCTGTTCCGCGTGCGTGTACGTGTGTGTGTGTGTGTAGATATGGGGTGTCTAAAACAAGAGTACCCCAAAAGACATTGAAATATCAGTACGGAGAGATGGTAAAACTAATATGTAAGCTAATACACTAATATGTACCCCAGACCAAGAAACCTACAGCAATTGAAGGCAAAACTGTTCAGATAAATCCAGAACATTCCACAGGAAACATTCCCCAATTTAATGAACAATAAGGCAATGAGGATGCAGTCTGCCATTGGAAAACGGGGTGGCTACATTGATCACGTGGTGTGAAGAAACAGACGATCTCAACTGAAAGCTGTGAACTGGGGACACAACTTCTATGAACTGACTACAGTTCATGAGGAACAAGATCGACGAGTTGTCTGGCGAGCGTGCAACATCTACGCGAGTACCGTGACGCCAACTTGCTCTGCTTTTCCGAGTCGTGGTTGACCGAGGATGACGGGGACCCAGATTTACCTGGCTTTTCTGTCGTTCGACTTGACCGCACCCAGGAGGACACTGGCAAGTCTAGAGGAGGCGGTGTCTGCATATTTGTCAGCAACAAGGGGTACACCAACATCACAATCAAGGAGCAGGTCTGCTGTGAGGACATTGAACTTTTAACTGTTGCCCTCCGGCCCTTCTACCTCCCACGGGAGTTCAACCAACTCTTCGTGACTACTGTACATTCACCCCAAGGCAGATGCGAAGGTGGCCTGCTCCAAGGTGGCGGAGGTTGTGCACAGGTTGGCCTCGCAGTCCCCCGATGCCCCTTGCCTTGTGCTCTGGGACTTCAACCACTGCAAGCTGAACCGAGCGCTCCCCCACTTCAAGCAGTACGTCACGTGTCTGACTCACAAGACAAAGACCATCGACCTGTGCTACGGCAACATCCGCGGCGCCTACAGCTCCAAGCCACTCCCTGGCCTCGGCAGGAGCCCCCACAACATGGTGCAGCTGGTGCCTACGTACCGACAGCGTCTGAAGCGGGAGAAGCCCATCGTGAGAGAGGTGAAGAAGTGGACCAGTGACTCGTCAGAGGCTCTTAGCGGCTGCTTTGAGTCTACAGACTGGAGCATCTTCTCTGATCCCAGCCTCGATGCGACAGCCGACGTCACCTCGGCGTACATCGCCTTCTGCGCAGACACTGTTCTTGAGACCAAGTCCTGCACAGTCTACCCCAACACCAAGCCTTGGGTAACACCGGGTTTGAAGAGGCTGCTCTACAGGAAGAGGGAGGCGTTCAAGAGCGATGACTGCGTTGAGGTGAAGGCTGTCCAGCGGCAACTTACCATGTAGATCAGCGAGGACATATGTCGCTTCGCGACCAAGCTGGAGAATAACTTTAGAGAGGGCAACTCCAGGCAGTACTGGCAGGACGTCCAGACCATCACCGGCTACAAGCCGAAGAAAGTCCCACTCAAGACGACGGATGAGGCGAAGCTGGCAGGAGAGCTGAACACTTTCTACGCCCGGTTCGATCAGCGTGACTTCAGCGAAGAACAACGGAAAGTCATGGAGGAGGTGCTCAGCCGCCCGTCCACGCCCATCACCATCACCACCGACGAAGTCCGGTCGACCTTCAAGAAGGTCAAATCACGCAGTGCTGCAGGCCCAGACAACATCACTGGCAGGCGTCTACGGGAATGCGGAGACTCCCTTGACCCTGTCTACCGCGAGCTCTTCCAGAGGTCCCTCGACGAACATTCCATCCCTGCAATCTGGAAGAGCTCCACCATTGTTCCTGTGCCCAAGAAGCCCAATCCCTCGACACTGAACGACTACAGGCCCGTAGCGCTCACCTCCATCCCCTTCAAGTGCGCTGAGAAGTTGGTCCTTCGGAGGCTGAGGTTGGAGACAGAGGACCATCAGGATCCTCTTCAGTTTGCATACACCCGCAACCGAAGTACTGAAGATGCGATCCTGACCCTCGTCCACAACGTCTCCGCCCACCTGGAGAAATCCTCCTCTTATGCCAGGGTCCTGTTCATCGACTTCAGCAGTGCCTTCAACACCATCCAGCCTCATCTCATGATGAGGAAGCTGCTGGAGTTCGACGTCAATCCAGTGCTGATCAGTTGGGTCTTCAGCTTCCTTACGAAGCGAACCCAGCGGGTCCGTATTGGACAAGTATTGTCCGAGGCTGTCGCCACCAATACAGGCGCCCCTCAAGGCTGCGTGCTGTCTCCCACGCTCTTCACGCTGTACACCGCCGACTGTCGCCTCAGGGATCTTGTCAACCTGCTGCTGAAGTTTGCAGACGACACATCCCTGTCAGGTCTCATCCTGAAGAACGACGAATCGGCGTACATACTCGCCGCGGAGGAGCTGGTGCAGTGATGCGACGACAACTTCCTGGAGCTCAACGTGAGCAAGACGAAGGAACTCATCATGGACTTCCGACGAATCAAGTCCGCCGTCGACCCCATCATCATCAAGGGCGAACCAGTCGAGATGGTGGATACCTACAAGTATCTGGGCACCATCATCGACAACCAGCTCGACTGGTCACCAAACGTGGACGCCGTGTGCAAGCGGGCAAACCAGAGGCTCTTCTTCCTGAGGAAGCTGCGGCAGTTCCACGTCGACCCACAGATCCTCCACCTCTTCTACCAGGCGACTATTCAGAGTGTCGTCTCCTTCAACCAGCTCTGCTACCACAGCAGTGCAAAGAAGGGCGACATGGGAAGGTTGGAGAAGATCGTGAAGAGAGCAGGCTCCATCATTGGCTCTGAGCTTCAGCCTCTCAGCACTCAATTTCCGAGTGTGGCGCTGAAGAAGCTGAGCATGATCCGCTCTGACAACCGCCACCCTCTGCACCAGGCGCTCGCATCGTGCGAGCCCACGCGTGAGTCATCACGCCGTTTGAGGTGCTGGCGGGCCAGGACGAACCGGATGAGGGACTCGTTCCTCCCGATGGCTGTACGACTCTACAACCAGTCCTTGTGAATGTGATACATGTAGTATACTAGATAGACTTGAGTGCTGTGAAATGTTACTGTGAGGACTATGGGTGATGTGAACTGTGCTGTGAGGACTATGGGTGATGTGAACTGTGACTGCGGAAGGACAATGAGTGCTGTGAACTGTGGTACGTATAGGGGGGTATGATGTAATGTAATTCGTGATAATGTATGGGGGTTAAGATGTAATGTATATGCACGGTGATGTATTCTGTGTCGATTGTGAATGTATGGTGGGGTGGGGTGGGGTGGCGGGGTACGATTTAATTTAATGAACGATGACGTACTTGGTGTTTGATAGTGTATGATTGTTTGTTAGTTGTAGATATAGTGCGATGTCTGATGTTGTAATGTTTGTGCGTGTGTTATAATGCAATATGTTATGATGTAATGTATGATGATGTATTCGGTGCATGATAGTGGAGGTATGCTTGTTAGTTGTAGATCTAGTACGATGTTTGAGGTTGTAATGTTTGTGCGGGTGTTATAATGCAATATGTAGCCGTATGAGGGTTCCAGTGTGTGAGTTGTACATGGCCGGGTGCTAGAGTGCTGCATGAATGAGTAAGTGCATGTGGAGCTGTATGACTGGGTGAATTGTGGGTTGCGTACGTCCGAGGGGCACATGTAGCCTGTGTGTATGAAGTAGTGGGTATGTTGCGTAAGGGTGTGCTGATATTATTATTATTTTTTTTTCGTCTTTACACTTGTTCCCTTGTCCCGTTGTGCTCTCACACCGCCCCGTCCCTGTACTCGCTGCTCCAACCACCTCTGAATTTCGTTCCGCTGCCAGACTTGTCGATTTTACAGACGCTCCAGGGGGGAATGTCGGGTCGCTGCGGTAGGCTACCCTCGGAAGATGACACTGCACTTCTGCTGAGTCACTTCAACGGTGTTCAGTAGTGGGTCTGTCCCGAGCTAACGGACGCAGCCCACTACCTACTATGCCCCCTACAAACGACATTGACTTTAAAGTCGCGGAGCCAGACTGAGTGAGCGTCACCTCCAGAGAGGAGACCGCCACCACGTCCCTCCGTCGACCCCCCCAGAACGTCACACGTTGAAGACTGACAGCAGAACTACTATTCAGGGAAGGATCGAACAGGAACACTGAGACCAAGGTCACCATGAGAGCTCCGGGCATGAAGGGCCACAAGAGCAAGGACAATTTATATTTTGGATGATTAATGAGATGAGGATGATTATAATGATGCTTTGGATTTCCAATTTGGTTTGAGACTATGTGACAGGGCAGCACTCTACGCTTACTGTCATAATATATCCTGGCGTCAACCAGGCCCGAGAACTGCCGCACCTGCGGTGTTGGTCAGGTATACAGAACCTGAGCACCCTCAAAGTCGCATTCATTTAGTGAATGACACTCGGCTGTGTGATCCCAGCCTTCCCATAAGAACCATAGCACTTCCACTCTGGGTAGGAGCCGACCGTAGCCCGAAAAACCCACATGACCCTGATGGGATTCGGACCCACGACCTCCCGGCCCGCAGCCCGATGCGCTAACCACTGCGCTACGGGGGCCGGTGGGTGTGCTGATATTGAACTTCAGTTGTGTTTTGTAAATGTCTATGTATCAGTGTATCATGTCTTGCCACACACATGCCAAATTTCCTAGTATTGATGAGGACAATAAAACTTCTTGTATCTTGTATCTTGTATTACGCAAAAATGATTTCAATAAAGTTACTGACTTGTCTGTAGTGTTGACAGAAAATCGGGTATTTGCCTGTCTCTGTTTAGAGTATCTGCGGGCTTTCAATTGTCTTTTCACAATGTTTCTTCTCCATTCATCCCGGAGATGACGATGTTTTTGTATCGTAAGAATGCGTCCCATGTTCCGGAGAGACAAGTTCAAGGGCGCGCAATATTTCTCTAACGGGGCAGGAAACAAATGGGGGCGGGGGGGGGGGGGGGGGCATTTTTAAGAAAATATATGCTGATTTGACAATTTACATTCCACTACATTCAGGGGCAACATACAGCCACAGAAATGGTGACAGTGTCAAGTAATACGCGAAATTGCAAACATAGTGTAACTTCCCCGCGTACGACATTGTTTGTGAAACGCCTGAACTGTAGCTCTCGCATTTTGAAGATAGTTTTCGTAATACTCGTCATTAAGGTGGCTTACTTTAGTTTTTAACTGATAAATGACTGCAGATTGCCGACCTAAAATTAAAGTAACGATTTTAGAAACTTCATTTTCCGAAAAAAGTGGGACCCATTTGGCGACATTTTTTGAAAACGTCCCAAATACTAATTAAACCATGATTTGATTTTTACCTTAAAAAGTTAAGGCTGGTTTGCTAGTTTCCAAGAGTACCAAGTGTGTTTGTTTTTTTAATTCAGAGAGTATGGTTTAATGTTGTTGTTGATTATGCTTTTGTTTACAAATATTTGAGATCGTAGATTGTTCTCGGACAATAGATAGTTAATGTTAAATTGTCTGTGCGTATGTGAGCGTATGTGTCATATGTATGTGAGTGCGTGTGCGTATGTGTGTGTTTTCTGTGTGTGTGTGTGTGTGTGTGTATGTATGTGTGTGTGTGTGTGTATGTGTGTGTGTGTGTGTGTGTATGTGTGTGTGTGTGTGTGTGTGTGTGTGTGTGTGTGTGTGTGTGTGTGTGTGTGTGTGTTTCAGTCTTCTTATTGCACTTAAACAAACATTGGTATTTGCTGAAGACTAAACGAGTTCTGTTGTTGTTACAAAATCTTTACAGGCCCTTCTTCACATCGCTGGTTCGACCGTAAGTCCATTGAAATGTCATTACTTTCAATAGAACACGTATTCTCCATCCCTCTCTCACTCCCTCTGTCTTTCAAAACTATACCATTTTTGCATAGGTTTGAATTTAATTTTACAAGCCTCTAGTGTGAAAAGTGCAAAAAGGGAACATTTTCTGAAGAATTTCTTCAGTTCGGAATATCGACCAACGAATTGTTTTCATTATGTTTTGATTTATGAATACTTTGTACCAAATACTAAATTAAAACAATTCCCAAATGAAAAAAACATCCCCAATGTTATTTTTTCTCTCTCAAGTTATAGCAATACGACATACCACACCATTGTTCAAGACGAACAGGAAGTTGAGAGCTTTATCTCCCTTGATTTGCCTATTTGTGACTTTCTACAGAAAAGAAACCAAATAATTATTTCCGACAGGCAGTCTCACTAGCTACTTGTTACGGAGTGATGTTCTGAACCAGGTCATAACCGAATTTAAGACAAGGCTTAAATTGCATTATTTTAATAACATTATTTAGACCCATTCCGCTTCCCATGACGTTTACAGAACGATCAAATTTGTTCACATAAACAGCAACTTATCCGACGAAACACACTCGCAATATCATTCAACAACATCACCTGGACTGACTATTTAGCACGCATAAACATCAAATTGAAACATGTGTTATTTAGTGAACATCCTTTTTAACTGACAGAAGGCAGAATATTAGATATACCGCATGACGAAAGAATAAGATTAAAATGCCAGTTTTGGAGAACTCGGAGATAGATTTCATTATATATTTCAGTGACAGTGTAATTTGATTAAACATTTGAAGAAAAAATTGTTACCCGTGTATTTTCGGAGAAATTCAAACGCAGTCAAATTTATACATGTATTACACAAAAAAAGCGAAAGGTATTGAACTTGATATATTTCATGAAATATATCCTGAAAGAATTCTGATTATTTGTTAACGTCTGTTATTAAAAACAAAAACAAACAAAAAGTTATGTAAACACATTCGTGATTATAATTGATTACTTATTAACACAGGTTTACTTACTTATGTTTATTAATTACGCAGTGTTATGTCCCATTATAACATTTCTTTTTTGTTTTGTTTTTATTGAGAACGGTGCCTGGAATTAATCGCTTCCAACGAAAAAGATCCCGGTTGAATCGGGAAATAAGACAATTAATCAATTTGGCGTCTTCCCAGCACCTTGAACCTATTAGACAATTATGCTCTGGGGCAGTGTTGCAAATAAGTGTGTTCCTTTATTGTGGTATGCACATTATTTTGTCCGAAGAAGAACAGTGTCTTCATAGTTGTGCTCTTGAATACTTAGCTCTGTAAATGTATGGTGAGGTTCAGATCTGCGATCTAAACATGATTAAAATGTAAGCGCTTCGATCGATCGACCTTGCATGCCAAAATGAGACAAAATAGAAGATAAATTCATCTTTGTATATGTGAAACTATGATTAGCATGCATAATTTTGGACTGTTTAGAGAATGTAGCAATTAAGCACAATGTGTGTACACTACTGTTTCTAAACTAGTAGAATACACGCAGTTCGCCGCGTTACCACTTTCATGTTCTAAAACTAATCGATAGGAAAAAGTGAACAGATCCTTACCTGCTCTATTCTTGTAAACATTATGAATCCTTTTTAATGAGAACTAGTGCCGTTCATGGTTGCACAACATCTACCACTGCGCTTTCGTGGTGGTGTGTGCTCCCCGTCATGGCTACTATAGCGGGAAGCGAACATAGGTCATTGCAGACTTCCGCGTGGTGGAGCTACATGCCTTCCTGTCTCATTTGTGTGTGTGTGTGTGTGTGTGCATCGCTTGGGTCGTCTCTGTGTACTCTACAGTCTCTGATCCACGTACTTTATACATTGACTAGAGTCGTTTCAGGTTTCAACGCTTCCCGCTAGCTTAGGAATAGCAGGTTATTGTGTGCCTCTGATTTCAAAATACAACAAATGACCGCTCGTGACACGGACCGATTGGCTGTTGGCTTGAGAGAAAAAAAATGTAGCTGTGCGTGCGTGAGTATGTGTATGAGTGTTTATGTGGGTATGTGTATGTGTGTGTATGTGTGGTGTGTGTTAGTGTGTGTGTGTGTGTATGTGTGTGTGTGCGTGTGTGTGTGTTTGTGTGTGTGTGTGTATGTGTGTGTGTGTGTGTGTGTGTGTGTGTGCGTTTGTGTGTGTGTGTATTATGTGTGTGGGTGTGTCACAGACAGACAGATAGGCAGAGACAAAGAGTAGCAATAAACAGAAAGAAAAGGTAATTTCTCAAATTTGACACTTTGTTCTTTATTTTTTTAACATGACTTGTTTAGCTGAAGCGTTGTCTCGCTATAACGTGGCCCTACGAAAACCGATATACGCTATCTCTGAGGGACGACGATTCGACAACCCGATCGTGCTGGTTGATGAAAAAAAATATACGTGCCTCCACAGTGGTTGGACTCTCAAAGGCTTCTTTCTCGTTGCTTTATCGGATCCACCCCAGGAGCACCCGTCGTCATACCTCAATTACAGAATCTATGGCGTCATTATATCGACAGGTCTCACATTCTCTCTCTCTCTCTCTCTCTCTCTCTCTCTCTCTCTCTCTCTCTCTCTCTCTCTCTCTCTCTCTCTCTCTCTCTCTCTCTCTCTATCGTCGCTCGGCTGAACTCATCGTAAAGGATAATGCCCCAACATATATGAAATTAAACATGCTTAACTTTCTTCCACTGGAAAAGCATCTCAAGTTAAACAATAAAGCCCTTTTTTTGATGCATAAATTGTATTACGGTAGAGTGCCGATTTACATTACATCATTACATTATTCTTTATGTACCACGCCTGAATTTCTCTATGAGATAATAAAGTGTTCTTATTCTTATTCTTATTCTTCTTATTTAATAAAGCTACCGACAGATATGGGTCGGTCAACTTGATCCCACTGATTCCACGAATTGACCTTTATAAGACCAGTCTTGCTTTTTCGGGTATATCAGTGTGGAATTCACTTCCATCATCCTTTAAGCACTTAAAGTCATTAAAAAGTTTTAAAAAATGTGTCAAAAAACACTTAATGTCAAAGTATTTTAACGCGTTTTGATTTACCACACTTAGTATTACTCTGTCTCTCTGTCTCTCTCTGTGTCTCTCTCTGTCTCTGTCTCAGTCTCTGTCTCTCTCTGTCTCTGTTTCTCTCTGTCTCTGTCTGTATGTCTGTCTGTCTGTCTGTCTGTCTGTCTCTCTCTCTCTCTCTCTCTCTCTCTCGATATATATATATATATATATATATATATATATATATATATATATATATCACACGACATCACTTCTTTGTCTCTGTTACTTCAGTATGGGTATATATGTTGTATTTTTATAGCTCAATAAATACATCATGGACTCACAAAAATATATGATAGTGCAGATTCCGATTTGGGCGAAGAACTACTTTGCTCCCGACCTTTGACCTCGCGCCGAACAATGTGACACATTTGTATGAAGTTCTAAAATCGTATTGCACGGCTCAGAAAACCATATCAGTTGCACGCAAAAATGAATCTCAGAACTGATCTGATGTATGAGATGCAATAAGCAAAAGTTTCTTTCATTATGAAAGCAATGCAGGTGGAAAAAAACGAACATTCAACTTACAAGATAACCAGATGCTAGCGAACCAAAACAAAAACACGAGTACCCTCCCCTTGCATCGTTAGCAGACGACTTTTGAGAATCTGTCGGTAGTGTGTTTTGGTGTGCGCCTTCAGCTATCAAACATCGGCTGTTTCACGTGTTTTGCGAGCAAGTCTACTCTTTTGCCTGGCTCTGCAGTAAGTCCACATATTTTTCCGTAATCCAGTCATATTCCTTCAAAATGCAATCAATCGGCGGTGACAGACGTGTCGATCGCGTTTTCCTCACTGTGTGACCCATACCAGTTTAAGTTCATCCATGCAAACACACTCGCAAAACAGTTTATCATGTAGATACATTTCAAATAGGGAGCAAATGGTTAAATCTACATATGTGTTCCCTAAAATTTGCTTCTCTGTCAATAAGACTAATTGTATAATAATGCGTTCGAAAAAAACAACGTGGAATCGATTCTGAATCGAGTCGAGTAAGCCAAATGGGTCCCAAACCGGTTTCGCCCGTTCCGCCGACCTGAAACGCAAAACAAAAGAATTGTGCGCTTCAACTAAATGGATTTCTATACGACTTCATTACTTTCTTGCAACTTATGAACCTTTACTTAACGCTTTTAAATGGTCTGAAAGTAGTGTTACCGCGTACTTATAGATGCACTCATTCGTTTTATTTTTTCAGCGACGGTCACTTAGTTTAAGGTTGCAAAAAGGCCAAGTCTCGCTGAAAACACTGTTTCACACTCCACAGATCGCAACAGTGCCGCTAGTAGTCTACACTTTGTGTTTGATGGTAGAATGGGATATACAGATTACAACACTCGTGGTTTTTTATATGGCTTGTATTTCAGTCAAGACCCAGCGGGAATATCAATCGAGAGCCACTCGCCAGAGGCTCGTGTCTCCCGATGATATTCATCCGCTGGGTCTTGACTGAAATACAAGCCATATAAAAAACCACTCGTGTTGTAACCTATACATATATATATATATATATATATATATATATATATATGACTAAGTGCCAAAAGGTGCGCACGAAAAGCGGACAAAGGGGCTAAAAAATAAAAGTTGATAAACAAGACTGATATTGTGATTTTTGCTAAGACAACAGACGTTGGAACCCAATTATGAAAAGAAAAGACAAATGCACTCAAATTATTTCACAAATAACGGGAATTTTGTTCGTTATATTATTCAACATGGCACTGAGACGTAGCATTCAGGTTATCTCGCACGTTTCTGAAGCTAGGGCTTTGAAACTTGGCACACTACCAAAGTATGGTGACCCCCAGATATGGTACAGATCACATTAAACCAGCTAGGTTAAATTTCCTTTCCAAACTGGACAATTGTCGTTGTACGTCTTACATGTTTTAAAGCAAGATCAGTTAGACTTTACTAACTTTACATACTTTCAGAATTTCAGAACAAAAGTGACCACCTGGTTAATCTTTCTAAAATGTCAAGGTCACAGTGGGGTCACATCTTATTCAAAATTTGGAATAGTGTCAATTTATTCAGCGCGTTTATGGCACAAACTTTGAAAATACAGACATTTTTAGTGTATGATAATCTCTACACGCGATTACAGTTTAGGTTGAAAGGGTCAAGGTCACAGTAGGGTTGCGTTGAGGTCAAACATAAAGATTTGTCATTGAGAATTTCTCGCATGTTTTTAAAGCTAGGGCTTTGAAACTTGGCACACTTCCAAGGTTTAATGACCCCTTTGTGTGGCGCAGGTCGCATTAAACCTCATCAAATTCAAAGGTCACAGTAAGGTGTAAAGTTGCTTTCCAAATTGGAAAATGTTCGTTGTCTTACATGTTTTAAAGCTAGAAACATTACACTTTAGCCAACTTTGCATACTTTTAGAATACTGATGACATTTAAAAAGAAAGTGACCTGGTTAATTTTTGTCAATTTCAAGGTCATAGCGGGGTCAGGTTTGGTTCAAAATTTGGAATATTTTCAATTCGCCAATGCGTTTATAGCACGAGCTGTGAAAATACACACATTTCTAGAGTATGCTGTCCTTTACACTGTTTAGTCTTTATAAAGTTTTGTTTAAAAACGCCAAGCATCAAGGTCACAGCGGGGTCTTGTTGAGGTCAAAAAAATAAATGTGTCATTGAGGTTATCTCGCATGTTTTTGAAGCTAGGGCGTTGAAACTTGGCACACTACCAAAGTTTGATGACCCCCAGGTATAATGCAAGTCACATCAAACCTCCTCAAATTTCAAGGCCACAGCAAGATTAAAGTTTCTTTCCAACCTGGACAATTGTCATTGTCTTGCATGTTTTAAAGCGGGATCTTTTACATTTTACACACTTTCAGGATTGGATAAAATCTTTTACAGTTTTGACATGCGAAGCTTCGCCGTAGCTCGCAACGATTTTTTTTGTTTTTTGTAAGAAGAGTGCTTTTTGATTCAAGATGGACGACGAAATCAGACTCAATACCATAGTGAAGAATGCACTTATCGACTTTGGTCGATATCGACTAACCTCCTACCTGTATTATTTCATACTGCGATGCATTGACATGTCGAATGAAACTCTAAATCCCGGCGCTCACGCCAACTGGTCCCGGCCGTGCTCAGTCAACGAAATAGAACACATACAATTAACTTACGTCATCATCAAGGACGTAAAGTATAATTTGTGACGTAAAGTACTCAGAAAGAAGCACACCACGCGCTGGTCGAGACTACGTGCATGCGCTTTCTGACTAATAAGATTTGAGACGCCAAGACATGAAAAGATAACTCTCTTTTCCGCCATAGTGCCTTCCAACTAGTCTCGGCCCGCTCAAAATAATGAGCCAAAATGACCGAGACTTTCAGTAATTCCTTCGCGTGACGTCTAACCCTCTTACGCCATAATGTGACGTCTTCAAATGACGAAATGTTAAAGTTTCTACCACAGACATACACACGCACACACACACACACACACACACACACACACACGCACAGACAGACAACGTTACGATCGCATAGGCTACACTTACGTGAGCCAAAAATACATTGGTTTAGCACTGTATTTCTTTAATGTGTGTTCCAATGGTTGTCAGACAACACAAAGTACGCCTGCAGATGATATTCGACCTAAGTGAACCCTAAAATGTCTCTCCTGATTTTAACACAAACAGGACTGAGTTTGTATCACTTTCAATTGTGTACAAACCATATAGGCAGATCCAGTTAACACGCCGTGATTCTGATCGGCAGAAGTCGTTACTGTACTAATGTATGTTGTCCCTTATGATGTGAATTTGAATACAAGTGTGAAAACGTGTCCGCGTCTTGGGAATATACACCTTTGGCACTTTTTCAATTGCAGAAACAAAAATGTTATTCCCAACCATGAACGTCACAGTTCATGTCGGATCTGAAGAACATCTTATGCATGGAAACCTATCAAAAAACACACTGTGCACGATGAACCAGGCTGTCAACGAAGACTCCACCAAGAAAATTCCTTGTGAGAGACGCGCGGTTGGAACTCATGTACGCTTAGACGTAGATCTCCGTGGATTAACTTTCTACGGCTTGTGCGAGTTTCAGGTTTACGGAAGGTTGATCGGTTAGTATCGTCTGATTTCGATCTTATTCTTGTTCTCTTACTTCTCTTTCTTCCCTTTTCTTCTTCTTTTTTCCGTCTTTGTTTCCATCTTTCATCGCCGTCGTACTTGCTTTGCTCCAGCTTTCTCATCCTCCATTTTCCTACTGCAACGTTATGGAACTTTAACTAGCTTAATATGTAATTTGTTTACGGTTGGTTTGTTGGTCGGTTGGTTGGTTGGTTGGTTGTTGTTGTTGTTGTTGTTGTTGTTGTTGTTGTTGTTGTTCAGGCGATAGAGGGTGCTTCTTCTTTTTCTGCGTTCGTGGGCTGAAACCCCCACGTACACTCGTGTTTTTTGCACGAGTGGAATTTTTACGTGTATGACCGTTTTTTCGGGAGGCACCCGCTATTGCCGCGGCCCGTTATTGCCGCGGCCCGTTATTGCCGCAACCCGCTATTGCCGCAACCCGTTATTGCTGCAACCCGCTATTGCCGCAACCCGTTATTGCCGCAACCCGCTATTGCCGCAACCCGTTATTGCCGCAACCCGCTATTGCCGCGGAACTTTGTTTGTTCTTTTTACATTTAGTCAAGTTTTGACTAAATGTTTTAACATAGAGGGGGAATCGAGACGAGGGTCGTGGTGTGTGTGTGTGCGCTGTATCACCATTTTCACCTCTTTTATGGTATCTATGACCATCACAAATCAGCTTTCCCTCCTCTGTCACCCGCGCAAATGGAAGTCTGTCTGTCATTCATGATAGCCTACCACGTCATCGGAAAAAACCGGTAGAAATGACGTTGAGCATGGAACAAACCCTCACAGTTCTGGCGTGTGTTGACAAAACCGAGTAAGTCCACTGAAGCGGTTTTTTTTTTATTGTATGAGTCCTCTGACAAGAATTTTGAAACTATCATTATACGAAAATTAGGAACCCCTTAAACTTACTTTGTTTTGCCAAAACATTCATGCATACTTAAAAAGTTGTTTTTGGTTGTGGACTTACTTGTTCATATCTGCTTATTTAAGGACTCTAAAAAGTAGAAATGAACACAAAAGATGCGCATTGATTTGGTTTTTTTGATGAACGAAAAATATCTTCTTTTTTTTAAATGGACTTACTCGGTTTTGTCAGCACACGGCTGTTACGCGTGATTGTTCTGAAAAGTGACTATTACATGATTGTTCTGAAACTCTACTATTTATTTCATCGTAAACATGTAAGCCCTCATACGTGATTGTTCTGAAAGCTTACTAATTTACATGATTGTTCTGAAACTCTACTATTTATTTCATCGTAATCATGTAAGCCCTCATACGTGATTGTTCTGAAAGCTTACTAATTTACATGATTGTTCTGAAACTCTACTAAAGGTAAACTTGCTTCACCCGTGAAATGTTGTCAGATATGGAACAATAATAATGTATACCCCTACCCTTGGTGGTTGCTGTGTAATAAAAAAAAAAGTGTCACTAAAAACAGATGTGCTAATAAATGTAGCTTTCATGTGTGTGTATGTGTGGTCTGTGTGTGCATATGTACTCAGTGCACTGGCGTCGGAAACGGAGGGGGGGGGGCAGCTGTTCCTGGGGTGGGGGGGGGGTAAACATGTCTTTTTGCCCCCCCCCCCCCTAACATTTAGGATGACACAAATATTCAGAGAGAGAGAGAGAGAGAGAGAGAGAGAGAGAGAGAGAGAGAGAGAGAGAGAGAGAGAGAGAGAGAGAGAGAGAGAGAGAGAGAGTTGATAAACAAAATACTCCCCCCCAAAAAAAACACACAAAGAAGTATATTGTCTCGCGTGCAAGAACTTTATAGCCCAGACTCCCCACACATCTCGCAACCCCGGACATCTCCTCACGTCTCTCATCCCCTCTCCACTTGAATTTTTAGTTCATAAAAAAAGTTTCATTTGTAAAAATTATTTGTTGTGCCTTTCGTCTTTAACTGGGCAAAAAGTAGCTTCCATTTTCCCTCTTTGCCAAGCCTTTCGATCCATTTTGGTGACCTCGCCACCTAAGCATGGCAAAGAGGAAAATTCAAAAGTTTCTATGTGTCCCTTTGAACCTGTAACTTGAATTTTGAGTTGGGAATACTCAAGAAGAATCATTACATTTTTGAAGATTATATATAATTTTTGTCTTTGAACATTTAATTTCAATTTTGAGTTGAGAACAATAAAGAAGACATGTTGAATGTATGAAACGTATTACTTGTTGAGTTTGTATTCATTGGGCGGGGGTTCATTGTATCAAAATAGTGTTCCATTTACATACAGACATACACACAGACAGACGGACAAAGTGAATCCAGTATACCCCCCTCCAACTTCATTTGGCTGGGGTATAAATATCAATATCACTTAAGATTTAGTATCATTGTATCAAAATATTGTTCCATATATACATACAGACATACACACAGACAGATGGACAAAGTGAATCCAGTATACCCCCCTCCAACTTCGTTGGGCAGGGGTATACATATTGTTCCATATCTGACAACATTTCACGGGTGAAGCAAGTTTACCTTTAGTAGAGTTTCAGAACAATCATGTAAATTAGTAAGCTTTCAGAACAATCACGTATGAGGGCTTACATGATTACGATGAAATAAACAGTAGACTTTCAGAACAATCATGTAATAGTCACTTTTCAGAACAATCACGCGTAACATACACACACATGAAAGCTAAATGTATTAGCACATCTCTGTTTTCAATGACACTTGGTTTTTTTATTACACAGCAACCACCAGAATTTTGTATATGAATTATTCAAATGGTTTGATAAAGTGTCAGTTGATGTGAACAAACCTCCCCCACCCCCTACACCTAAAAAAAAGGGAGTGGAGAGACGGATCAACTCAAACACACATCAGATCTGAAGCTGTCGCGCACACAGAAGACGGATCAACTCAAACACACTTCGTTGGGCAGGGGTAGGCTATACATATTGTTCCATATCTGACTACATTTCACGGGTGAAGCAAGTTTACCTTTAGTAGAGTTTCAGAACAATCATGTAAATTAGTAAGCTTTCAGAACAAACACGTATGAGGGCTTACATGATTACGATGAAATAAATAGTAGACTTTCAGAACAATCATGTAATAGTCACTTTTCAGAACAGTCACGCGTAACACACGGCAGAGTTACCAACTCTGTTGTTTGATGGCATCTAACTGGCGCAAATTTTTTTTTAACAAAACCGGAATCAGGGGATCTTTCTTGCGGGAAAGTTCCGCGGCAATAGCGGGTTGCGGCAATAACGGGTTGCGGCAATAGCGGGTTGCGGCAATAACGGGCCGCGGCAACAACGGGCCGCGGCAATAGCGAGTTGTAACCGTTTTTTCCCCCGCCATTTAGGCAGCCATACGCCGTTTTCGGAGGAAGCGTGCTGGGTATCTTCGTGTTTCTATAACCCACCGAACTCTGACATTAATTACAGGATCTTTTTCGTGCGCACTTGGTCTTGTGCTTGCGTGTACACACGGGGGTGTTCGGACACCGAAGAGAGTCTGCACACAAAATTGACTCTGAGAAATAAATATCTCGCCGAACGTGGGGACGAACTCACACTGACAGCGGCCAACTGGATACAAATCCAGCGCGCTACCGACTGAGCAACATCCCCGCCCCTAGAGGTGCTTCCATGTGTTTGAATGTGAACGTTGTAAGATTGTGTCACCTCTGAACCGCACTTATCAAAATAAAGTGCTCATGAAGTTCTGGTGATAATAGTGTGGAACCATCTTTGCCAAAATTATCTAGGAGAGAGTGTATCTCAGCAGGTTAGGGTCGGGATGTCTAGCAGGTTAGGGTCGGGATGTCTAGCAGGTTAGGGTCGGGATGTCTAGCAGGTTAGGGTCGGGATGTCTAGCAGGTTAGGGTCGGGATGTCTAGCAGGTTAGGGTCGGGATGTCTAGCAGGTTAGGGTCGGGATGTCTATCAGGTTCCTGGGTGTATAGGCTTCACCAACGACCAGGCAAAAAAGAAGAAACATGAATGTGAAAAACAAAACGCAGGAGCAGAGTGATAGGATAGGAATACCAACATACATTTCTTGGAACTTGGCTCTTGAAATTAACTGAAAGTCGTATGTACACATAACAGAACCAATTCGGTCTGTTTGCAATAGCCTGAAAACGTGTACGATCTACAGATTGAATAACAATAACATTGATATGCTTCATTTTGAAACTGTTCTGTTGCCATCGTGGATTTACGCCCTACTAAAGGCTAACTTAGAACAGTCATTGACTGCAATTTATGATCCTTACATGGTCAAACGTGGCATTTTAAAATTGAAAAACCGGGGTGCCCCACTAAGCAAAGAAAGTGTCTCAGTATTCATAATGTGGGTTGAAATAGAACATTGTGTAATCTCTAATTAATACATTCATCGCTTCTTTCCGGGCTCAATGGTGCTTTGGTCTGCGTCAATCAAGAATGACAACCTTGAAGTTTCAAATGGAAGCCTTAAAGGGTATTTTAGTTCACATTAAAGTCTTTTGTTTGTTTGTTTGCTTAACGCCCGGCCGACAACGAAGGGCCATATCAGGGCGGTACTGCTTTGACATATAACGTGCGCCACACACAAGACAGAAGTCGCAGCACAGGCTTCATGTCTCACCCAGTCACATTATTCTGACACCGGACCAACCAGTCCTAGCACTAACCCCATAATGCCAGACGCCTGGCGGAGCAGCCACTATATTGCCAATTTTAAAGTCTTAGGTATGACCCGGCCGGGGTTCGAACCCACGACCTCCCGATCACGGGGCGGACGCCTTACCACTAGGCCAACCGTGCCGGTCATTAAAGTCTATTAATGTATAATATGAGTCATATATAATATACTGACTATCAGCAACTGATACTAGACATGTCGACAAACATAATTATGAGCATGAGCCAACAGGCGAATGCTGGTATCCATTTTGAGACATGTATGTTATCATTTGCTAACAGTCAACATATTATAAATACCGGTTTAGAACCGTCTAATTTCGACCGAAAACAAATTTGAAGGGATCAGGCGAATTAGACAGAACAGCCGCAATGGGGACTGGATCGCTCCTACCTGATTATGCCCGCAGTCAGTCAAGAATTCTCCCGACCTGGGACAGCCAATCACTTACTTGACGTGATGAATATTATCAGGTGAAATTCGCTCACAAAACAATATCACACGATACACCATGTTGAACATGCGTTTCAGTTACTTTGAATTTTATTGGTCAACATAATCTACGCCAGACAAACAGAAAATGAGGCAAAGATATATTTGACGTAAATTGAGTGACATAATTTCACTTCATTCTTCAGAACTTTGACAAAGACGTTTTCAATTGAGCAGGTCGGCATTGCATTCCAGTTCTGTACAGCAATCACCAACACAACTGGTTTTGCTGTATATTTTAGATACCAAGAAAGTATATCATCTGACATCACTTGAAGTGTCATTCTTTGGTATAAGTCAAGCTGATATTGCTGATTCAAAATATTTACAATGTCCAGTGGGATTTTCGACATGTAACAAATCGAGGTGATGAATGGGTTTGAGCTTTCAGGCGAAACGTGGATTATCAAAGTAAAAGTCAACCAGGCTGATTGTTTGATGTGTGGAATCATCGCGGCTTTGGATTCGTGTTTCCGAGGACAACGATTGTAAGCATTCACTCTCAAAAACCCAATAAACGTTGATACTTTCCGCGCCGACTCATGGTCAATTTGCAAAATGCATAACGAACAGTCATAAAACCCTTAAATAAAAGGAACATGCCCAAAACTTATGGAACTCGCAAATATGATGGCAGCTCTATACATTTGTAGACTGGAAGAAAAGCGACGAAGAAGTTACCTTTGACGTCACAGACAAGTATGACGTGTTATCTCGAACTACTTTGAGTCCCTGAATTGCGTTCTAAAAATTACGTTCAGAATAGGGATTCCGTCTGTTATTGTGCGTAGTTTTGGTCATCTAAAATGATGACAAACATGATGTTTGGTGGTGTATTGTCAGACCAGGATTTTTTGTTGGTCCTTGGAGAGCATATTGCCTTCGGTTTTCATATTCATCAACCTCGGCCTGCGGCCTTGGGCAATAAAGATGAAACCGAAGACGATATGCCTCCCTTGGATCAACAAAAAAACGTGTCTGTCAAGAAATCACCAAACATCTTATAATCTTGCTATTCTTTTAGACTCGGGGGCTAATTTGGAATTTGGGATTGACCCGTCACGGTGTACCGGTTTCGGTTAGCCTGATGTTGAGTAGTTTCGACGGGATTTCAGATTCAATCTTTTCGTTTTAGGCCGATAGGTAAACTACATATTTTGATATCACTTTTGTTTTGTTTAGCTTTATTTCACAGAGTAGAAATGTATTCCGAAATAACCTGGTCAGATTGATGGACACAATTTAACGGAGCTCATTTCAGACCTTAAGGATGGTGTAGATTTTTGCAGACAGTACAGATGGTGTCATTCGTTTTCAGGTAGATGGTTTTATTTTATTTCAGACAGTAAAGATGGCTTAACCAATGTTGCCCTGTACAAGTACGCACGTCAAAGCAGCTCGGATGTTGCGAGCCTGGCAGTAGATGGTAAAGATGGAACAACCTATGTTCCGTGGGAGTGTACACAAGTCACACGTGAATCCAGTTCTGGCAGTTCCAGCAATGCCTGGTGGATCGTGGACCTAGGCAACTTATACGACATTGAAGCAGTGCACATACACACCTCAGATAAAGGTCAGTTAAATCATGAAGGTTTTCAAACACCCCCCCAAAACAAGGTCAGTGACGAAGGTCTTCAAACACACAAAAGAGCGTGCATGCTTCATTCTCCTTTGGTGCTTAGGACGGTTTCGTTTTAACTGTTATTGTTTACCGCAAAACACGTGCTGTGTGTTCTACTTGTTTGATACCAAAATTCAACAAAAACAAAGGCAAAGAAGCAAGCAATTCAATCAAGAAACATGTGCACGTGCGCCTTCCTTGTTTTGTATCTTACTAAACTATATATTGTCACTGTTAGGTTAGAGATGTATTAGGTGTTGTTACAGGTCATTATTAGACAATAACAATGCAGATACAATGTTTACTTTGCACTATCGTCGTCCTCTCGAGGCGTTATCTTTTATGTTTAAAAGTTTTAATTAGAAATTGTTACTATTAAGAGAAATGATTCAAAGCCCACATGGAAACATTCAGTGACAGATTGCACGTTGTTTACTCGTTGGTATTTGTTAGGAAACACTACCGTTGCTGAGCTTTGGTTCAGTTTTGTGTGTTGCATGTAGTTGACTTATTTGTACTTTGTGGGAAAGTACTGATATTATATTTTGTAAACACAATATTTATGCTTGGACGAGAATGCAGGTGAACTTTCTAGTCCTGTCAAAACAAGTTGTTTACCACGCTGTTTTAGTCGTGAGTTCGTGGCGTTCGTTCGGATTAAGTGCGTCGGCGCTTTTGATGTACGTCATAGAGAATGTCGCTAGTTTAGTCCATGCACGGCTCGTATAATGTAGTTGTATCATGTTCGGTCTGGAATATTCTCGAGATTGAGTATTTACTATATATGCCAGCGCGATTTGTATGTAAAAAAGCTTCTATTTGAGTTCTGCTACGATGTGCAGTTGTATGTATGGAATGCTAAATAAATCCTCGAACTCAATTTGACGAGTTGTTTTCTGCTGCTGCGAAGACGGGCGACGTAGAATAAAAGAACACAACTATACGACATTTGAGAACTTGTGGCAACCTCAAGTGTCGTGTAACAGTATTTAACACAATATTCTGCTAAATTGTATGCCTGTATAGTAACATTTTAAAGGTGTAAATGGTCATAGTGTATGCCAAAATTGTAACGATCTTATGGTGAAGTATGACAAACGTAAGCACCTTTTAATGTGTAGACTGAACATCTGTCATTTGGTTTAAATCAACTGACTGGTGTTTAAAAAAAATAAAAATATGTTGTGTTTGAGAGGACACATACGAACACAAACATAAGTTCCTTGTAGTATGTGTACAAACAGAAAATACACAGTAACCATGTTTGTTATCACGTGTTTATTGATTGATTAAAATTTTGGAGAAAAAAAAGAACAGTCAAGAATAAAAAAATAAATAAAAATAATTCCCACTCCGTACAGATTGCAACAACACTATTGATTGTTGATATGTGGAATGGTGCTTTTATTCCACGTAGAGAACTGAACAGGTGATCCTTGGGTCAAGGGTTCAAATCCAGGCCCGGACATTATGTAAATAAATATTTTTTTAAATTTTTTATTCATGAATGTACTGCTGCAAGTGAATACTCACACACATCAAGCACACACCCACCCACACACACACTACTCACACAAACACTGATTATCACCACTCACACACACACACTACTCACACAAACACTGATTATCACCACTCACACACACACACTACTCACACACACACTGATTATCACCACTCACACACACACTACTCACACACACACTGATTATCACCACTCACACACACACTACTCACACAAACACTGATTATCACCACTCACACACACACTACTCACACAAACACTGATTATCACCACTCACACACACACTACTCACACAAACACTGATTATCACCACTCACACACACACTACTCACACAAACACTGATTATCAAGAAGACACATACAACCACACTGGAAGACCATAAAACCGAATTGGGCGTTCAAAAAGCCATAAAAAGGCTATAATTTAATTACAAAATATCTTTGATAAAACAAGTGATAAAATAATTTCACCCAAAGAGTTGGACGTATAGTATCAAAAACGGTCAATTTTCACCCCAAGTTCGCACACATCTTGGTTCTATAATAGTCTAGAGTACGCTGAGGTATTTGATCTAAATAAACTAAATAGGCAGATCTTCCAGTCGCCCATGACTTTGAACACCTCCCCCGGCACCCCACATGACAGCGCCCAGGTTGTGCCACCTCTTTCCAAAAAACATATCCATGCAAGCAGCCCAGAAGAGGGCATCTGAGGGCAATGCAAGATTTAATTGTCTTTTGATATCCAACAGCACTAATTCTTTTTCTAGTTTTTTCTCAAACGCTTGCGCATCTCCTGCAACAGAAAAATACATGATTGCTGCGACATATGACCAGACACATTGAGCATGGCACTCGCAGGAGAGTGCGACCAGTTCCCTAATAAGTAGGTCAACTGCTCACACTTTCCATTCTCATGCAGTCTAGATACTGTATCAGGAATTGTATTGATAGACCCTGGCACATGGATTGCTCTCACACTGAAATTATATTTCACACACAGCCAGAACATATGTCTCAGTAGCCCATTCACAAAAGGATGGTGGCTTCTGCCTTTGTTGAGGACGGCTTTTGTCACTGTGCTATCTGTATGGATAATCACAGAGCTATCACGCCAGAAACTGGCCCATCTTTGCACACTTTGCACAGCTGCACATACTTCTTTATAATTGATGTGCAGGTTTTTTGCTGCTGGTTCATCTTCACTAAACACAGAGTAACACCAATCACCGGCCCAAAAGGCGCCGCAAACTGTATTACAGGCATCAACATGCACATGGTGTGCTTGCGCACTATTGTAGTGTACCACACCATTAAAACACACCATGAAACTAAGCCACCAGTGCACATCTTTTTTTTAACTCTGCGCTGAGTCTGATCTTATGATGCTGTTGCTGAAGAGGACGAATTGCATCCAGAATGCGCCGCATGAAAAATGTTCCTCCGCGGACGCCCAGTTCAAAAGGCCTGCTAGCCGCTGAAGCTGCTGTTTGCTTGCGCGCTTGCGCTGAGAGAACTCGCTGAGCTCCCTTTGCAGTTTGCCAAGCTTTTCTTTGCCAAGCAGTAGAGTGCAGTCTTGGGTGTTGATGTCGATGCCCAAGAACGTGATGCGTTGGGTGGGACCCACAACTTTTCTCCAACTAATATAAAAAACCCTAACTTTCTCACTAGTTTGATCAAACAGTGTATAGCGCTGCATTACACTCTTTATATGTTTCTGCTGCAATGAGAAAATCATCAATGTAAACAACTACACCTTTGAACCCACGCCTACGTAGGCATCTACCTATAGCTTGCGAAAGGCGATGACAATGACTGGGTGCCACTGTGGCACCGAAAGGGAGCCTAGAATCGAACAAGTATGTTGCTTGTTTATCTCCCTTAAATGTCCACTTTCAATCAATCAATATGAGGCTCATATCGCGCGTATTCCGTGGGTACAGTTCTAAGCGCAGAGATTATTTTTATTTTATGCAATTTATATCGCGCACATATTCAAGGCGCAGGGATTTATTTATGCCGTGTGAGATGGAATTTTTTTACACAATACATCACGCATTCACATCGGCCAGCAGATCGCAGCCATTTCGGCGCATATCCTACTTTTTACGGCCTATTATTCCAAGTCACACGGGTATTTTGGTGGACATTTTTATCTATGCCTATACAATTTTGCCAGGAAAGACCCTTTTGTCAATCGTGGGATCTTTAACGTGCACACCCCAATGTACTGTACACGAAGGGACCTCGGTTTTTCGTCTCATCCGAAAGACTAGCACTTGAACCCACCACCTAGGTTAGGAAAGGGGGGAGAAAATTGCTAACGCCCTGACCCAGGGTCGAACTCGCAACCTCTCGCTTCCGAGCGCAAGTGCGTTACCACTCGGCCACCCAGTCGATACTTTAACCCTGTCACTTTATAATCATCACAGTGGATTGGCACTGAATGATAAGCCGCTTTCAAGTCTAATTGTGCACACCAATAGCCCTGTTTTGCTATTTTACAGGCATCTGTGATAGTTTGAAAGCGTTCAGAATGCAAAGTGTACAAAAGCTGACTGACTACACTGAATACAAAAGATAACAATCACAAATCTAGGCGTAGGAATATTTTACTCAATAGGCCCTACACACACAACTGCCACACGATACAGGACCCTTCTCACGTGCAGCCCGACCCATCCGCCGAACACGCTACTCCAAGGTGTAACCCATCCCGCAGAACGGACCGACTGCACGAGAGAGCGAGCTGAGCGCACTCACACACATTTAAACTTTATTTATTCTAAATAACAAAACAAAACAACAACATTTTTTTTTTAAAGTTCATCGAAGTACGTCTAATAATACCAACACGATGACATCATTTATTGGGCGGGGATGTAGCTCAGTCGGTAGCGCGCTGGATTTGTATCCAGTTGGCCGCTGTCAGCGTGAGTTCGTCCCCACGTTCGGCGAGAGATTTATTTCTCAGAGTCAACTTTGTGTGCAGACTCTCCTCGGTGTCCGAAGACCCCCAAGCACAAGACCAAGTGCGCACGAAAAAGATCCTGTAATCCATGTCAGAGTTCGGTGGGTTATAGAAACACGAAAATACCCAGCATGCTTCCTCCGAAAGCGGCGTATGGCTGCCTAAATGGCGGGGTAAAAACGGTCATACACGTAAAAGCCGTGAGAGTTTTTTAGCCCATGAACGAACAAACAAACATCATTTGTTGAAGGCAACCTCTTGAAATCGGGCGTCAGTAGAGACAATGAGGAGTGAATTGAAGCGTACTTGTAAGATGATGCACTTGTGACATTGTCTATGTACTGGTCCTAAATACCGATATCTTGTTTCTGAAGGTTGGGCAAGCACAACAAACATCATTGCCAACAAAACTCCTGATTTTTAAACAAGTGGTAATTATGGCAGAAACCCAATATCAATGTGTCGGTCTTAGTGTTGGCACGTGCACTGTGCATGTTTGTTAGTGCTAAAACGGTTAAAGGTACAAATGGTCATAGTGTATGCCGAAATTCAAACCCATGTTTCTCAAACTGAAGGAACTTACATAACAACTAGGGAGAGAAGACTCAAACCTTCAGGTACTGGCTCTAAACATCATGTTGTACGATCTGTTTAATTTTGGAGTTTACATAACAATGTGGGTCCACACGGCCCCACGACGTCTACAAAAGGGTATTCACGTTTTTCCTTATTTTGAGAGTCTTTAGTCCGCACGGTAATAATGAAATTATTAATTTAATTTAATTACTTCTCACGGAAATTTTCTTGCTTCTTTGGAAAACATGGGTCTACGGAAGGGTTTGCATGATGTCTTCTGTGTGTAGTCGATAACCCGGTCGGGCGAAGGTAAAAAAAAACTCCCAAAAACTGTACTGCAGGGCAGTTCCAGAAGAACTGATTCAAACTGTTTTCCTCTTTACAGAAAAAAACCCACGGTGAAGAGTCTACCATTTTTTTCAAAAAACAATAGGGATAATTCTGTTTTAAATTCTGTACTGTAACCACCGCAATCTAGTATTAATAGTTGTTTTTTATAACTTGTGAAAAGACAGTTGTTCTTTCCAGATTAATATTCATTTGTTGTGACTATTTCTCTATTGATTTAAATGGTCCATCATTAAAACCAAATTCGGATACAAAATCTTTGAATCAGATTGCAAAACAAGTTTACATGACAAAATTTCGGACAACACATACTCATTTTCAAAATCTATATTAAATTTGTTTTGATAACGTGTTACTGCACGTAATACACATTCATACATAATGCAATTTTACAGACACATGAGGATAAGCTATCTTGAAATCTTCATAAGGCAAGTAACCATTTGGTCCAAGAAGATGCCCTATTGAGACAACTCCATTCTCAATCCAGTTTGAAATAAAAATAATATTTTTGTCTCGACAGAAATGGACATTGAAATTCAGTGTCTCTAGGATAAATTCATCAACATTCTGAGGCACTCATTTGCAGAAACATCGTTTATAATGCTTAAATACACCAAACCACAAAGGGTTCTTTACTTTATGCATCAAAACATTTGCAAATTCCCCACCTCTGTATTCCACACAACAGACCTGGGGACAAGGTATATTCAAAATATGTACAATCTTCCCAGTATTCAACAAAATCCTTTTTAACCATGTTAATTTTAAAACAGCTAAGTAACAATAGACATCCACCATCTACAGTCCACCATTTTGAAATGGCTGTACAACTATTTTTCTTTTAATTTGATCTGTTTTTTCATCCCATAAAAAATAATAGAGTAGTTAATTCAATTAATCGAGAAACTGTTTCTCAGGATCTGGTGAATTCATAAATCGGTGAGTTAATCTGGACATAACCAGTGTCTTTAAAACTGTTACTTTACCGAATGATGTAAAATTTCTCTTTGACCACATTTCTAAAAACCTCCAAATTTCTTGGAACTTGTGTTTAGAATTTATGTTCACTATTTACTCCACATTCACTGTCAAATGTATGCCAAGCACACGCTGATTACAGTTGGGTTCTACTTCTAAAGTAATGTTGGCATAAATTTAACATTTGATTTCTTAAGATCTATCATAATTTATCGTAAGTCCAGATGATAATGCAAAATGTTTGAACGCTCGCAGGTACAGAAAGATTATTTGGTGCCATCTAGAAGAAAAGGTTGTGTCATCTGCAAACTATCTCCAACCTTGATTTCATGTATATTCTCATTCTGACGAATCATAAATCTCTGCACAAAAAAAGGTATAAATAAAGTTGACAGAGGATCTCCCAGCCTGGTACCACACTCTACGCTCAACCACTTGGAATACTGACCATTCAGATTTATACAAGATTTAATATTACAATAACAAGAACCAGGAATGCATACCCCAACAAACAAAATTATAAATCATATTTTGTTGAGAGCAAAAATGTGTATCAGCAAGTTTAGATATGATAAGCCTATTGATTTAAATGTAATGTTTAATTGCGAATTAGGGTTGAGACGTTTGCGGATTTTGTAAATGAAACTGTTTAAGTTTAAGTGCATATGCATATGTATGTGTGTGTATGGATTTATGATTTATGTTGATGTCGCAAATGTTGACACCGCAGACACAACAGCATTGATTAATACATTCTTGTCCATTTATGTATTGTAAGAATTCGCGCCAAAAGTAAATGTTAAATGTACTGTGCCACAGATTAATGTACAGTTAAACATACAGATACCAAGTGTGTCATATAATGTTATTGTTTACGAAAAAAAACAAAAAACCCAGGGGTAATTCTGAATAAAATTATGTACTGTAACCACCGCAATCTAGTATCAAAAGTTGTTCTTATAACTTGTGAAAAGACAGTTGTCCTATCCAGATTAATATTCATTTTTTTGTAACCATTTCTCAATAGTTTCTTTTACACCAAGGCTATTCTAGGCGACCTTGACCTAGGCCCGCTGTGCCTCGGGCAAAGTCAGCCATTTTTGCGCGTTGTTTGAATGGTGGAGCTGTACGATGGTGCACAAACATTGCTGTTATGGAGTGTGTGAAAGTGATTTAAGACACCGTGAGAGATCACACATGGTCGGTGTTGGATGGGTACCGTTTTCCAAACCCTCTAGAGATTTAGAAAAGTGCCGAAAATCATGGATTAAACTATGTGGAAGAACGATCGAGAGGTTCAACATCAAAAAAGTCAACAAAGACACCTACATTTGCACAAAACACTTCATCGGGGGGCACTTGAAAATGACATGCTGCTTTTCTTCATAAGTATAAATGGAACAAACAAGATTGTACCATGCTTTGACTTTATGTGCTGAGAGAGGAAGAAATGGTTTGAATGTAGCTTTTTTATATCCTCATTAACAAAAGTGTGATACTGCAGCTAGTTAGCAAAACAATTTCACTGAAAAACTAGACAGCAAGTGACACATAGTCTACAAACCAATGAACTCGAAGGCATTGAAGAAACAGGATCATTCTTTTAATCTTGTCAGAAATGTTGAACATGAATCTCACTGCAAAAACACAATCTGACAGAACTGGCAGAAAAACAAAACTACTTCATCATACAAATGGCCCAACGAATATGGTCTGAAATCAGAAAAAAAAACCATGACAGCTCGGTGCTTGCAGTTGCATACCACAAGAACACAAACATGAAAAAAAAAAAAAATGGTCAAACTGAACTATGTGTCGTTCAAAGGAAAAATGGTTTGTCTCAAGGAAAAAGACTGAGAGACATCACATGACTGTACAAGCTCACAAGAACTATTGGTTGTAATCATGAGTACGACAAGACTGAAATGATAAATAGTGTGCATCACAGTACTATTCAAGCACTAAAAAGGGCCTCCCACTAGCTTGTCGCCAAATAAACAAAGTAGGTTGTAACAAAATTGCAGATTAATAAAAAAAAATAGATCAATCAATAGTATATGTCACACCTGACATTAAACTAGTAATTTCCATCACTATCCTTTTCAGGCATTAAACATAGTTCAAAGCAGCTAGCCCCACATGGAAGTAAGAGGCTCATTCACAAGCAAGTTAAACGCTTTTCATTCTTTTGTTTTTCTCAAACGAAAATTCATAGTATCACAACAGTATTCACAGCAGGCAGTTTTAAATCACGCAAGGGTCATTCTCCAGGTTTGTTCACGAAATACATTGTAATTTTAAACAGAGACAATTTTTAGTTCACGCTTGATATATATATTTCATAACCCTGCAGGTGAAAATGGGAATACCAGCACAGAATGATTGTCAGTGAACATTTAATCCCAACACTTCAAACTACATCACTCATCATAAAACAGAAGCTGTGACTTGGATTTGAATGAAAATCAAAAAGTGGAAAAACTCATACTCTGATAATTGCTGTCCAAATGTTTCAAACTACATCACTCATCATAAAACAGAAGCTGTGACTTGGATTTAAATGAAAATCAAAACGCGGAAAAACTCATACTCTGATAATTGTTGTCTAAGTGTTTGTGTGGTTAAAAAAACAAATGTACCTGATCATGAATGAAATCAGAGCAACCCATATAATCATTAACCATTCACTGCCACTGGTCTATACGTATACTCTTTTCAAAAAGGAGATGGGTATGGAAGAGGCAGTACTACTGTTAGTGATTCAAAGTGCCAGACATCCCATCCTAGTGCTGTGAAATGGATATATTCAATATTTCATGGAAGCTTACTAATATTTGCATGTATGCATGCAAACATACGGTGACAGTACTAATACAGTAAAAGCATTATTGAGGGTGAACAGCTGCTTTACCTGGTTTCAGTGAGGAGTAACAATACTAACAATAACAATAACATGCCTAAGTTGTCAAATGTAAGTACCCCCCCATCACGGACACTGGCAAAAACCCAGCAGAATGTCCCCATCTTCGCTGACGATTATCCACAGAGACAACCTACCTGCACACTTCCTCATATAAACTGTGTCGGTTTTCCTTCCGCGGTGTAGACGAACAACTGTTCCACTTCTGCACATCTCAAGTTGAGCACATGGCCATCGAAAACAAGGCGATAGGCCTAATCTTCAAAGGATGTGTAAGCTCTCGCCTTCTTCTGGTCGAAATCGTTCTTTTTCTTAATCAGATAGTTCAGGATGTTAACAACACCGATCCTGGGTGCGTTTGATAGGTCACTTTTTCCTTCGGATGTGAAAGGATCGCGTGGTGGAAATCCGATCTGTCGAAGTTTTTCGGAAAGTTTTTCTTGCACGTCCTGTCTTGTAAAATCCGGATCGATCGGTAGTTCCAACTGCTGTACAGTTTTCACAAGTTGCAGCAGACCATCTCGTCTGTATCCAGTAACAGTAATGCCCCTGTCTTCAAAAACTTTCTCAACTGAACGCAGTCGTACCTATTTAACTCCTCTGTTTGCAGCGTGGCTTCGACAGCGAGGTTGCCCGTACCCAAGGGGAGTAACTCGAAATGACTCAGCGCGCGGTTTGCTGCAAAAAGGCCCTATTGATTTAAATGTACCATCATTATAAACCAAATTATTATACACAATCTTTAAATCAGATTGCAAAACAAGTTTACATGACAACATTTCGGACAACACATTATTATTTTCAAAATTTATATTTAAGTTTTGTTGATTACGTTTTACTGCACGTAATACATATTCAAACAAAATGAAATTTACAGACACAAGAGGATAAGCTATCTTGAAATCCTCATAAGGCTAGTAGCCATTTGGTCCAAGCAGATGCCCTATTAAGACAACTCCATTCTTAATCCAGTTTGAAATAAAAACTATCTTTTTTGTCTCGACAGACATGGACATTGAAATACAGTGTCACTGAGATACATTTATCAAAATTCGGAAGCACACATTTACAGACAAATCGTTTATAATGCTTAAATACATCAAACCAAACAGGGTTCTTTACTTTATGCATCATTTGCAAATTCCCCACCTCTGTATTCCACACAACAGACCTGGGGACAAATTATCTTCAAAATATGTACAATCTTCCAAGTACTCAACACAATCCTTTTCAACCATGCCAATTTTAAAACAGCTAAGTAACAATAGACACCCACCATCTTCATTCCACCATTTTCATATATTTATCTTTTAATTTTATCTGTTTTTTCATCCCATAAAAAAGAACAGAGTAGTGTATTCAATTCATCGAGAACATGTTTCTCAGGATCTGGTAAATTCATAAATAGGTGAGTTAATGTTGATATAACCAGTGTCTTTATAGCTGTTACTTTACGAATGGTGTAAGATTGTTCCTTGACCACACATTTAAACACCTCCGAATGTTTTGGAACTTGTTTTCATAATTTATGTTCACTATTTCCTCCATATTCACTGAAAAATGTATGCCGAGCACTCTAAATACAGTTGGGTTCCACTTCAAATTTAATTTCGGCATAAATCTAACATTGGATTTTTTAAACGACCCAATAGCAGATTTATCATAATATATCGTAAGTCCAGATAATAATGCAATTTGTGTAAGTGCATGTGCTAACAAACTGAATTACAGCTGGTTACTGTCCATCAGAGCTGTACTGAACGCGCACTCATCCGCTCGTTCCATTCTTATCAGTCACTCCAACAAATTAAATGTCCACACCAGCTGTTTGCAGTTAAGTCCACGTAAAGTGAAATGTTATTGAATTAAATGAAAGCTTTTTATGATTTAACTTTTGTGAAAAATCATAGCAATTTCAAAATCAATTTTCCAAAACATATTTACAAAAAACATGAAAAAGTTTAGCATCAAATTATAGCACAGCAGGGCACTGCTGGCCGATTGTCTCCCCTGCCCTTCTGTTGGGTCAACAAAGGGGCCATAAATACAACTGTACAAAAACATGAAAAAGTTAGCATCAAATAGCACAGCAGGGCACTGCTGACCGATTGTCTCCCTTGCCCTTCTGTTGGGTCAAGCGAAGGGATTAAATGTAGCAAATTAAACATCAACTTGCCAAAATATATTTACCAAGGAATAAGAAGAAAAAGTTTAGTGTCAGTAGCCAAGCAGAGCAGCTGACTTATTGTCTCCCCTGCTCTACTGTTGGGTGAAACAAAGGGGGCCCTTTGCGGGTCACAAAAACGATTGAGGCAGACCTACAGAAACTGATAAAAATAGTAGAATGAGCCCGGGGATTACTTCCCTCGACCTGACCCTAAGGATCAACCAGGTTAGTAAGTAAACTGAAAAAATAATGCCAGCTGCCACAGTCGCGGGCTACTCAACCCAAACCACTCAGGGCGAAGGGAAGTAGGCTGTGGACCGATGCGATCTGTGAACTAAAGCTAAAGCTTCGGTTCCGGACCTGTCAATGACGGTACTGCACCGAAGCTCAAACGGTGGTGTCAGCTCACCCTGGCATGCATGCAAGAAAACAACAACAGCGAAATGTACAGCAGGAAACTGATCGGAACATACGAATTATCTCTCTTGACTATTACAATGGACATCAACCCCCGACATGAAACAAAGCTCCAGCGCCTGATCCGAACATACAAATTATCTCTCTTGACTATTACAATGGACATCAACCAGCGACATGAAACAAAGCTCCAGCTCCACAAAGTTACAAAATGCATGCCTCCATGATTGATAAAATGGAGGAGGGGTGGGTGGTGGAAAAATTTTCACCAAATACAAAAACTTGACCTTTCAGCTCGCTGGCATCTTGCGTAGTGATGCTAAGCTCAGCTGTGCGCGGGGCACTGTCCGCCGCACAGGTCAGTTCCAACGGTCCGCTACGAGCCAATCAAAGAAAGGCGCATGCAATCACACAAACTGCCCATCGCCACGCCAGCGTGGCGAAAAGCTCTTTTGTGTAAGTGCATGTGCTAACAAACTGAATTACAGCTGGTTACTGTCCATCAGAGCTGTACTGAACGCGCACTCATCCGCTCGTTCCATTCTTATCAGTCACTCCAACAAATTAAATGTCCACACCAGCTGTTTGCAGTTAAGTCCACGTAAAGTGAAATGTTATTGAATTAAATGAAAGCTTTTTATGATTTAACTTTTGTGAAAAATCATAGCAATTTCAAAATCAATTTTCCAAAACATATTTACAAAAAACATGAAAAAGTTTAGCATCAAATTATAGCACAGCAGGGCACTGCTGGCCGATTGTCTCCCCTGCCCTTCTGTTGGGTCAACAAAGGGGCCATAAACACTTCCCTTTTGCCTTAAAAAAGAAGTGTTGACCCCACAGGAGGTAGGGAATGAGATAGGTCAGTTCCAACGGTCCGCTACGAGCCAATCAAAGAAAGGCGCATGCAATCACACAAACTGCCCATCGCCACGCCAGCGTTGCGAGAAGCTCTTATGTTTTAACACTTGCAGGCACAGAAAGATTCCTTGGTACCATCTAAAAAAACAAGGTTGTGTCATCTGCAAACTTCGATAGGACAATTTATCTATCTCCAACCTTGATTCCATGTATATTCTCATTCTGACGAATCATAATAGACAAAATATCTGCACAAAGAAGGTATAAATACGGTGACAGAAGACCTCTCTGCCTGGTACCACACTCTACACTGAACCACTTGGAATATTGACCATTCACATTGACGCAAGATTTAATATTACAATACAAAGAAAAAAATCCATTGTCTTTTTGTCATCCCCGAAATAATTTTCTTACGGGATTTTTCAATAAAGGCCAGGTGATACTATCGAACGCCTTCGCAAAATCGACCATGAAAAGCAGTCCAGGTATTTTATTTTTAAAGTATAGAATAACAATTCATATAACAGTCAAATGTTTTCTCCAATAAATCTCCCCTTCAGAAAACCAGTTTGATCCTTATGAATAAGTTTTGGCAAAACAGTTTTAATTCTTTCAGCTATGCAAGATGATGCTATCTTATATACTGTATTTAACAATGTAATTGGTCTCCAATTCTTCAAATGTCTTTTATCTTTATCATCTTTAGGAATGCATATCATAATACCTTGACGCTGAGTCACAGACATCTCTCCTTTCAAAAATCAAAAATTAAGCGACCATAACATAAAACAAGTCGCGTAAGGCGAAATTACAACATTTAGTCAAGCTGTCGAACTAACAGAATGAAACTGAACTCACTGCATTTTTACAGCAAGACCATATACTCGTAGCATCGTCAGTCCACCGCTCGATGCACAGGCAGTGAAATTGACAAGAAGAGCGGGGTAGTAGTTGCGCTGAGAAGGATAGCACGCTTTTCTTTATCTCTATTCTTTTTAACTTTCTGAGCGTGTTTGTAATCCAAACGTATCACATCTATATTATTTTGGAATCAGGAACCCACAAGGAATAAGATGAAATTGTTTTTAAATCGATTTCGGAAATTTTATTTTAATAATATTTGTTATATTTTTAATTTTCAGAGCTTGTTTTTAATCCGAATATAACATATTTATATGTTTTTGGAATCAGAAAATGATGAAGAATAAGATAAACGTAAATTTGGATCGTTTTAAAAAAACAATTCTTTACAATTTTCAGATTTTTAATGACCAAAGTCATATATTAATGTTTAAGCCACCAAGCTGAAATGCAATACCGAAGTCCGGCCTTTGTCGAAGATTGCTGGGCCAAAATTTCAATCAATTTGATTGAAAAATGAGGGTGTGACAGTGCCGCCTCAACTTTTACAAAAAGCCGGATATGACGTCATCAAAGGTATTTATCGAAAAAAAGAAAAAAACATCCGGGGATATCATTCCCAGAAACTCTCATGTCAAATTTCATAAAGATCGGTCCAGTAGTTTGGTCTGAATCGCTCTACACACACACACGCACAGACACACACAGACACACACACACACACACATACACACACACACACACACACACACACACACACACACACACACACACACACACACACACACACACATACACCACAACCCTCGTCTCGATTCCCCCCTCTACGTTAAAGCATTTAGTCAAAACTTGACTTAATGTAATGACCCAAATCCTGGAAGAAAAATGTATATAACACTCTGCTGAATAACCATCAGCCCCAGGACTTTTATCATTATTCAAATGTTTTACCGCCACATGGGTCTGTGTCTTTTAAATAAATCAGTCTTAAGTGAAAAGCACACGGGTGAATGATCTGAGATATATCCCACATCAATCAAAACATCATCCACTATAGGCAACAATTGCTCTGAAGCAAGAAACAAATCCAATCTACTTCTTTGTAGACTATTACATCTCCTCCAGGTATACTGTTGTGCATCTTTATATACATATCGAAAATCATCAACCATATAACAGAACCAGCACGGTTGGCCTAGGGGTAAGGCGTCCGCCCCGTGATCGGGAGGTCGTGGGTTCGAACCCCGGCCGGGTCATACCTAAGACTTTAAAATTGGCAATCCAGTGGCTGCTCCGCCTGGCGTCTGGCATAATGGGGTTTGTGCTAGGACTGGTTGGTCCGGTGTCAGAATAATGTGACTGGGTGAGACATGAAGCCTGTGCTGCGACTTCTGTCTTGTGTGTGGCGCACGTTATATGTCAAAGCAGCACCGCCCTGATATGGCCCTTCGTGGTCGGCTGGGCGTTAAGCAAACAACCAAACCATATAACATTGCTCCATAAATTCCAATCCATCTTGGGGTTTAGTGCAACATTCCAGTTGCCACCCACAACAATCAATTCGTAATCAAAGGAAACAAATTTCTCAAAGACGTCAGGGTGATGACCACTACTGGGGCCGTACACATACAAGTGTTGGGCGTTTATTTAAACAGAATCGCTACTCCTCTACTTCCAGTACTATTCCCAGCTACAATACAATACTTCCTTTCTAACTGCACAACATACACTCTTTGACAATTTCTTGTTTTCAACGGAAATCAGCCAGGAATTTGTTTCGGTAAGCGTTCAAATAAAGGTATGTTTGTACTGTATGTAAAGGTTCGGTGAGCTCAGTGATCAGAAACAGATGGTTTACGGGAGGCGGAGGGTGGCTTTTAGCTGAACTTTTAAAGCAACAAGCAAAGGGGGCCATTTTTGGTTATTCTTGATATTTTTGTCTTGTTGCAGACAAACCCAGTGAAAACTTTTGCGTCAACATGTATTTCAATGACCCAATAGAAACAATTGTGAGATATACGACTGGGCCGGGATTCTACGAGCCTGTAGGAAGTTCAACTATTGACAACGGAACCGTGTGCACGTGTTTCACCGGCAGAATGGACCGTTATAGTGTCTATCGCCTTAACTGTTCCTCGGTCTTGAGAGGTCGCTACGTGAAAATTGACAAACCCGGAGACACATTTGATTTGTGCGAAGTAGAAGTTATGGCCAGGTCACTCTGTAAGTTTTGACAAAGTCTGTCTACACGTCTCTCTCTCTCTCTCTCTCTCTCTCTCTCTCTCTCTCTCTCTCTCTCTCTCTCTCTCTCTCTCTCTCCCTCTCTCTCTATCTCTCTCTCTCTCTCTCTCTCTCTCCCCTCTCTCTCTCTTCTCTCTCTCTCTTCTCTCTCTCTCTCTCTCTCTCTCTCTCTCTCTCTCTCTCTCTCTCTCTCTCTCTCTCTCTCTCTCTCTCTCTCTCTCTCTCTCTCCCTCTCTCTCTCTTTACATTTTGTCAAGGTTTGACTAAATATTTTAACATAAAGGGGGAATCGAGACGAGGGTCGTGGTGTATGTGTGTGTGTGTGTGTGTGTGTGTGTGTGTGTGTGTGTGTGAGTGTGTGTCTGTGTGTCTGTGTGTCTGTGTGTGTGTGTAGAGCGATTCAGACTAAACTACTGGACCGATCTTTATGAAATTTTACATCAGAGTTCCTGGGCATGATATCCCTAGGAGTATTTTCATTTTTTGGATAGATGTCTTTGATGACGTCATATCCGGCTTTTTGTAAAAGTTGAGGCGGCACTGTCACACCCTCATTTTTCAATAAAATCGATTGAAATGTTAGCCAAGTAATCTTCGACGAAGGTCGGACTTTGGTATTGCATTTCAGCTTGGAGGCCTAAAAATTAATTGATGCGTAAGGCGACATTACTACATTTAGTCAAGCTGTGGAACTCACAAAATGAAACTGAACGCACTGCATTTTTTCACAAAGACCGTAGTCCGCCGCTTGTGCAAAACGGAGTGAAACTGACGAGCCTGTTTAGCGCGGTAGTGGTTTCACTGTGCTGCATGCATAGCACGCTTTTCTGTGCCTCTCTTCATTTTAACTTTCTGAGCGTGTTTTTAATCCAAACATATCATATCTATATGTTTTTGGAATCAGGAACCGACAAGGAATACGATGAAATTGTTTTTAAATCGATTTCGGAAATTTAATTTTGATCATAGTGTTTATATTTTTAATTTTCAGAGATTGTTTTTAATCCAAATATAACATATTTATATGTTTTTGGAATCAGGAAATGATGTAGAATAAGATTAACGTAAATTTAGATCGTTTTATATAAAAAGAATTGTAATTACAATTTTCAGATTTTTTAATGACCAAAGTCAAAAATTAATTTTTAAGCCACCAAGCTGAAATGCAATACCGAAGTCCGGCCTTTGTCGAAGATTGCTTTACAAAAATTGCAATCAAATTGATTGAAAAATGAGGGTGTGACAGTGCCGCCTCAACTTTTACAAAAAGCCGGATATGACGTCATCAAAGACATTTATCGAAAAAATGAAAAAAAATGTGGAGATATCATACCCTGGAACTCTCATGTAAAATCTAATAAAGATCGGTCCAGTAGTTTAGTCTGAATCGCTCTACACACACACAGACACACAGACACACAGACACACACACACACACACACACACACACACACACACACACACACACACACACACACACACACACACACACACACACACACACACACACAGACATACATACACACATACACCACGACCCTCGTCTTGATTCCCCCTCTATGTCAAAACATTTAGTCAAAACTTGACTAAATGTAAAAAACACCTCCAAGTTTTGATAACACATTTGCTCAAGCATGTTTAATCAGCATTGTTCTCACTGCGGTACCTATATTACGCTTATTAGTTGCGTATAATTTGTAATGTGTAAATATTCAAATGTTCTTGTTTTTCTCTACCTTTTTGTACTTAAATGTCCGTGTAAATATGTGATTAGAGTTGTCCCCTCTCTGGGCACGTGGTGGTTGAAAAAAACCTCCATCCATCCATCTCTCTCTCTCTCTCTTTTGGATGAATCTTTGACTATTGTTGACATGGAAGTTTCAATGTTTCATTGTATGTATTCAGACAGATGCATAATTAGCATTAGCATTGATCACTTTCGATCGTGTATGTTTGCAATTATTGTGTTCTTGTTGTCTCCATAATGACGTTGTAGTTTCAGCAGGGATCAGTGGTATCAATATGAAGAAGAAGAAAAATATGGCCTGACATGTTTAGCGTGTGTGTGTGTGGGTGTTTGTGTGTGTGGGGGGGGAATGGGGTGGGGGTGTGTGTGTGGGTGTGTACGTATGTGTTAGTGTATGCATGTGTGTTTGTGTGTGTGTGTGTGTGTGTGCGTGTGTGTGTGTGTGTGTGTTTGTTTGTGTGTTAGTTGTTTTAGTGTGTGTGTGTGTGTGTGTTTGTATATGTGTTAGTTGTGTGTGTGTGCGTGCGTGTGTGTGTGTGGGTGTGGGTGTGGGTGTGTGTGTGTATGTGTCAGTGTGTGTGTGTGTGTGTGTTTGTATATGTGGTAGTTGTGTTAGTGTTTGTGTGTGTGTGTGTGTGTGTGTGTGTGTGTGTGTGTGTGTGTGTGTGTGGGTGTGTGTTTGTATATGTGTTAGTTGTATTAGTGTGTGTGCGTGTGTGTGTGTGTCTGTATGTGTGTGTGTGCGTGTGTGTGCGTGTGTGTGGGTGTAGTGTGCCCCTATGTATGTGTGTGTGTGTGTATGTTCGTGTGTGTGTGTGTGTGTGTGTTTTCATTTGACAAGTTGCATTCAATGTATAGAGGTATAAACAGCAACATGGAAATGCATGTATCATTGCCTGTCTCCTCTTCAACAGATTTATATATATACTTGACTTTCTCTTTTGAAACGTGTTTACCTTTTGTCCCCTAATTCTTTCAGTCATTTCATATTCTCATCGTTACTTATACAGTGCCAGAAACATGGTTTGGAGTACCATATGGCGAGTTAAGCGTCAGTTCCCACACAGACAGTAAATACGGTGGTATTGGTTGGGATGGTGCCATCTACCCGGAGCATGCCAAGGTTAGGATGTAGTTTTCTTTCATGAAGTGCCATTCACTTAGGAATAGAACTATGATGAAGTTAAGAAATGCGTGCCTTCATGGTTTTTTCCTGGCACATTTTAAGCTTAATCAGAAAGACGTATGCACACGTGCACACACCCTCATGTGTCAAAATATGCATACATGTAAGCCCCACGCCTATTACACCTGACTCCGTACACCCACATTCTTCCCCCACACAGAGGATCAGCTTTGCATAATTACTGTTTCACTGTCAAAAAACAAGAAAGGTAGGTTGTTGGAACGTTTGTTATTGACAAAAGAATACGTTACATTCACAAATATATTGACCAAACGGTCTTTAAAGTGCTCAAACAAACAATATGTAACAATAAGTTAGTGTGAACGAATGTTTTGTCAATAACAAATGTTCCAACAAACCTACCTTGTTTTTACATTTAGTCAAGTTTTGACTAAATGTTTTAACATAGAAGGGGGAATCGAAACGAGGGTCGTGGTGTATGTGTGTGTGTGTGTGTGTGTGTGTGTGTGTGTGTGTGTGTGTGTGTGTGTGTGTCTGTGTGTGCGTGTGTGTGTATGTGTGTGTGTGTGTGGTGTGTGTGTGTGTGTGTGTGTGTGTGTGTGTGTGTGTGTAGAGCGATTCAGAGAAAACTGCTGAACCGATCTTCATGAAACTTTACATGAGAGTTCCTGGGTATGATATCCCCAGACTTTTTATTTTATTTTATTGATAAATGTCTTTGATGACGTCATATCCGGCTTTTTGTAAACGTTGAGGCAGCACTGTCACACTCTCATTTTTTAAAATCTAAACAACGAAGTGACTGTGATAAGATGAACAAAGTTAAAAAAACAAAGGAATACTGTACTCACCAAATTTTGGCCAAGCAATCTTCGACGAAGGCCAAACTTTGGTATTGCATTTCAGCTTTGAGGCTTAACAATTATTTTATGACTTTGGCTATTAAAAAGAGGACAATTGTAATTATTATTGTTTTTTTTATAAAACGATCCAAAATTACGTTATCGTATTCTTCATTAGTTTCTGATTCCAAAAACATATAAATATGTTATATTCGTATTAAAAACAAGCTCTGAAAATTAAAAATATAAAAATTCTGATTAAAATTACATTTCCAAACTCGATTTAAAAACAATTTTATATTATTCCTTGTCCGTTCCTGATTCCAAAAACATATAGATATGATATGTTTGGATTAAAAACACGTTCAGAGAGGTACACAGAATAGAGATATAGAAAAGCGTGCTATTCTCCTCAGCGCAACCGCTACCGCTACCGCGCTTTTCTGGATTGTTAATTTCACTGCCTTTGCCACGAGCGGTGGACAGACGAATGTACGCTCTTGCAGAAAAAATGCAATGCGTTCAGTTTCATTATGTGAGTTCGACTGAGCTTGACTAAATGTTGTATTTTCGCCTTACGCGACTTTTTTATTTTTTTTATTCTGAATTTGGAAACGTCGGCAGTCTCTTTGTTTTTAGATGTACTGTTCCACTGTGTAAAGTGTTGAATCTAACTGCCCGTCTTTTTCCCGTCCCCAACACTGCCTTTAACTGCAAATGTCTCCAAATGTCCCTCTTTTTTTGTTGTAATGTTTTTCTTTGTTTTTTTTACATAAACGATTCTATTGTTTAATCATGTTTTTTTTGCTTGCAGGAGTTCAACACACCAGTGTGTAAGTATGTTTTCTTCTCTCTTGTCAAACATATTTACCTCCAGTATTTTATAATTTACCGACATACCATGTAAGAGCAATATCTAAACAGACGTTCTGGTGCCTGAACTCATAACCATTTTCCAATAAAAGACATACACAATCCAACGACGTCATTTGCTCTAATTGAAACTGAAATGTTTGATTCTGTTCATTAATGACACCGGGGTTTTACTTCTGGGTTCAGGTTGATGTATTCTACATATTATTGTGATATCACGCATGGTTTGGAAGAAAATATCGTCACGCTCATAAGATAATTGCCTATGTCATTTTTTTTGATATTTTGAGAAAAACGCAAAAACTTTCTTTGGTTTCCGAACAATCTCATTGTAGTTATAAGTTGCAAACTGCCTATCTCGAGCAGTGACAGCTGGATAAACGTGAGATAAAGAGCTGACAGCAACATTTTCACAACAACGTACAGCATAACAACCCACAAATAGCTTTTGCATACGTTTACATTCTCAAAACAAGTCTTCCTGTATCATAAAGAAAAAGTCCCCAACTCAAGAAACGAGATCGGCAATTTTACTTACGTTACCGTGGCAATGGTTTCCGATTGTCTGAGAGTTTGTACTCTTTAACATGTGATAGATACCCTTCCAGTAGCTTCCCCTGTAGTGAAACTACAGAAATGCCTAAAACTGAGATAGGTATTGTTCTTTTGAGCGTGACGATATTTCTTTCGCGTGTCTAAACCATTTAGGAAAAATAATTTTCTTCTGCCTTGTAGTGTGTGGTTCGACAGTGTTGGAAGCTGATACTTTCATATACAGCCCCAACTACCCTCTGGACTACACTGCGCCTGGGTCTGCTTATATCTGCCAGTGGATGGTTCCTACTGAGGTGGATGGGACGTATGTATTCCATCAGTACTTTCTTTTTTTCCTGTACTATCGTGGTATTGAGTTATTGGTTGTTGCCAGCGTTGTGCGATTTGTACATCCTTTTTTGTTTCATCTTTATCTTTTAATGTGAGGATAACTTTGTATGCTCTCCTTCTCTGTCTGTCTGTCTGTCTCTTTGTCTATGTCTACATGTTGGTCGCACCTCCCCCCCCCCCCCCCCCCGGTCTCTCTGTCCCCCTCTCTCTCTCCCTCTCTCACCCTATTTCTTTTTCAGTATATTAGAATACTCTCGGCAAGTCAGCAAAATATCCACATAAGATGAGCTGCTTATCACAGTGATTGTAATGTGGAAATATATGTTGTACTAAAAGAGTGCACTAACCACACCATGGGTGCAACCAATATTTATCCAATGACTTGCTTCTTTGTTTATGTTAGCTGAAATAGTTGGACATGCACACACGGCACGTTTCCCCAGCAGCACAACCTATTAATTCTAGAAAGTGTACGTAGCAGAAGATTTTAGTCTGAAAATAAGCACCGACAAAGGCATGATACGGCAAGTTCAGTGCGTCCTTGGACCCGTACTTTTTTATGGTAAGTGCGTCGGGGACCAACCTCAAATAATGCATCTTCCATTACGTATAGGACGCAGTGACGCACAGTTCGGGGAGCCCAACTCGTCCATTGTCAGTTTAAAGTGTGTATGTATGTGTCTTCGAACATTAAATTCAATTGCGTTTGTGACTGAACAGGACAGTCGTGGAAATTCACCAAATGGCTCTTTCACCGAAGAGCTTCTGGAAAATGGTGCGTGGCTGACTCGCTCTTGCTCAGCAACTCTGAAGGAGAACAGCAGACACTGTGTGGATCTATGGGGTATTACGTGTACACGTGTGAGTCATCTCAAATGAAAATACAAGTAGTAACATCACGCTGTTCGTCTGAACTTTGGCACCAGAATCATGCAAAGACATGTGTCCACATTTAAGCTAATTTTAAGTTGAACTGGGCTGACGCCCGAGCAATTATAAAAAAAGCACTTAATCCCGAATTAGGGGACACCAGTGGCTATTACTCCCGTAAGTATTTAAGATATGTATAGGTTACAACACGAGTGGTTTTTTATATGGCTTGTATTTCAGTCAAGACCCAGCGGATGAATATCATCGGGAGACACGAGCCTCTGGCGAGTGGCTCTCGATTGATATTCCCGCTGGGTCTTGACAGAAATACAAGCCATATAAAAAACCACGAGTGTTGTAATCTGTATATCCCATTCTACCATCAAACACAAAGTGTAGACTACTAGCGGCACTGTTGCGATCTGTGCAGGGTAAAACTGTTGCCAGCGAGACTTAGCCCTTTTGCAACCTTAAACTAAGTGACCGTCGCTGAAAAAATAAAACGAATGAATGCATCGATAAGTACGCCGTAACACTACTTTCAGACCATTTAAAAGCTTTAAGTAAAGGTTCATAAGTTGCAAGAAAGTAATGAAGTCGAATAGAAATTAATTTAGTTGAAGCGCACAATTCTTTTGTTTTGCGTTTCAGGTCGGCAGAACGGGCGAAACGGGTTTGGGACCCATTTGGCTTACTCGATTCAGAATTGATTCCACGTTGTTTTTCTCGAACGTGTGTAATTAGGCTTATTGACAGAGAAGCAAATTTTAGGGAACAAATATGTAGGTTTAGATTTAACCATTTGCTCCCTATTTGAAATGTATCTACGTGATAAACTGTTTTGCGAGTGTGTTTGCATGGATGAACTTAAACTGGTATGGGTCACACAGTGAGGAAAACGCGACCGACACGTCTGTCACCGCCGATTGATTGCATTTTGAAGGAATATGACTGGATTACGGAAAAATTGTGGACTTACTGCAGAGCCAGGCAAAAGAGTAGACTTGCTCGCAAAACACGTGAAACAGCCGATGTTTGATAGCTGAAGGCGCACACCAAAACACACTACCGACAGATTCTGAAAAGTCGTCTGCTAACGATGCAAGGGGAGGGTACTCGTGTTTTTGTTTTGGTTCGCTAGCATCTGGTTATCTTGTAAGTTGAATGTTCGTTTTTTTCGACCTGCATTGCTTTCATAATGAAAGAAACTTTTGCTTATTGCATCTCATACATCAGATCAGTTCTGAGATTCATTTTTGCGTGCAACTGATATGGTTTTCTGAGCCGTGCAATACGATTTTAGAACTTCATACAAATGTGTCACATTGTTCGGCGCGAGGTCAAAGGTCGGGAGCAAAGTAGTTCTTCGCCCAAATCGGAATCTGCACTATCATATATTTTTTTGAGTCCATGATGTATTTATTGAGCTATAAAAATACAACATATATACCCATACTGAAGTAACAGAGACAAAGAAGGGAGGTCATGGGATATAATGGGATATAGCATTTCAAATAACAACTCAAAAGTGTGATTGACACACGGACATAGAGCTTGTGATAATATGGCTGAATCAGTGAATGTTTGGTATATAATTGTACAATTCGGAAACTATAAACATTCTAAAATGAAAGGGCTAACAATGCTCAGGCACGATAATTCAAATGCATTTATAAAACCTACTGACACATCGCAAACAAGCTGACACAAATCATTGAGAGAGAGAGAGAGAGAGAGAGAGAGAGAGAGAGAGAGAGAGAGAGAGAGAGAGAGAGAGAGAGAGAGAGAGAGAGAGAGAGGAGAGAGAGAGAGAGAGAGAGAGAGAGAGAGAGAGAGAGAGAGAGAGAGATCGAGAGAGATCGAGAGAGAGATCGAGAGAGAGATCGAGATATCGAGAGTACGTACTGTCAGCGAAGAAATGACAAGCTACATTCAGAAAACTGGAGCATGATGAATGTATTAATCATAAACCATAATATTTAATAGGTACATACCGTCGCGATATAACCTTCGTGGTTGAAAACGACGTTTAACACCAAATAAAGAAAGAAAAGACTACTGACATTTGCATTGACATACCTGGGTGTTGTATGTGCAGTCAAAGCAATCCAGGGCGAACTTTTCTACGTGACTCTCATAGTACGAACACCAGACTCTATATCTGACTTTCAACACCGCCCTGGCTTCGTCCTCCGTGTCTACAGTTATGCAGGTCTGTGGGGGACTTCTCTCAGTTGACGGTCTAACTATTCTTATGTGATACGCTTGGAAGGTTTATTGTTGCTACACTACACAACTTTTCTCTGTTACTTGTACTCTACATATCCGATCGCGAATGGTTCAGTTTGTTTAATCCGTGATATCACCATCCGCACGACGCAAATCATTTGCATCTAGCCTTTGGTACAAAATAGGACATATACTACGAAGGGCGATGTAAGATGTCTAATTTTCCATTGAAACTAATGCCCACTGATTTATTGTCAGACAATTGTTACGGTTCTCGGGGAACAAGCATGGCCTAGAGTTTCATCTTTATCAACATCGGCTGAGATTCATAACAATGAAGCAGAAGGCAATGTGAACCCTCAGGATCGATGAAAAAGCTGTCTGACACCATTTTTGGTTTGTGTGTGTGTGTGTGTGTGCAAAACCATCGATGGAAAGTCCTCTAAATCTTCTTCTTTGTTCATGGGCTGAAACTCAAACGTTTATTCGTGTTTTTGCACGAGTGAGTTTGAACGTGTGTGGTCGCTGTTATCCCGCCATTTTGGCAGCCATACTCGATTACGAAGAAAGCATAATTGGTATTGTCGGGTTTCTATAACCCCATCACCTCTGGCGTATATTACATGATCTTCTCCGTGCGTACTTGGTCTTGTGCTTGCGTGAACACACGAAGGGGGATAAGGTACCAGCAGGTCTGCACATACGTTGACCTGACAGATCGGAAACAAATCTGTACCCTTAACCAACCAGGCAAAGCCGAAATTGAACACTGGACCTTCTGCTTATGGAGCGTCTTTTCCACTAGGCCAGTATCCAATTGTGACCCCAGTCTTTATAATGCGCATTTTAGGGTCCCGCAGTGTTCACATAGCAGTGTGTGTGTGTGTGTGTGTGTGTGTGTGTGTGTGTGTGTGTGTGTGTGTGTGTGTGTGTGTGCGCGCGTGTGTGTGCGCGCGCGCGCGTGTGTGTGTGTGTGTGTGTGTGTGTGTGTGTGTGTGTGTGTGTGTGTGTGTGTGTGTGTGTGTGTGTGTGTGTGTTATAGACTGTCGTCGTGAACTTCCATGGCTAAGTGAAGGAGAAGGAGAACTATCGAGTCCAAACTACCCCGGTGCATACCCACCAGACACGTTCTGCCAGTGGACCTTAACACCTGACATTGAGAGCCAAATTACAATCTTTTTCGTTGACATCAACATTGCTGAAGAGGGTAAGTACTACCTGGCAAACCAGTACTATCTGGATAGCAGTGAACAAGAAAGGACTTCTCCCTGAACAAAACTTATTTTGCTTTTGGGAGCAGTTTTAAAGCGTCCCGTACACAGGTATAACATTGTAGCCGTCGCGAGATGCTCAAGCAATGATGCTATCAAAAATATCAAAAAAAAGGTTACAAAAAAGTTATGAGAGAAGCCAGTACTCTCACGGCGAAAACACACACACGCACCGCCCCTGTACTGGCTGGTCACGCACCGCCCCTGTACTGGCTGGTCACGCACCGCCCCTGTACTGGCTGGTCACGCACCGCCCCTGTACTGGCTGGTCACGCACCGCCCCTGTACTTGCTGGTCACCTACCGCCCATGTACTGGCTGGTCACGCACCGCCCCTGTACTGGCTGGTCACGCACCGCCCCTGTACTGGCTGGTCACGCACCGCCCCTGTACTGGCTGGAATCAGGAAACGATAAAGAATAAGATGAAATCTTTTTTTGGATCGATTTCTTAAGTTTTAATCGTAAGACTAATTAATCTATTTTCGTTAATGGTGATCACATTTTAAGAGTAAACATGACATATGTATATATTTTTAGATTCAGAATGTCATGAAGAATACGATGCAATCAATTTTAAATCTGTTTGCAAAAAATCGATTTTAATGACAACTCATGAGCAAACTCATTAATTAATTTTTAGCCTCCCAGCTGAAATGCAATACCAAAGTCCGGGCTTCGTCGAAAATTACTTGACCAAAATTTCAACTAATTTGGTTCAAAAATGAGAGCGTGACAGTGCCGCCTCAACTTTCACGAAAAGCCCAATATAACGTCATCAAAGACATTTACTAAAGAAATGAAAAAAATATCTGGAGATACCATAATCAGGATCTCTCATGTCAAGTTTCATAACGATCGGTCCAGTAGTTTTCTGTGAATCGCTCTACACACACACACACACACACACACACACACACACACACACACACACACACGCACGCACGCACGCACACACACACACACACGCACAGCACACACACACACACACACACACACACACACACACACACACACCCATACACCACGACCCTCGTCTCGATTCCCCCCTTTACGTTAAAACGTTTAGTCAAAACTTGACTAAATGTAAAAAGTAAACAAGTCGCGTAAGGCGAAATTACTACATTTAGTCAAGCTGTGGAACTCACAGAATGAAACTGAACGTAGTCCGTCGCTAGTGCAAAAGGCAGTGAAAGTGACGAGCCTGTTTGGCGTGGTAGCGGTTGCGCTGTGCTTCATGGCGCGCTTTACTGTACCTCTCTTCGTTTTAACTTTCTGAGCGTGTTTTTTAATCCAAACATATCATATCTATATGTTTTTGGAATCAGGAACCAACAAGGAATAAGATGAAAGTGTTTTTGAATTGATTTAAAAAATTTAATTTTGATCATAATTTTTATATTTTTAATTTTCAGAGCTTGTTTTTAATCCAAATATAACATATTTATATGTTTTTGGAATCAGAAAATGATGGAGAATAAGATGAACGTAAATTTGGATCGTTGTATATATATATATTTTTTTTTACAATTTTCAGATTTTTAATGACCAAAGTCATTAATTAATTTTTAAGTCACCAAGCTGAAATGCAATACCGAAGTCCGGCCTTCGTCGAAGATTGCTTGGCCAAAATTTCAATCAATTTGATTAAAAAATGAGGGTGTGACAGTGCCGCCTCAACTTTTACAAAAAGCCGGATATGATGTCATCAAAGACATTAATCGAAAAAAAGAAAAAATATCCGGGGATATCATTCCCAGGAACTCTCATGTAAAATTTCATAAAGATCGGTCCAGTAGTTTAGTCTGAATTGCTCTACAGACACACACACGCACAGACAGACAGACAGACACACACACACACACATACACCACGACCCTCGTCTCGATTCCCCCTCTACGTTAAAACATTTAGTCAAAACTTGACTAAATGTAAAAAGAGGACAGTTTATGCTGCAGAATATGTTCAAGCAATTGAAAAAATCAGTCTTTCTTTCACAGATTGCAATGAAGGTGGAGTGACCCTCCAGTGGACATCGGACTTGCGAACTGGGAAGCGGATATTCTGCAACAGTAGTGATGCTGCGGACCCCTTTGAGAAATGTGTGTGAAGGGCAGGGGACACACGCTTAAACAATTATGAAGACACAGATTGTAGCAGAAATAATTTAGATTTCATGTGAAGCACTTCCAATGGACATGTCTGGCACGATAATGTTGCGTTATACCTTTCCCGATAGGAGCATTTACTATCAGAGGAAAGAAAATAAGCGTTGGGAAATGGGAAATTGTCCAAAACAAAAGAACGCAATAAAAGGACAGGACTAAGCATATCACACGTGCGTGTGTTTGCCAGAGATACACCAATCAATATTCACACTGTAGGTTGGCGACTAGCTGAAACTAGGTTCCGATGCACTGGTGCTTGTAATTCAATTGAATAATAGGCCACATGCTAAGAAACAGTTCTTCTCACAAAATCTGGACTTTTTGAAGTTAAGGTTTACAATGTTAGTGTGTGTTTGGATTCCTCATCTGACTTTTTGTTCCGTGTAACAACTTTATACAGAAAACACAAGAAGGATTTTTTTTTTTTGGGGGGGGTGGTGGTTCTAGAATGTTAAAATGTGAGAACAAAATGTGCTGCGATGTACAGCGTTGATTTGAGAAGGGAAGTAAACGTACGTTATCTACTCTGATGTTTAGGAAAAAGGGTCATTGATTGATTTGTCTTGCCACACTGCTTGTTTCTTTTTCATGAGGTTATGTTGTCTATGTTCATGTTTGAATCTGATTTTTTTCGCAATCAAGTACGCAATGCAAAAGGCAACTCTCTGTAAGTGTATAGTGTATATGTTAGGCGCTTTTGATCGATCTGCGCGATCGCGCGATCGCGCTGCGCGTTTGGTGGATCAATCAAACGCGCACACATCGATCGATGTGTGCGCATTTGATCGATGCAAAGAATAGGCTACAAAGAATACAAGAATCGTTAAAACGCGCAGCTCTTATACTTGCGCATTTGGACGATCTGTCACAAAGTAAGTCCCTACCACACACAAACATCGCACGCCGGAAGTGAAAAGTTTCAAATACAGGAATGTTCCGAAATATACCCCAACAACGTTTTTGATTTGTTTGTTGTCAGGCCTCTCAATCTTTCAAACAGTCTCTCTCTCTCTCTCTCTCTCTCTCTCTCTCTCTCTCTCTCTTCTCTCTCTCTTCTCTCTCTCGCTCTCTCTCTCTCTCTCTCTCTCTCTCTCTCTCTCTCTCTCTCTTATGATCTTATTCTTATATTACTATTATTGCGTGTGTCTGCGTTTCATCATAAAAAGTTTGTTCCTATGTATTCCCATTTCGATTATAACCATTTTGCTTAGATCAGGACTAGCTGGAAGAAAGGTCCTACGGACCTAATGCTATCTTTCCTGTAATAAAGTTCTATGTTTCAATGTTTCTCTCTCTCTCTCTCTCTTAGTCTCTCAGTCTCTCTCTCTCTCTCTCTCTCTCTCTCTCTCTCTCTCTCTCTCTCTCTGTCTCTCTCTTAGTCTCTCTCTCTCTTTCTCTCTCTCTCTATCGCTCTCTCTTCTCTCTCTCTGTCTCTCTCTCTCTTAGTCTCTCTCTCTCCCTCTCTCTCTCTCTCTCTCTCTTAGTCGCTCAGTCTCTCAGGATCTCTCTCTCTCTCTCTGTCTCTGTCTGTCTCTCTCTCTCTCTTAGTCTCAGTCTCTCTCTCTACACTATTATTTGAAAAACGATTCGGTCTGTGACTTCTTTAAATCGTATCTTGCTGACCGGACACAGTATGTCACTCTACAATGCCAGAATTCGTCTACTGCACTAGTAAGACATGGCGTCCCTCAAGGGTCTATATTAGGACCTATTCTCTTTTGTATTTACGTTAATGATTTGCCTTTACATGTATCGGATGATAAAGTCAAATGCGAGTTTTTTGCAGACGATTCGTCTATCCATACCAGTAACACCTCGTTGGAATCAGTAAATTCTTCCCTGAAGAACACTTTGGACGAAGTTGCGAAATGGTGCACATCAAATGCCATGATACTGCACCCAGAAAAAACTAAAAGCATTGTTATTACCACAAGACAAAAGCATCAGCTAAGTCCTCTTAAATTACAACTGACCTTAGGTACAACTCAAATACAGCAAGTTAAAGAACACCGCATACTTGGTGTAACTGTTGATGAAGAAATGAAATGGCAAACACACATAAGCAACCTCTGCAAAGTGTTATCAAGGAATTTGTATTTGTTGTCAAAACTCAAACATTATGCGAAGTCTGAAACATTAAAAATGTTCGTTCATGCTCATATAATGCCTCATATTAATTTTGCTTCGACATTGTGGGATGGCTGCAGCGATGTTCACTTATTAAAACTCAATTCTTTGTACCGTCGTGCTGCAAAACTTATCCTGTATGAATCGCACATGTCTACAGAAATGAAGTTAAACATCCTTAATTTCCTTCCCCTAAAAACCCACCTTGCATACAATAAGGCTGTCTTTATGTATAAAGTAGTTCATGGTGATGTGCCCAGTTATGTGCAATCCTATTTTACACATGTTACGAAGAGGTATGGGTCTCAAAATTTACTTCCTCCAATTCCTCGTATAGATCTTTATAAATCCAGCTTAGCTTTTTCAGGATCATCTCTGTGGAATTCTTTGCCAATAGAAATCAAACGATCCGCATCATTAAAGGCCTTTAAAAGGCAGCTGCACACATATTTGAGCACACTATAAACTGCCCCTGATGTCTAGTTTCCATTGTGTACTCGGATAATGTATGCAATGCTCTTAAGTGTTTTGTTTTTTATGTTTATACTCGACCATTATTTTGATGTTTTACTAGTTTAATACTTTGATTAGATACTGTTCATTTTAGGTATGAAATGATAGCATGTGCTTGTGTGTAGATATGCGAGCGCACGCTCGCGCGCGCGAGCATGTGTGTGTGTATGTGTGTGTGTGTGTGTGTGTGTGTGTGTGTGTGTGTGTGCATGTGTGTGTGCATGTGTGTGTGCATGTGTGTGTGTGTGTGCATGTGTGTGTGTGCATGTGTGTGTGTGTGTGAGTTTATGTGTGCATGTGTGTGTGTATACGTGGGTGTGGATGTGTGTGTGTGTATGTGCGCAGTCTTTGCTTTCGTTTACAATTATTCTCTGTATATGTTCCAAGGACAGGTTGGAAGATTAGGCTAAGCCTAAAACCTTTATCATTATGTAATAAAGTTCTGAGTTCTGAGTTCTGAGTTCTGAGTTCTCTCTCTCTTCTCTGTCTCTCTCCTCTCTGCTCTCTCTCTCTCTCTCTCTCTCTCTCTCTCTCTCTCTCTCTCTCTCTCTCTCTCTCTCTCTCTCTCTCAACATCGTCTGGAACTCCCTACCTACATGCTTAAAATCGACCAGTAACCTTAAAACATTCAAAACACATCTGCAAAAATACATTCAAACATCACTTTAATGTAATGTGTCTGGTTGCTCAAACGTATGTGTGCCTTTTATCCTTCTGAAAATGTGCATGTATGTGTCTTGCGTCAACTTGGTGTGATAAGAATACATTCTCGTGTATTACTCCTTCTAGTATCTAAGATAGTATTACTGCATTTTATATTGGCATGGTGATTCCTTCATAATCTAAGATGGTATATATTAGGTCATGAACGGGTTTTTTATTTTTTTTTTTTTTTTTATTTTTTAACTTTGCTACCTGATCCTTTATTTGGTTAGTGTGTCGTGTTATGTTGGCTTGCCTTATAAGTTAGTTGATCTTCTGTGTGTGTGTGCGTGTGCGTGTGCGTGTATATATATATGTGTGTGTGTGTGTTCTGATAATGTATGGTTGTATATCTGTATATCACATGTCGATAAAAAATGATCTTATTCTTATATTACTATTATTGCGTGTGTCTGCGTTTCATCATAAAAAGTTTGTTCCTATGTATTCCCATTTCGATTATAACCATTTTGCTTAGATCAGGACTAGCTGTAAGAAAGGTCCTACGGACCTAATGCTATCTTTCCTGTAATAAAGTTCAATGTTTCAATGTTTCACACACTCACTTTCTCTCTCTCTCTCTCTCAGTCTCTCTCTTAGTCTCTCAGTCTCTCCCCCAATCCCTCCTTCCTCATCTCTGTCCATTCCTCTGACATCTCATGAAAACAGCTGAACTTTTAAATCATTTGCTATTAAAGGACAATTAAACACTCAATGAGCTAATACATGTGAAATGGATGATCAGGTGCAACCTCGACGCATATATACCTGTGATGTGATGTCTTTGAGGTAGTCTAAGTGTTTGGTACAATATAATCCCATTTTTTCTTCTTTTTTAAAATGTCTTACAGATTGTTGTTTAGACACTTATAGCTAGGCCTACTTCCGGTCATAACTTCCGGTCATTGCCAGTAGACGTGTGTGTGCGTAGTATGGTGATTTGTGAGACGGATCGTCCAAATGCGCAAGTATATAAGAGCTGCGCGTTTTAACGATTCTTGTATTCTTTGTATTGATCAAACGCGCACACATCGATCGATGTGTGCGCGTTTGATCGATCCACCAAACGCGCAGCGCGATCGCGCGATCGCGCAGATCGATCAAACGCGCCTAACATATATACTATTCTTAGTCCTCTTGAACATTAAAGTGATTAAGTGTTGATAAGTAAATGCAGGCTTTGATATACTTTGCCGTTTGAATACAAAACAATTGAATTTGGTCTTAGAAGTTGGGAATATGCATTCTCTATAGCGCAATCAAATCTTCTGAACAAAAATGCACCGAGTAGGAGAGGCAGACCTCTTCTTACTCAATGCTAACCTTGACAACCTGTCCTGTTTATAACTTAGGGATTGAGCCTTAGGTTTTGTTATGTCTTGCTGACTTTAACTGTTGTTATTGATATTTCCTTAGCGATGCTACCCTCATTTTCGTCTGACCCTGAACGAGTGACTATCTCGTTCCGAAGCAGCAAATCCATCCACAAATATGGATACGGATTCAAACTCCAATACTTCGTTAAGGACTTAGGTAAGTATTTGTACACGATCATTATGTGACACTGTTAACTTCTTAAAGTACTTTGCATGAACAGTCAGGTAGATGTCAAGAATCAAGCGAACGTGTTAACAGTATAAGTGTCTCTTTTTGTCAACACTCTAGAACCATCTCGTTCAACAGGCTTAACGGGAATTGTGATGCAAGAAAATTAACAATGTTAGTGTGTGTTTGGATTCCTCATCTGAATTTTTTTCTCAGTGTATTTACAAGAAAGGGTACCGCGATTAGGGAGTATCACCTCAGACGAGCATTGTTTGAATCGTGTTATTGTTCCAGTGTCGGAACTAGAGTGAAGAATTCATGTTATATCAGTGTATATTATAGACGTTAAACCGCATGTGAAAGTTACAACAAAAACGAAACTGCGTCAAATTGCTTGGTCCTCAATAGTATTCCTTTGATTTTGTTTCAATCACCGATGTTTGGAAATAAGCCAGTTGGGTTTGTGTGCGTTGTGAAAGAGTGAATTATACCTGTGCTTTTATGGAGGTAAGCTGAACCCACAGGTACCCCTTTCCATGTGTTTCAGACACACCCACTTGCTAGTGACTGGCCTATAATGTTGCGTTGAAAACTTAACTCAAAGGACATTCACTCTTTCACAACCCAGACAATCCCGACAGTGTTATGTCCGGTGTTAGTATTTTGCCTTGAAAGAGGTTGGAACATCTTTCAAATTTCTTTAAGGGTTGTTTTCTCGTTTATGTACCAAATAACTATGCTAGTTGAGTGTATGGTTTTAATGTGAAAAGTTCATATTTTTGTTATTAGAGCTAAATTGCAGACTGGTTATTTTCTGTCACTAGGCAGCACGTGTGGCGGTGTTTTGAAGACAGGAGGCGAATACCAGAGCCCTAGATATCCAAAGTCTGCCCCTAAAATGGCACAGTGCATTTACGTCTTCCATCCTCCACCATCGGTTTCTGGGAATCTTGCCATCATGGTAAGATGTTAGTGGAAGCAGGAGCAGCTAGTAGATAGAGGAGAAGGGGAAGGGGAAAGATACGTAGAGGTTATTAAAGGACCAGACCACGCTGTTTTAAAGGTTATTAGAACCACTAACCGATGACTGAAGGTTAGAGAAATGCACCTAAAGATTCCAAAAATGTAAAGAAATTCACCGATTCGTAGCTTTATCATTGTGATTTAATTAAAAACGTTCCGCCAAATTCGTCTGCTAAACGAGACTTCGAAATGGCCGCCAGTAGACGAGAACCGGCTGTGACGTCATTTCGTGTACAGCTTTGGCTCAAGTGGGCGTTTGCCTACATCGAGCATCAACAACACGCCGAAGGAATGCGCACGGCTGCTGATAGCTATGAAGTATAGAAAAAAGGTTCAGGCATCAGTTGTCACCTTTTTCCGATGGGCTTACAACTTCTGCAGCAAGACTGATTAACTGGAAACGGCCAACACGATGTGCTGTGTTTCGCGACACTTTCTTCCAATGTGAACGCAGTTAAGCCGGCAAGAAAACCTGGCACACACAAAACAGCTGTTGCCTGACGCAGTTCCAGTTCCGACAATTGTTGACCACTCACAGGAGGTCAGAAACCGGATACCAATGTCATCAGAACGATCTGCTTTCACCGTAAACGCAGACGAAAGGAAGTGAGTACATGTATACTGAATGTGTTCTGTAAGGGATAGGGGTTCAGTGTCACTGGGCGTTTTTGTCAGACTGACAGTATTTGTAGTGGAATGGCATCTGTTCCTAATTTTAAGCACATGTGTTAAGATTACAGATTAAAACATATATCTGTTACTACATGTCCGTCCCCATGCACCCACCTTAAAGTTCCCTCTCTCTCTCCCTCTTTTACACTCACCTGGGTAATCGATGAGTCTCAGGTTTAATCAGTGTCCGTCCATATACACATAGACATTCACACAAACACACACACGTTGTTATAGTTGTTATCTTTTAATTCAGTGTTGTATTAAATGGATAAAGAAATCGTTAATACAGCAAGCTTGCATGAATAATTTGCTGTTGTCCTTTTTTTCAGATCAGGTTCTGTAATACAGTAATTATAATTAATACAAGTACAAATTCATGTTTGCAGTCATACTCATAGTGTGTGAGTGTGTGTGTGTGTGTGTGTGTGTGTGTGTGTGTGTGTGTGTGTGTGTGTGTGTGTGTGTGTGTGTGTGTGTGTGAAAAGCACTTTGATACTTAAAACATCTGTGTTATTTGATTTTATTACAAAACTGCAGTCAGAATATTAAGCAGACCTATTCCAACAATACATTTTGATCAGCAGTAAATGTAATGTCAAATTATGAACAACAATCATGTGAGCAGATATATCTAACAGAAACAAATAGTCTAGCAAAATAATACAACCAAGTACATGTTCGGACATCATCATCCACATCAAAACATTGATTGTAGGAAGAGCACAACTCTGTGTTATTACCACTGCTTCAGTCAAACTGCCAGTTCAACTTTATCTCTGTGGGTTTTTTTTTCTCTCAGAGTAACATGGGAAAAAAACCTTTAAAAAACTTGCATGCTACAGAGCTGGATTGTTTCTAGTGATCATGCAGCATGATTTATCCGCATAGAAAACTACTGAAACACCTAAACAGAAATAACAATGTCTACAGAAAAAATCCACTGCTTGATTGCTGTCTGTAGTACTCCTCTTGCTAACAGTGGCATTAAAATAATTAAAACTAAGCTATGCTCTCTTGGGGGGGGGGGGGGGGGGGGAGTGCTCTAAGTACTTTTTGTGTCTACATAGGCAAAACAAAACTATGCAATGTTTCAGATTTCCTGACCCACCCTATGTTTTTCCTCCTTATCCTGGACTATTTTGGACTCTTACAAAAACTTGTGTACATACTTCAAAAATGACAAATCTTAATTTTGCAGGCTTACAAGGAAATTGACTCTTCTCTTACAACCAGAATACACCATGATTTCAAGCAAATAAAAAACTACATGCACCTGAGAAAAAAACACTTTAATTCAAGAAGTTAGACCTCCTAACCCCAGCTTTTCAATTCAATTCAATACGTTGTTGATGTTGATTATGGAGCTTAACGTCCTCCCAGGTAACTAGGGACCTATATTGGGACATGATTTTTTATACAATGTTAAAAGTGTAGGGTGTAATGGGGGGGAGGGGGACTGGAGGGTGACGGGGTGTAGTCGCTAATAAATTTAAAGGTGCGTTTATTATCTAATATACCAGACATTTTGTTTTGGCTGGTGTACAGAATAACATCACATAAAATCGCACTCGCAAAACATACAAAACACATAAAATGTACGTGTACATCAGTACACACATAACCCAAACCACACATATCCATACCAGCACCATCACACACATATCCACATACATACTCTAGTTTGTACATTATAAAAATAAATACATTATGATTAATATCATTACTAGTCAACTTAAATTAAGGCTCAAAATAGGTCTTAAGATGGATGTTATTTAGTGTAATGAAGAGATTATAAAAACCAAAATGAGAAAGAAAAGTATGAAAGAATTATGCCCATTCTCCAGTGAAAGTTCTGCTGATTGTGGTAACTTTTTTTTCTGTCTAAAACAGGCATCAGGTTAACTGAACGAGCTGTTTGAGGGGGTGGTGATCCTAACACTGGCCTATGGCAACACTGGCCTATGGCAGCTACAACAAAGCTCTGCATACACAGCAATACTACAATGCAACAGTGCCCAGACTTTGACTGCTACAGCTAGACCAGTTGACAAAGCTCAAGTTGTCACCAAGCAGGACGCCCCAACTGGCGACCAACTATATAGACTGAGGCTGCCTATCTCCAAATCTGACAAAGCAAGAATTGTTACGCAAGCTCCACATTTCTGTTTGCAGTTTAAGCCGACCTTAAGTATGCAATGGTTATGCACATCCCCCCCCCCACACCCCGCAGTTGAGAGTTGTAATGTACCTTTTATTTATCTTACATACATTTGAAGCCTGTGTAGCTCTGTGACAGAAAGAGGTCTCTGATGGCAGCGACCAGACAGGCAGGAAGAACTTTCCTGTTCTTTCGGAAAGTCAGTGAGTGTGCAACTTGTCAGTATGTTCTGAACACATCAAAACATTTTCTTTAATTTAAGCTACATAATATCATGTGGATGCACTGATTGGGTGTAAATAATAACAGCAATTGGTACAGTCAATTCACTAAATGTGCAACAAAACCCTAATCATCAGACATTTTACAACAGCAAACTTCAACAGTCCTTTTACTTTCCTGAATGTCATTATTATTTATTAAAACATGCATCTAGAGCAACATACATATAAATCTTCTTTTATTAAAGTTCACCTGAAATTCAGGCTGCTTTCCCATGCAAAGTACAAATGCAAGTGTCCATAAACCAGGGTTTAATACATGTAGTATGTGAGTGAGTTCTGATGAAAAAGTGATTGTGTTGTAATATTGGTTATTACTGAGTGTTGATGTTACAATGATTACATTATAAAAACAACAACAACAGAACAATGTGAAGAGCAAACTTCTTCTGTGGGCATGCAAGTGAGTTAATCTTGTGTGTGTGTGAAACTATATTTGACTGAGTGTCACATTTAAATGACAACAGTTTTCTTGATAGCCTTTAAAAACAACAACAAATACATACATTTAAAAATCAAACAAATATAGGCACCTCAAAAAAAGTTGTATGTACACCTTCGTGGCTGGTGATGCATTCTTGCTCCCCTGCAAGTTTTCATTCTACAATGTACCTCAGGCTAGCTTCCTCTCTCTCTCAAATCTGCCCCTCCCACACAATACAACAGGTACAGTGGCCACTCTGACACCAGTCTCTGAAATAATCAAGAACAGTTAAAACTGCGATGAGCTGTTGTTCTTTTACTCGTGAATGCAATGCATGAACACTTAAACAATATCCCACTTATTCGCGAGTGCGTTGACAAGGCGAGAGTGAAAAAATAGCACAGACTCGAAAGCAGACGATAAGTTCAGCACAGAGAGCGGGCGTGTTTACCTTTGATCGCTGAGACAAACAGAGTCGCAATTTTCATCGTCACTGTCTTTTCACTACTGCTGGAAGTGGCCTCCGCTCCTCATCTTTCATGCTTGATTCGAGGAGAGAAACTGGTAGTTCGAACATGTACGGTTCAATTTCGTCTGCAGTCACGCTTGTTGCCATGTTGGTAAACGGCATCTTCACACTGTGTGACGTCACGGATAATTTATTCATAAGCCAGTCTCGCGAAGATCACGCGGCACAATGGCGGGTCGTTTTGGAGAAGAAATCCGTCGCTTCGGTCACAAAATTCGTCGGATTACGGCCTTACAAGATTCCGAAGTAAACCAAACATTGTTGAAGACGGTAAGAAAGTGGTTTTCTAACTAACTGCAAACATCGGGAAGTGTTCGGTCGCGCAGGAACACGATTCGAAGCGTTTTTGACGCTAAAACAGCATGGTCTGGACCTTTAAACAGCTTCGTGTTCTTGAGTTTAAAGGGATGTGTGCGTTTAACTGCGTGTTCTGTTTATGAAATACTGTTCATAATTGACCGACGGATTGCAGTCAAAGTGTGTCAAAGTGACTGAGTGTGTAGAAATCTAAAATTTCAACAACTCTAGCTCTACACAAAGTATGATATACCTTTCTCGCGCTGATGGTTTGTTCAAGGTTAATCCAATTCAGAAAACAACGGAACTCGTTGTAGAGTTTGATTCAGAAAACAACTAAACTCATTGAATTTATATTGAATGTCGTATTTTCAAGCGTGCAGTTCTTAGTTTAAATGCGGTATATTTGTGTTTTTTGCTTCAGATATGTATATTTTGTACATATGAGCGTTTGGAACTTGTAGGCACTAAAAGTAGTATCCACAAAGTGTAGTTTCTCAACCCATGAGCTATAGATGTTTTAGGCTGGTTGCTGGGAAGTTATTTTATGGATGCTGGGTGATTATCGAAAATGAACACGGTCATCTTCCCGTTTACAGATGGAAAGAGGCAGAGAATGGACCCGACGAAATAAGACATTTTATAGAGATATATTTGTTCAACCAAAGGGGGAGGGGAGAGACAAAAGTGGCAGGGAAATTTGTTTATCTGTAGTATAAAGCTTGAAGACTTCCAATTTGTGTCCTGCCTGTGTCTGTGTGTACTTGTATACCCACTTTATGTGTGTATGTTTGCTATGTGTCTACAACTGGCGCGCTACGCATGTTTGTACTTGTATACCCACGTTATGTGTGTATGTTTGCTATGTGTCCACAACTGGCGCGCTACGCATGTTTGTACTTGTATACCCACGTTATGTGTGTATGTTTGTTATGTGTCTACAACTGGCGCGCTACGCATGTTTGTACTTGTATACCCACTTTATGTGTGTATGTTTGCTATGTGTCTACAACTGGCGCGCTACGCATGTTTGTACTTGTATACCCACGTTATGTGTGTATGTTTGCTATGTGTCTACAACTGGCACGCTACGCATGTTTGTACTTGCATACCCACGTTATGTGTGTATGTCTGCTATGTGTCCACAACTGGCGCGCTACGCATGTTTGTACTTGTATACCCATGTTATGTGTGTATGTTTGCTATGTGTCTACAACTGGCGCGCTACGCATGTTTGTACTTGTATACCCACGTTATGTGTGTATGTTTGCTATGTGTCTACAACTGGCACGCTACGCATGTTTGTACTTGTATACCCACTTTATGTGTGTATGTTTGCTATGTGTCCACAACTGGCGCGCTACGACGCATGTTTGTACTTGTATACCCACGTTATGTGTGTATGTTTGCTATGTGTCTACAACTGGCGCGCTATGCATGTTTGTACTTGTATACCCACGTTATGTGTGTATGTTTGCTATGTGTCTACAACTGGCGCGCTACGCATGTTTGTACTTGTATACCCACGTTATGTGTGTATGTTTGCTATGTGTCTACAACTGGCGCGCTACGCATGTTTGCGCGTGTTTTACGACATGCATATTCCTGTTTTCGTGTTCTTTTTTGAATTTGATTGGCTAAAAAATGAACACTGAAATCAGATTCAGTGTTATTCACTTTTTATTTGACTTTCAGTTTGATCAATACCAATTGGCAGAAAACAACCGCATGTTTGGTCGGGTAATCATGGGGAAAACGTCAGGCCGTGAGATTACCGACACCATGGTTTTAGATACCGGAAACCATCCTACAGCTATGACTCGAAATCGTATGTTCATTTTGATTGTTGTGTTGTACTTGCTGAATCATACCTTTGCAATAATTCAACTATACTTGCTATTGAGTTTTAACCAACAGGGCGCGTTATTTTGTCAAGACAATTATAATGTTGGGATGTTGAAGAGTGGGCCCGTTATACAATGTTATACCTGTTAGAATAAAAACACCGTGCCCTAGCTAGGCTATTGCAACCCTGTAAACATGGCAGCGTTTACATTGCCGTATTTTACCTACATGTGTGGTAATTTGGGATTGCAGACGAACATCTCTCGTGCATTCCTTTCCATCCATAGGCATGCTATGCTATGCTAACTTAGTATTTTTGTCTCCAGAACTAGCGTTTATTTGGGACATGGGCATGTATGAGTGCTGACTATTTGACTACCTTTGGCTGTTGTAAAGGGGAAAGGAAAAACCCTCTCGGATCGTTTTGAAAGTTATTCGATGAAATTCAGGTTTTAAATAATGATTGTTTTCAATTTACATCACAAGTATATTTAAAGAACATTAGTGTTGTCGTCAAATTCAGAGGAAAGAGCACTCTTATGTGGCAATTGTTTGTTTGTTTTTTATCTTGACCACTCGACTCGATATTGTTACTTACCAGGAACGCCGCGTCCCCTGTGGCGCAGCTAATGTAAAACGGCTTAACTCACTTTCATAGACACATTGACATCACATTAGACCTATGACTTTCTGAAGTTAACGTTTGGTCTTTGCAGTTCTGGTGAAAACTGCCTCTGTGGCGATACTGAATTTCACGTCAATCGCCAATACTCGGGAAAAGTTTATCTTCAACGTTTCCTTTACTGCTGGTAAGTATAAAGAAAAATATGTCAGTGTGCCGCAGTATTGATTTGTCAAAATAGAATTTCACAAGCTGTTTTATATAATCCGAATGAATTAAACGAGCCGTGGTATAGGTTTGGAAAAGTATTAATATCAAACCCTATCTTCATGCTGCAAATAGACTCAAGCTCAGAAGTTAAGCAATATATATACCCAATATAACATTAGTTGCTACATTATTGAACGTTAAAAATATTATAAACTGAGCAAACAAATGATTGCACCAATGTGCGTACCCCAACACAAACATTCAGTGCCGTGTCATTTCATTCACACGGCAAAGGCCCTTCACTTGGCTACCGGGCACACTTTTCAGATCAAAGATGTCGGTTGTAGGTATCACGTGACCGCCGCCGAAGTCAGGGTATACCCCTAAAATTGACCTGACAAAAACGTGATGTACACTGGGCCAAAAAAGTTAAGGATATTTTTTCAGCGATATACCCCAGATGTTAAACAGCAGTTTTTGGGTCAGAAATTACCGTGTATTTTAAGATCTGTCTTTCTTCTGCTCTTCTTCTACTTCTGCGTTCGTGGACTGAAACGCCCAGGTACACTCGTCTTTTTTGCACGAGTGGAATTTTACGTGTATGACCGTTTTTTCCCCCGCCATTTAGGCAGCCATACGCCGTTTTCGGAGGAAGCATGCTGGGTATGTTCGTGTTTCTATAACCCACCGAACTCTGACATGGATTACAGGATCTTTTTCGTGCGCACTTGGTCTTGTGCTTGCGTGTACACACGGTTGCGTTTACACACGGGGGTGTTCGGACACCGAGGAGAGTCTGCACACAAAGTTGACTTTGATAAATAAATCTCTCGCCGAACGTGGGGACGAACTCACGCTGACGGCGGCCAACTGGATAACAATCCAGCGCGCTGCCGACTAAGCTACATCCCCGCCCAACACTACAGACAAGTCAGTAACTTTATTTAGATCATTTTTGCGTGATATTGTAGTCTGCTCAAAAATGCCTTTCAGGAATCTGAGCAATATGTGGGCATGACGTCACATGTTCGTGACCATGCCTACCCTCAAAAATGGCGTTTTTTGACGGCATGATTCACCATCAACAGTCCCAATAAACATGCCAGAACTGGGCCATTGATGGCTTTTTGATGGCAATGCCAGTTGCCAGAACTACTGCGATCAAAGGCCCATTGATGGCCCAATGCTGGCATATTACCCGTATGCACATTGGCAAATTGATGGGCCATCACTGGTGAGCCAGCATTTTGCCAGCAAAAAACCATCATTTATTTGATGGCTTTTTGATGGCTTGCCAGCATTTTGCCAGAATTTTGCCAGCATTTTGCCAGTAAAAACCCATCATTTATTTGATGGCTTTTTGATGGCTTGCTTGCATGTTGCCAGAATTTTGCCAGCAAAATCCCATCATTTATTTGATGGCTTATTGATGGCTTGCCATAAAAAAACAACATTTTGCCAGCATTCATTTAGCATTTATCCAGCATTTTGCCAGCATTTATCCAGCATTTTGCCGGTTTTTAGGTCCATATTAAACCCCGCATTTTCCAATATATTTTCCGTTATTGGCCCTTATTTACCTGCTGAAATTACCGGGCCGGTTGTGGCCCGGCAAAATGCCACATTTCTGCCATTACCATTGCCAGCAAAATGCCAATAAGTAACAGTTGATATAACAATACCATTAATTCTGGTAGCATGACGGCTCTATTCATGTACTCTACCTGCACAGTCTTGTTAGCCCATAGATGGTTGTTGAAAGTCTATAAATATGCTTTTATTTGTCATTTTTTACAGTGAATGTAATAATAATGACAAACAAGTCGCGTAAGGCGAAAATACAATATTTAGTCAAGTAGCTGTCGAACTCACAGAATGAAACTGAACGCAACGCAACGCAGCAAGACCGTATACTCGTAGCATCGTCACTCCACCGCCCGTGGCAAAGGCAGTGCACGTGGAATTGACAAGAAGAGCGGGGTATTCGTTGCGCTAAGAAGGATAGCACGCTTTTCTGTACCTTTCTTCGTTTTAACTTTCTGAGCGTGTTTTTAATCCAAACATATCATATCTATATATTTTTGGAATCAGGAACCGACAAGGAATAAGATGAAAGTGTTTTTGAATTGATTTCGAAAAAAAAATTTTGATAATAATTTTTATATATTTAATTTTCAGAGCTTGTTTTTAATCCGAATATAACATATTTATATGTTTTTGGAATCAGCAAATGATGGAGAATACGATAAACGTAAATTTGGATCGTTTTATAAATTTTTATTTTTTTTTACAATTTTCCGATTTTTAATGACCAAAGTCATTAAT
>NC_090252.1:21485798-21580798 GCF_037325665.1 Littorina saxatilis | reverse complement strand
GTTGTCTTTTCTTTGCAAAGATCAGTTCATGACGCGCACAACGGGAATTCCCGTTTACGGATTTCGCGCCGTTTGTAACAGCAACCTGAAGACATTCCATTGAGCCGAAGAGAACCGAGGAAGATTCCGTATGAACAGTTTTCGCTACTGACCAATCGAATCGCGGATATTAAACTTCGTTTATACTCGGTCTCGTTCGGTTAAATTCGGCCTTCCCATAATGCAGTATTTCTGATTTCCGCCAGAAGTTGACAAAGGCAATGTGAAATACGAAAGACTGCGATATTCCTTGGATATCTTTCCGAAAACTTCAGTTTGTCACAAGTTTTGCCCCAGTTTCAGTGCTAGATATGCAAAGGAGAAGATTATCGGGTAAAATTAACTCAGTTGCAGAGGCTTGCGTGACAGAAGAATAAAACGAAAGTGCAAGTCGATAGTGTCATCTGCTATTGCTACGAACGAATCTGAGACTGAAGATCAAGTCTGTGCATTCTTCTTCTTCCAAAATGAATACTGGCAGAAAATTATGCCGCTTCCCTTGCAACAGATGGAATGTAGCAAGAAATAACCATCGGTGGTGTACGTGTGAAGCACGTTGCCATGAGTGTTTTGAACCAGGACTTATTTTAGAGTTGCGGAGCGGAATGCATACGGCAATACGGATTTCACTATATATGGCAACTAGAAGACAGGCCCTATATCTTTTCTCCGGGAAAAAGTGAAACAAATGAACTCCTCAAAAAAAGAACAACCAGTACGAAAATGACTTTGTTCAGCCATGGTGCTGCACCATGCATATCCCGGGAAGTCTGGTGCAGTTGAATGCTAGCCCAAGCACAGCAGGAAAAGACCCCAAGCAGCTTATGAGCTGGTAGTAGGTATGTATTTTTTCTTCTTTAAACAAAAAATGTACCAGTTTATAAAAACAAAAAAGTGTTATGTGTGCGGCTCTGTGTTTGTGTGTGTGATTATTATGCTGAAGTACAGAATCAAAGTAACAACATCCTGATGCAACGACACTGAACAGGATGCAAAGTTTGTTATGTGTAATTAAATTGCTACTGTGAAGCTTGGTTGTCAGTGTTGGGAAGAACATCTGTTTTTTCCTCATTTATTTTCTCAAGCATATATAGCTTTCTCCTGTGATCATAGTTTTATTGTAGCACAAACAAACATGCATTCACATGGCCCAGTAAGTGCACATTGCTTGTGGTTATACTTCTCTTGCAGACCATAATTTTATATGGTTTCTGCATGGTTTCTGCGTGCAATGTATGTGCAATAGCTGTAAGCCAGACCATTCACTAGCCCTCAACCGCCTTAGCACCATTCACATGATTATTCAACATACATATGTATTTGTTCACTGCTTGACTGTCAGCACTGAAATATGCATGCGCACACATATTATTTGATCACATAACAATACCCTTTTCGAATGTATGTGGGGGAGGGTGGTAATCGTTTGGAATAGTGAATAGCAGTATTTCAGTGTGTGTGAATAGACATATTAATTTTGAATTTATGTTGTCTCTACAGATTCAGAGGTGGAAGCTGGAGAGGAGCTTCCAAAGTGCCCATGGCATTGCAAGACAATTCACAGAAGTCAACCAAAATATTGTAGTATAAAAAGTAAAAGACACTGCTAAATGACTCAATGATTATTCAAATAAAGTCCAACAGAGGTCGGAGACAAACAGCTTGACATGTAACAAGTTGGGAATTATGAATGGGCATACTTTATGCAGCATGCACATTACTCATGATAGTTGGTCATTGTGACCTTGGAACAGGTTCCTTGGTGCTTGTAGATCACCGACTATTGTTTTCTTAAATTTTGTCGAATTTAGTTTCCGTTTTTCTCATAGAACTAAGCAAGACTTGATTTCAGAGTCAGAGTTGTTTTGTTACATGTTTTGTAAACGTTTTTGGGCAAAAACTCAATTTTCTTCACGTTTTGTATATTTTCTCAAAACTCGATTTTTGTCACTTAAAAAGCCTAAGGCTTTTTTTTTTAATAAACTTGCCTTGTTGAAACTTTGCATACATCTTGACTGTGGTATTTCGGAGGTCTAATGTGAGCGTTTCGTTGAATTTTTTTGTGTGTGAGAAGTTATAAACCCTTTTTTGGGGCGTTTTTTCATGAAATTTAACGTCACTCATTTTCATCACCGATATCTTTTGAATGACTCAAAATATCAAAAAAGCCTCACATTAGACCTGGGCACTGTGCTAAAGTATAAATAACAAGCATCAAAACAAAACTCCAGGGTGTTTTGTAAAAGCCTTAGGGTTTTAAAAAGAGGCGGTTTGGCGGCCATCTTGGATTGCTACCATGGCAACCAATGGCCTAAATTTATAAAAATTAACATTTTCTCAGGAGATGGAGTGAGTACTATAATACTACAAATTTGTTTTACCCGAGAGTCATCAAACAAAAAAAAATCAATTTTAACACCAGTGCCTCCCCTTGGTTCTGCATTGTTTAATATCTTTGTGTTTGTGTAAAGATCTCGAACAAGATTAGTCTAAAGTAGTGGTAAGGGCCATAAGTTGCATATCGTAGTTCAGTTTGTTTTCATATGTCCCCAGGAATATGTCCATGGAAGATGGCCAGATTGGCTGCAAAAATGACTACGTGCAGATTGGAACCGCTAATGAGACAAAGAGATTCTGCAGAATGCCGCTTGCTCCAACTTCATTTAGTGAGTATATTGCTCAAAATCAAACTTAATGAAAAACAAACAAGTCGCGTAAGGCGAAATTACTACATTTAGTCAAGCTGTGCAACTCACAGAATGAAACTGAACGTAGTCCGCCGCTAGTGAAAAAGGCAGTGAAAGTGACGAGCCTGTTTGGCGCGGTAGCGATTGCGCTGTGCTTCATAGCACGGTTTACTGTACCTCTCTTCGTTTTAACTTTCTGAGCGTGTTTTTAATCCAAACATATCATATCTATATGTTTTTGGAATCAGGAACCGACAAGGAATAAGATCAAATAGTTTTTGAATCGATTTCGGAAATTTAATTTTGATCATAATTTTTATATTTTTAATTTTCAGAGCTTGTTTTTAATCCAAATATAACATATCAATATGTTTTTGGAATCAGCAAATGACGAAGAATAAGATCGTTTAATAAAAAAATAATTTTAATTACAAGTTTCCGATTTTTAATGACCAAACTCACTCATTAGTTTTTAAGCCACCCAGCTGAAATGCAATACCAAACCCCGGCCTTTGTCGAAGATTGCTTTGCCAAAATTTCAATCAATTTAATTGAAAAATGAGGGTGTGACAGTGCCGCCTCAACTTTTACAAAAGCCGGATATGACGTCATCAAAGGTATGTATCGAACAAATGAAAAAAAACGTCCGGGGATATCATACCCAGGAACTCTCATGTCAAATTTCATAAAGATCGGCCCAGTAGTTTAGTCTGAATCGCTCCACACACACACACACAGAGACAGACACACACACACATACACCACGACCCTCGTCTCGATTCCCCCTCTATGTTAAAACATTTAGTCAAAACGTGACTAAATGTAACAAAAACAAAACACGAGATTGACCTTGTCACTTCCGATATCAAAAGATAGAACAAAGGACAAAGGTAGATCGTTGTTGGTGATTATGGATAGCGTTTAATCTTTTTGTTTTGCTGTTCTAAAGTTGTTGCAGATACTAATCTTGGTTATTTGTTGATTCGTTGGGTCTCTTTTACCAATTTGGCTATTCGGGATGTGCTAAATGTTCTCTTTTTCGCTCATGAGTAGAGGTAAAAACACTCAATAAAACTAGGTGCTATTGACACACATTCTTTCTGAGTTGATTCTTGTTGATGGCGATACATATTTTCAGTTCATGTGCATTTGCATTTTTGAGTTCGAGTTCTCCCGAATTGTGGACGGGAGAGATTACCCTGTACAAAGATAGTGCTAAGTGGCACTCACAATTAAGTTGCCAATCCATTATTGCCACCACCATTTTCTGCAAACATAACTTTTGTTTTGACTTTGCAGCAACACAGATGACATGGCCTCTGGTAGTCCGTTTTGAATCTGACGTTCAATTCGAAAATACAGGATTCCAACTAAACATAACAATGGACGTGAGTCTCGCTCTCATAATGTCTGTTTATCTCTCACTGTCTTTGTGTCTGTATCTTTGTCTATGTATGTGTCTCTCTGCCTCCTTCTCTCACACTCTCTCTCACACTCTCTCTCTCTCTCTCTCTCTCTCTCTCTCTCTCTCTCTCTCCACCCTCTCTCTCCTCCACCCATTGCACACCGGTACGACCGAACTAAGGTAACGTTAAATTACTGTTGTGCAGCGGGTTGAAAGAATACCCTATACCTCGGAGATATACCTTCACTCGGTCTCAACGACGTCACGTGACATGTTATATGGTGGAAGAGAATGCTGTCGCTTATTTTCCTTTTGAGGATGAGGGTTTAACATGGATCGGGAACTTACAGGACAACCGCGGCTGTGCTTGCAAGTTTGGATAGTTATTTCCGTGACTGAGCATCGTTTCAGTCTTACCGAACTGAGGGTGGAAAATAAGCGACAGCATTCTCTTCCACCATATAACATGTCACGTGACGTCGTTGAGACCGAGTGAAGGTATATCTCCGAGGTATAGGGTATTCTTTCAACCCGCTGCACAACAGTAATTTATTGATACCTTAGTTCGGTCGTACCGGTGTGTGTCTCTCGCTCTCTCTCTATTTCTCTCTCTCTCGCTCTCGCTCTCTATTTCTGGGGGTCGGGGCGGCGGACGGAGGGCTCAGCTGGACGGCGGAGCAAGCAGTCAACCCGGCGGTGCTGGGTACACGGCCACAGCCGATCACCCGGGCGTGAAGACACGCAGCAGGCTCCAGACGGGTTCCACCGCTGGCACTGCCCGGGGGGCAGGCCATGGCGCCACAGGCCAACGCCAAGGACGTATCGACACGATGCTTGGTGGCAGTAAAATCAGTGACTGACGGTACGGGCACGTCACATCGGCAGTAGAAGGTGGTAAGGGCACGTTAGAATTTCTCACTTGGAACGTCGATGGCTTGGCTTCTAAGCTACCTGATCCTGATTTTCTGGGCTATATCCTGAAGTTCGATATTGTCTGTCTTGTAGAGACATTTTTGGATAAAGCATTCGACCTATCACGGCACTTTAGTGATTTTCAAATCTTCCAGAAATCGGCTAGGAAGCTAACGAGTCATGGTAGGAGGTCAGGGGGCGTCGTTGTTCTCGTAAAGAAAGATATAAGTAAGTTAGTCTATCATGTTGAGACTGAATATGATCATATCTTATGCTTAAAACTTTCCAAAACATTGCTTAATACAGAGGGAGACATTATTTTCATGGCAGCCTATGTCCCTCCAACCACGTCGCCATATTATAACACGAAACAGACTAAATGCCATATCGATGAGTTAGAGTGTTGTCTCCTTGACATGTTTGAAAAACATGGAGATTTGCAGGTCATTCTTTGTGGAGACTTAAACGCAAGAACAGGCCAGTATCAATCTAACGTGTGCCCTGTCGATGAAATGGATAGCGCCGATAAGCGATGTGATCCCTACGCTTGCACCAGGTCATCAGAGGACAAGGTGGCTAACCAATTTGGTTGGGAGCTACTTTCCCTTTGTACATCTTTTAGTATGCATATTTTAAACGGTAACTGCACTCCTGATTTATCAGAACACTTTACATATGTTTCTGTACATGGAAATAGCGTCATTGATTACTTTGTTGTCTCTGATGAATTATCGTCACGTTCTAAACGTCTAGCCGTAGATGAGAGAGTTGAGTCATCGCATATGCCCCTCTGGTTTACGTTTAGCGTCGATTGTGCCCATGTCCGTCCTCCCATCAGTGAAGCAACACAGCCACCTACAAAAAGACTCATATGGGACAGAGAAAAAGAGCAAGAGGTCAAAACTTTGATCCAGTCTGAAAGCTTTGTAAACAAACTGGCCGCTGCTACAGCTATGATCAAAGAGGACGCAGAGGGGTCAGTGGAGTTGTTTACGTGTGCTTTGAAAGACGCTGCTAAACCAATGGAAAGGGTGTTTAAAAATGACTCACCTTTAATCTCCGAAAACAAGTGGTTCGATTCTGAATGCCGAAAATTAAAAAGACAAACACGCAAGGCATTTCGGATGTACAAAAAGGAAAAGACAGGACAAGAGAAAGACAGGTTAAAGATGTTATACCTAACGGAGAGAAAGTCATACTCCAAAGTGCTCAAACAGAAAAAAGACAGTCATAAACAAAATAGAGTGAATAGCCTGCTGTTGAATATTTCTGACTCTCATGCATTTTGGAAGGAGATAAAGAAATTCAGGAGGAAACGTAAACCCGCAGGAACTATTGACAATCAGGCATGGTATGATCATTTTAAGAAAGTACTTAACGAGGATGATGACAGAAGGCATGTTCAAGAACATGACCATACTGACACTGAAGAAGAAAACGAACTTGACTGCGACATTCTCAACAGTGATATTACCGAAGAAGAAGTGAGGACTGCTTTAAGTGGCTTAAAAAAAGGGAAAGCAGCGGGACCAGATGGCGTTTTAAATGATCTCTTAAAAACCACAGGTGACACAATCGTCCCCTATCTTTTGACGTTGTTTAACGACCTTTTTAGGACTGGTGACTACCCTTCAGATTGGGCAAAGGCTATCATTCAACCAATATTTAAGAAAGGTGATGATGAGAACCCTGACAATTATAGAGGCGTCTCTTTGTTAAGTTGTGTGAGCAAGTTGTATACCAGTATTATGAATGCCCGTTTGACAGCGTGGGCTGAGGAAAACAACATTCTCTCTGAGTCACAGGCGGGTTTTAGAAAAAATTACTCCACAATTGACCACATGTTCACTCTTTATGCAGCAGTTACCAAGCAGCTTCAACTAAAAAAGAAGTTATATGTTGCTTTTGTGGACTTTCAAAAGGCGTTTGACACCGTTAAAAGGGATGTTTTGTGGAATGTTTTATTAAAGATTGGTGTAAAAGGAAGAATGTTTAACATGCTTAGGTCAATGTACTCATCTGTTCTCTCTTGCGTCCGATGTAACTCTGGCAATACTGATTATTTTGAATGCCTACAAGGCCTGAAGCAAGGCTGTCTAGCGAGCCCAACGCTTTTTTCGTTTCTTATAAACGAACTTGCCTCGGAAATAATATGTAAGGGCAGACACGGAATTCAAATGCTTCCCGGCGAGATCGAACTGTTTCTTTTGATGTTCGCTGACGACATTGCACTGCTATCATCGTCCATAGTGGGTTTGCAAAACCAACTGAACATCTTACATAACGTTTCAAAGCGTCTTGGGTTAAGGCTAAACATGAATAAAACCAATGTCGTTGTTTTTCGAAACGGTGGTCATTTAGCCAAAAGTGAGAAATGGTTCTACGGAAACGCGCAAGTATCAAGTGCTAGCTCTTACAAGTATCTCGGTCTGACATTCACAACCCAAGCCCGTTTGAATCTCTCTTTCAATGACGCAATCACCAGAGCCAAACAAGGTGTCATTGAGATTTTTAAAGTCTTATGGAATATAGGATGCCACGACATGGACATATTTTTCAAATTATTTGATGCGCAAATTGCTCCCATCTTGCTCTATGGCTCAGAACTATGGGGATGTTTTGACTGTTCACAGATTGAAAAGGTTCACATGTATGCCTGTAAAAGATTACTCGGGATCTCGTCAAACAGTCCAAACCAGATGGTGTATGGGGAACTTGGAAGATGCACTTTGTCAATCCTAGCAAATATCCGAAGCGTAAAGTACTGGTTGAGACTTAACTGTATGCCGGATTCGAGATATGCAAAGATGTCATACATCATGTTAAAAAACGCAGTTGAAAGGGGAAAACAGAATTGGGTCTCACAAGTTAAATGCCTCCTTTGCATGAATGGATTTGGAGATGTGTGGTTGAACGGGTCTGTAGGTAGGGAATGTGCGTTTATTAGAACATTACAGCAACGTCTGCAAGACTGCTTTGAGCAAAACTGGCACTGTAAACTTGATACAAGTGTGAGATTTGATGTATACAGGATGTTTAAAGGAGAACTTGAAAAAGAAAAGTATCTGGGTGTCATTGAAAACCAGTACATACGCAAAATGTACACAAAGTTCAGACTGGGCATTACACCATTGAAGGTAAATAAACTGCGCTATAATCCCGAGTGCGCTGAATCCAGAAATTGTACATTTTGTAAATCAACTGAAGAAAATGAAAACCACTTCCTGTTTAAATGCCCAGCTTACAATGCAATCCGTCAAAAGTACATTGGTGCTTGTTTTGACCTTGACCAGTTCTCCAACTCATCGTTGTGTATTTTACAGACTGACAACAAATTACGACTGATTGCATTGTCAAATTATGTGTTCTACGCGTTTAGACAAAGAGAAAATCAATTGTGAAATAGACCGGTATGATCGTACAACCCAAAATCCTTGTCTTCATCTTACTGTATTTTTTTTTTTCTTCTCTGTTTTTACTTCTTGTGCTAGGTGTTGATTTTAAGTTGCCTTGCTTCCGGACGGTCAAGTCCACTTTGTTCACATGCTAACTATTTCTCCCCCTTGTACATACACATTGTGCTTGATGCAATAAAAATTCGCCTTCGCCTTCGCCTTCGCCTTCTCTCTCTCTCTCTCTCTCTCTCTCTCTCTCTCTCTCTCTCTCTCTCTCTCTCTCTCTTAGAATTTCAGAATTTTCTAAACTGATATATTGAACTTGTAAAGGTGAGATTCTTAACAATAATGTTGACCCATTGCGTACAGACCCGGCAGTGTGCACGCAGTGGAACTGATTACTGCCAAGGATTTCCTGGCACCAGCAGGCCGTGCTGTGACAAAAACAAGGGCTACAGGTGTTGTGCCCACAAAGATGCCCCTTCAGCCTTCCCCTGGCTCTGTCACCTCGAAGCGATGTGTGATGGTTATGTGGGTAAGTACATACAAACACCCATCATGAATAATAAAGGATGTGTGTTACTTATGCAGGTGAATACATACAAACACCCGTCATGACAAACAATAAATTAAATCAAATATAATGCATGTAGTGTTTGATCAAAGCATATAGTGTGCTGGTTATGTTGGCCGTACATCACAACATTATCTATGATAACCTTCTTTTTACATTGATTGATCTTTATGTAAATTGGGTTAAGCATGGAGCTTTCCATGTGAGCTGAAATAGGAAACACACCTACATCGGTCTTGCAAAGCAACATATGTATCTGTTTAAGAGACGCAGATTTCCGCGAAAGCAAAAAAACAAAAAAACAAGTCGCGTGAAGCGATATGAAAACATTATCAGTCGTTATCAAACTTGAATGATTAATACCAGAAACCGGATATCACCGAGACTACCTTCATATAGTCTCGGCTAGCCATACCCGAAGACCGAGGAGGGTCACGCTCGTCTTCACGAAGCATGTGACCGTAGTAATTACTTAAAGGCACAGTAAGCCTCCCGTAAACCATCACAGATACTGTCAGGCTTTTACACACAGTACAGACATACTTCCATTTGAACGCTCACCGAACGTGAACATCCTGGCGGCTTTCCGTCGAGAGTGAGACATTTTCAAAGAATTTATTTTCGTGGACTACAATCAGGCTACAAATCTACAAATCTACACATCTACGATTTGGCGCTAGAACTAACTTTTAAAATCTAAATAATAAATTGACAGCTTGTAACCCAAACATACTTAAATCATAAAAGATTTCTTTTTTCATTAAGACAAGATCATTACAATTTGAAGCTTTGAAAGTTTTAAAAAAGATAGCCCGGAAGCAGGGTCACGATAGTCTTGTCTCAAAGCAGACGATTTGTCTGCATAGCGCTCGCTTTCTTTGAAGCCAGCCGTCGCCAACAAGTTCGTGTGACTCGCAGCCATTTGTGGCGTTTTAGAATCAGAGGTACACAATAACGTGCTATTGCAGATACAGTCGGTGGCATTGAAATTACAAACTGACGACTAAATTGTGAAAAAAAGGAAAGTGGATCACACGGGTTCGTGATGGCTGAGGGGTTAGATAAACCACGAAATCTGGTGTGTGGTTTACGCGAGCTGAATAGCAACTCAAGCGAACTGTTTAATTCAATGCTATCAAATGCTATTGCAAGTGTGTTCCATAAGGTTAGAACTACTTTTTTCATAGAATTATTTGTCGTTTTGTAAACCGTTTGAGACATACTGGGGCTGTAACCTTTTTTCTGTCATTCTGAATACATGTATGATGTAGAGTAAACATGACAAATCTATATATTTTTGAATTCAGGAGAAGATGAAGTATACAATGCAATCATTGTTTAATCTGTTTCTGAAAATTCTAATTTCATGACAACTTTAATGAACAATCTAATTAATTATTTGTTAAGCTTCCAAGCTGAAATACAATCCCATAGTCCGGACGTCGTCGAAGAATGCTTGACCAAAAATGTCAATTAATTTGGTTGAAAAATGAGGGAGTGACAGTGCAGCCTCAACTTTCACTCAAATCCCGATATGATGTACGTCATCACAGATACTTATCAAAAAATGAAAAGAAAAGGATATCATACCCAGAATCTCCCATATCAAGTTTTTTTGTTTATGAAGATCGGTTCAGTAGTTTTCTCGGAATCGTTCAACACGCACACATACACCACCAACCAACCTGGTCGCGATTAAAACATTTAGTCAAAATTGACTAAATGTTAAAAAAAGCTCCATAGTGCATTAAGTTGTGAACTGTACCAGTACCTGTAACTAACATTTGTTATAGTATAGTTCAACGCAGGTGAGAGGGACAACATAATGTTTCTGTTTACATGCACAATTTGTCTTTCACCATAGGGATTTACAGGTAGTTTACCAAAGGCGCCATTTTGGAATGTTTTCTGCCGATTTTGACCTTCAAAAGTTCAAGGCACATTCGCTGTACTCTAATGTAGAAACAACCGCAATGAATTTGCTCAAAACTGTTGAGATACTATGTCAAATGATTACATACATTTTAATCAGCGGGCCGTTTGCATCGCTCAGCCCTCCTGTCAGGAGTCTATAAACTTCCGGCCGTCATCATTATTTAGTCTGTGCCATAGAGGGCTAAAACACTTCGCATAACAAAGTAAAATACTATTTACGTTGAAAAATAATACGGTCTGCAATTACTACCAAACACAGCGTTTAGATTTGAACTATAGAACGCTCAAACACTCATTCTAAGACCTTCCTCGTGTGTTTTGTCATTTGTTTCAACTCCAAAACAAACCTTGTAACTCTCGGCTTAATTTTAAATCTGTATCTCTAGGAATAGCGCATGAAATAGTCCGGGTCGAAAGGAAGTGTAGAATGGGAATATTAGTTGTCTTTTGCAATCATTACTTCATAGTTGCGTATGCAACAATGATGTGTGACATATGTGTTGATTTTTGTATCCAGTGCCACCAAAAATTACCGGTCCTATTATCTTCAGCCCGGAGGTGCCGATTAAAGGGCAGAAGTTGGTCATCACATGCCATGCTAGCGGCATTCCACCTCCATCCTACATGTTCAGAAAGGTACATTGACACACAGTTGCCGGCAGTGGACATCTTTTCGAGGTTAAACAATCCCTGTCACTGGTTATGTGTTTGGAGAAAGGTTTAAATCTTCGTGACCTAGCTGGTCTGATGTCCCCAACAGGGATATCTGTGAAGGGACACTTCTCTCTCTCTCTCTCTCTCTCTCTCTCTCTCTCTCTCTCTCTCTCTCTCTCTCTCTCTCTCTCTCGCTCTCTTTCGCCAAAATTAAAGGAGGCAAAAGTAATTCCGCTGTTTAAATAAGATAAGTGTGTGCTGAACCTGCCAATAACAGACCTATCTCAATTCTTCCTGTTTTATTCAAATCACTTGAAACACACTTGGCCACACATTTTAAGAAATAATAATAATAATAATAATAAATGAGCATTTATATAGCGCAACATCATAACTTTACAATTATGCTCTTTGCGCTTGACACATTTAAAATTAAAACACAGTTATACAAGCATTTACATCTACATTCATAGTCAACAACGCTTAATTAAAAGCATACACCATCAAAGATACATTACAAAAGATTCTTCGACTAACTAAATAATAAAAACATGAATAAACAAGTCGCGTAAGGCGAAAATACAATATTTAGTCAAGTAGCTGTCGAACTCACAGAATGAAACTGAATGCAATGCCATTTTACTCGTAGCATCGTCAGGCCACCGCTCATGGCAAAGGCAGTGAAATTGACAAGAAGAGCGGGGTAGTAGTTGCGCTAAGAAGGATAGCACGCTTTTCTGTACCTCTCTTTGTTTTAACTTTCTGAGCGTGTTTTTAATTCGAATATAACATATTTATATGTTTTTTGAATCAGCAAATGATGGAGAATAAAATAAACGTAAATTTGGATCGTTTTATAAAAAAAAATTTTTTTTTAATTTTCCGATTTTTAATGACCAAAGTCATTAATTATTTTTTAAGCCACCACGCTGAAATGCAATACCGAACCCCGGGCTTCGTCGAAGATTACTTGACCAAAATTTCAACCAATTTGGTTGAAAAATGAGGGCGTGACAGTGCCGCCTCAACTTTCACGAAAAGCCGGATATGACGTCATCAAAGACATTTATCAAAAAAATGAAAAAAACGTTCGGGGATTTCATACCCAGGAACTCTCATGTCAAATTTCATAAAGATCGGTCCAGTAGTTTAGTCTGAATCGCTCTACACACACACACAGACAGACAGACACACACACACACACACAGACACACGCACATACACCACGACCCTCGTTTCGATTCCCCCTCGATGTTAAAATATTTAGTCAAAACTTGACTAAATATAAAAATAGGTAGTGAAAAATCACTAAAACAACAAATAACACTAAAATTAAAACACAGTTAAACAAGCATTTACATCTACATTCATAGTCAACAACGCTTAATTAAAAGCATACACCTTCAAACATACATTACAACAGATTCTTCCACTAACTAAGTAATAAAAACATGAATAAAATAGGTGGTGAAAAATCACTAAAACAACAAATAACACTACATGTAGCCTACTGATGGACTGAGAAAACAAAATCAGGGGTTGTATTTCCTGAAGAGGTGCGTTTTAAGTGCTCGTTTGAATGCTTGGGGTGACTGAGAGTGGCGGATGTGAAAGGGGAGAGAATTCCATTGTGTGGGTGCGCAGAAAGTAAAAGTGCGTTGTCCGTATGTTTTGGTTTTGGTGTGTGGAATGGTAAGGATGCGACAGTCAGAAGAGGCACGGAGTTGTCTTGCTGGAGAATAGACGGTGAGGAGTTCAGAGAAGTAAGCAGGAGACGAACCAGAAAAGAAGTTAAAGCAGAGGGTAGACAGTTTGTAGTCAATGCGGGCTTGAATAGGTAACCAGTGCAGTGTGTGAAGAAGTGGTGTTGCGTGATCTCGTGTTCGTGCTTTGAGAATCAGGCGTGCTGCCGAGTTTTGGACTTTTTGTAGTTTATGCAGGAGGTACAGAGGACAGCCAGAGAGAAGAGAGTTGCAGTAGTCAAGTTTAGAAAGAACAAAGGCACAGACAAGAGTGTTAGTTGTTTGAGAGGAGAGTGTGTGGCGAATGGTGCTGATCTTACGAAGCTCAAAATAAGCTGCTCTACAGACTAAAGATATATGTTTGTTAAGGGTCATGTCAGATGAAAGGGTGAATCCAAGGTTTCTAGCTGATGGCGAGAAAAGAATGTCGGTGTTGCCTATTTGAACAGAAACAGGTTGGTAAGAGGGAAATGTAGTGTTCTTCTTTTTGCACAGTAAGACTTCAATACGACCTCATCCATTTAAATCAGTCAGGCTTTATATTTAGAGAACATTATTCGTGCCACACAGCATTAATAAACCTTTTGAAAACTGGATTAGTAACAATAATAATGAACTCGGTTGTGTCCGATTTGTCGATTTTGCTAAAGCATTTGACGTCATTAATCATGAGTTACTGTTATGAAAACTAGCTGAGTATAGACTGTCACCCCAAACCAGTGTGAGAAACAGGAAAAACTTGTACTTTGCTTATGTAAATACGGTCCTCGTCGTTACACTCCCGTAGCAAAAGGGTTCCATGCCTCATATGGGGTTGTAGGAGAATATGCAATGAGATTCCCTGAATTCCCCCACCTGTCTATCATAATATATAGCAAAATAGTGTACTGTTGGATAAGCAATCCCGTGCAGTGTGAATACTAGGGTAGCAGGGATGAGGAGGACTCTAATCTATGTATTGTGATGGCAACTGGTTAAAGGCTGATCGGAGCTGTGAAATGTAACGACACAAAACCAAGCGGTATCCCTCGTGATGGTAATTACGAACTAACAGGGCAAAATGATGTATTTCAATTTCCTGTGTATTGTAAAGGCAGATTACGAAATATATCGGGACCTGTGTATTGTTTTGCTGACAGGACAATACAGATCTGCGAGAGAAACCCACGACAAAAGGAGAGTACATCATTCCAAGTGTCAAATATACGGATGAGGGCGACTATCAGTGTGACGCAATGAACTGGATTGGCTCTGACAGCATGACTGGTTCGTTAAAAGTCAAAAGTGAGTAGTTTGTGGTGTGTACAGCCTAAGTACGCATCAATGCATATTCTGTGTGTGTGTATATATATATATATACTCGGTATATGCATGTGTGTATGTTTGGGTTTAAACTACCTTGGTTTTAAACGTACGTGTGTGTGTGTTGCAGGCAATCTGGTGATCTCGCCTAAAGAGAACCCTTTCATCGTGGATTTGACAGTTTATACAAAGGCGATAATTTTTTCTTGCAAAGCTCCGAACAAAAAGGCAAAGGAGGCCCAGCTAAAATGGTTTGACAATCAGGACAACGAAGTTATTGCTACTTATGGAAAGTGAGACACTGAGTACTTATTTCTTTACATCTAGTCATTATTTGCTGTCAGATTACATTGGGTATCGAGATGAGGTCATTGTGTGTGAGTGTGTGTGTGTGTGTGTATGTGTATGTGTGTGTGTGTGTCTGTGTCTGTGTCTGTGTGTCTGTGTGTGTCTGTATGTGTGTGTGTGTGTGAGTGAGTGTGTGTGTCCACTTATGTGTGTGTTAAAAACCTATTGTAATTGTAATAACATTGCATTGTATTCTAATGAATGTATGTATCATGCCCAATAAACTAAATTGCCGAATGCGCGAAATTGGCAAACTATTTTGCACATTTCGCGTCAACGACAAAACGCTGTCCACTTTGCGAAAGCGGCAGCGTGTGCCGTATATATGTATAGACGCTTCTAAAACTTGCCCATTTTGCCATCATAGGCTTAACCTGTGTGCCTGTAGGACTTTTGATATTTATTGTGGCTTTTTCGCGAAATCGACAGCCATTCTGCAGCTTTTATTCTCACAAAACATTGCGTTGCCTTGTTTTCGATTCCTGTTTTGGTTGGAATGGTCCGTGCTGGTCTGTGTCAACCTTAACCCTGAGCATGAATCCCAGCATTCACAAAACAACCCTTTTTTAAACTAAAATGTGCCATGAATGATCGGTTTTGGGGATATCTATCCATTCTAGCATCTAGCTGTGTACACGGGGTGATAAACAAGGTATTTGAGAACTTTAAAACAAAACATTGACTGCCGGGTTTGCGAGATTGGCTGCGTTTTACCGATTTCGTTAGATAGTAAATATGTTGCCGATTCTGGAAACGTTGTGTTAAATGTTGTAATGGGCTAAACAAAATAACAGAACATTACCACGAAGGGCCATATCAGGGCGGTAACAGAACATTGGTTTATGCAAATTTGGTCATGTGTCCGAATGCTTTGCAGAGACATGTCAATCGCATACCATCTTGTTCTTCTGGTTTTTGCTAGTCAAGCTTTACTTGTCTCTAAGATGACTGATACTGGGTCTAATCTCCTGTCATGTTGCCTCTGTGACTACTAGACAGCCAGCAGAAATCTGTGTTGAATCTGTTTTTGACATGAATTCATTGACAGGTTTTGCTGCTGAAGTTTTTTCTTTTGTTCTTTTTTGTGTGTGTGTGTGACCTCAGTTGCATGCAGGCTGCTTCAACCTTGAGTTGGTTTGCCTTTGTTTCTTTTTTTCTCTTTTTTTGTTTTGTAAAGCGAGGGAGCATCCTTCTTCATTTGTCTGTTTTTTCAATCACATCAGGTAATCACGAAATAGTTCTTAATCTTAAGTCAAAATCAAACATACAAATCATATCAATTGGTGCACCATGCCTTCTTATTCTTCTTCTTCAGCGTTCGACGATGCGCACCCTACCGATATTTACCAATACACAGTTTAGTGACAATTAACAAATGATTCATATATCATACCATTTCAAGGGAAACATTTTCATATGGTGGGAATCCTAACAATACTATCTGTGCTGCCAAACTTATATATACGCCAAATTATCTATTCACTTTATAAACCACGTTCAACCAAATACTACGAATCTTCTGGCAGAAAAAAAGAAAGGTTGTATATATTCTGTCTCATTATAACCATACGTACAGTAAACATTTTCAACAATTCCCATTTTAAACAAAATAATATTAGTGGGGTAAATATGCAACATTTTCCAATGTAATTCTCTCAATCTGGTCTCAGGGGAAACTTTCTGAACAATTAGCCAATGCCAGGGGGTAATTTCAACATCAAATTAAAGACAACATGGATTCTTATACTCGAGACTTAATAAATACTGTAAATACTGGCGCGCCAGTATTTACAGAGTCTTCCCCACCAAAACATTGCGAAAACTCTGATTTTTCAAAAGCAGTCACGCGTCCTAAGTTTTGTCTAACAAACGTGTTCCCTGCACTGTGCACAACTTTATATTGCATAAATACTGAGGGAAAAAGGACCAATAATCTCCCCTACTTGCGGGAGTGTCAAGCAGTCGTTACCGACCATAAAGTCAGCTACGTAGGTTAATTATACCGTGTTGTGCCCATGTCTTAAAAAAGAACACACTTCTGATACATAACCTTATTGTTATTACAAATATATTCAGAATAAACATCATTACACATTATATCCTTATTATTCTGAATCCAAACTTTTAAAACTTCCTTCCAAAACAACGGTTTTATCATTTCAACTCCCTTTATCCTTTTCCAACTCACTCTAAATCTACAACATGCAAAATCTTCTCCAAACTTTGAAAACCAGAAAGATTGTACAAATGTCCATCTATCTTCCACTGAGGACGTCTGTAATCTCGACGCCCATTCACACAAAATGGACGACTGAATTAGTTTTAAATCAACCATTGTAATGCCTTCTTTTTCATATTGGCTTTTCAACACGGATCAAAGGCTTTTTTTTATTTAAAGTCTTTCCTTTTTCACAAAAACCTAAATAAGAGGGTGTTTACTCTTTCCAAAACCTTTTCTGGAATACATAGTGCCTTCATAACGTAAACCAACTGAGGAACAATAACACTTTTAATAACGCACAATTTTCCAAAGTAACCTAAATTTATTTTTTGCCAATAACGTAAAGGCACAGTAAGCCTCCCGTAGACCATCACAGATACTGTCATGCTTTTACACACAGTACACACACCCTTCCATTTGAACGCTCACCGAACGGGAACATCCTAGGTGCCCTACGTAAAGAGCGAGCAATTTTCAAAGAATTAATTTTTCGGATTGTTTCCATCACAATCGGACCGTGGTGCGTTTTGGTGCTAGACCTAACTTTTAAAATCTAAACTATAAATTGACAGCTTGTTACACAAACATTCTTAAATCATAAAAGAATTATTGTTTCATCAAGACAAAATCAGTACAATTCGAAGTTGTGAAAGTTTGAAAAAAGAAAAGCCCGGATGCGGGGTCACGCAAGGTCGTGGTTTTCGTAGCAGACGGCGGTTTATGCCTCTCGCCAGTTCCCCTGAACAGTCAAAAGCCATCGCTAGAGTTCTTGTGAACCACAGCCGTTTGTTTCGTGCATAGTCAGAGGTACATAATAACGTGCTATTGCAGATAAGCTCACAGCGAGCCGCATTCAAATTACAAACTGACGACTGCATTGTGAAAAAGGAAAACTGGATCACACGGGTTCACGATGGCTCAGGGGTAAGATAAACCACGCAAAAATAAATTCTTTGAAAATTGCTCGCTCTTTACGGAGGGCACCTAGGATGTTCTCAAGCGGTGAGTGTTTAAATGAAAGGGTGTTTGTACTGTGTGTAAAAGCATGACAGTATCTGTGATGGTTTACGGGAGCCTACTGTGCCTTTAATATCTGCAAAATGTTATTTATCTTGGATGACATCAAGGGTGGATGCTGCACAAACATTACAACAAAAAACAATGCCGAGTATCCTCAACTTATTTTTCCAAACACGACCGTTACACTCTGCACCGCGGCCTCTACTCGAGCCAACCCACATGGCATCCGTTTATGTACGGTTTATCTCAAAACCAGACATATTCGCAAACGTGCGGAACAAATTCATCACTACATTCACACCATATTTGTCTCTTAAAAACAATGTTACATCGTCGGCATACAACACAATCTTCAAAACACAACTTAAATGTCCCACCGTACTACGTGTTAACACAATACCTTTAATTATATCATCGGATCTAACCGGTATTGCCAATAATGTTATTGCCAAAACGAAAGCCAAGGGAGAAAAAGGGTATCCTTGCCTAATACCAATGTCCGTCGTAAAATGGTCACGTTATCCAACCAGAATACCAAACACAACTTTTACTTTCGTTAAGAAAATCATTGCCAAATCGAAACTTCGAAAATGCATATAAAATAATTATAATCCTTAAAAACGCTGTCAAATGCTTGTATACAATCGACTGTCATAATATCACGGGGCATGTTGGATACCCTAGTGAGGTCTACAACGTCGTCAATTGTTCTTATTAACGATGCAACTGATCGTTCTTTCAAAAAACCTGTCTGATCTTTATGTACAATAGAATCAACAACACGACACATTCTGTTTGCAAACATTTTGCCAACAATTGATAATCGAAGTTTGTTAACGAAATGGGTCTCCAATTTTGCAATTTTGTTTTCGTTAATTCTTTTCCTTTTTGAATAAGTGTAATTAGAGCCAGAGATTGTGAATGTGTCAAACTTCCCTCTGCAAAGGCAACGTTGAAGGAATCTACCACAACAAATTTCAACTTCACCCAAAGACATGTACGAAATTCTATAGACAGGCCATCAAGACCCGGTGCTGAACCATTATTAAGTTGCTGAAGAGATGCTGTTGCTTCGTTTACAGTTACTAGACCTTCACATTCCTCCTTCTCCTCCTCTCGTAACTGTGGAACTTCACAACCCTGTAAAAACATATCGACTTTCTGTGACAATCCATAAGGTATTACTTTCTTACTATACACATATTCAAAATGCTCCTATTTTGGGCACGTAAAATGTCACACTGATTACTTAAAACTTGGCCGTTATATAATTCCAATTTAATCATAACTTGGGAATTTGCTCTCCTTTTTTCCAAATTGAAAACAAAGTATTTTTTCTCCTTCTTCTATCCATTTAACTCTTGCTCTCATCATTGCACTTTGTGGTTTTTTTTCTTTCTCAAACAATTCCAACTTTAACCGTATTAAATCACGTTTCTCTTGTACCGAATCATTCTTGTGGTCAGTGCCAAGGATAATGTCGCACTCATTCAGTTCCCCATACAATTGCACTATTTCATTTTGTGTCTGTCTTGCTTTGTAAACACCGTACGTCATGGTTTCTTCTTTCATTTGCTATTCCAGGAGCTCCCATTGTTCTTGGGGAGCCATCAGCTTATTTTCATCCAAACATGTGTCTAGTTAATTCATTCATCTTGTGCACAAAAACAAGATCTTTTAGAAAATTATTATCAAACTTCCAGTAACCGGGACCCCGCTCAAACTGAGAACATCTAATCACAGTTTGAATACATCTGTGGTCGGAAAACGGGACAGAAAACATGCTCCAGTCAAGCATATCATTAAACACAGAATCACTCGAAAACACGTTATCAATTCTTCTGGCAACGAACTCGTTCCTTCTGGACCAAGAATATTCTTTTAGTTTAGGATTAAATATCCGCCATCGTTTTCAGGGTGGTTTTCTCCACTCACAATATCCATATCATTGCTCAAAACCGTGTTAAAATCCCAACAATACGTTCACAGTCGATGAGGTTTATGTCTTTTTGTATCTTTTCAAAAAAGACAATCGTTTCTGATACCGAATTTGGAGCATAAATATTAACAATGTAAACCTCACCCAACTCTGTGTTGACCTTTACTATTAAAGGCACAGTAAGCCTCCCGTAAACCATCACAGATACGGTCAGGTTTTTACACACAGTACAAACACCCTTTCATTTTGACATTTAAACACTCACCGATTGAGAACATCCTAGGTGCCCTTCGTACAGAGCGAACAAATTTCAAAGAATGTATTTGTGCGTGGTTTATCTTACCCCTGAGCCATCGTGAACCCATGTGATCCAGTTTCCCTTTTTCACAATGTAGTCGTCAGTTAGTCATTTGAATGGGACTCGATGTGGCACGAAACAAACGGCTGTGGTTCACAAGAACTCTAGCGATGGCTTTTGGCTGTTGAGAGGAACGGCGATATGCATAAACCGTCGTCTGCTACGACCCTTGCGTGACCCTGCTTCCGGGCTTTTCTTTTTTCAAACTTTCACAACTTCGAATTATACTGATCTTGTCTTGATGAAAAAATATTTTTTTTATGATTAAAGAATGTTTGTGGAACAAGCTGTCAATTTATTATTTATATTTTAAAAGTTAGGTTTAGCGCAAAAACGCACCACGGTCCAAAAACATTTGGATAATCATCGATCCACGGCTATGGCCAGTTTACATCGACAGAATAAATGAGACCCGAAGGGAAGTAACTCATTTTTTACCTGAGTGCAGGATGGGTCCAAAAAGTGTTCGAGACAATCTGCAAAATGAATTCTTTACAAATTGCTCCCTCTTTACGTAGGGCAACTAGGATGTTCCCGTTTAGTGAGCGTTCAAATGGAAGGGTGTTTGCACTGTGTGTAAAAGCCTGACAGTATCTGTGGTTTATGGGAGGCTTACAAATACAAATATTATTGGGAAATATGTTGGTGCAAAGATGTCTACCCGCTTACTCTGTGACGCTAACACGTTCGGATGTGCGTCAGCGCCTTGTCATAATGGAAACTGTAATCTTACCACAAAGATCCTTTTACATCATGGTTGTTAAACAAATCCACATATATATCTCAAATCAGAACTGAAAATGATGACTCAAGATCGGTATTAGCAGTACTTTGGTCCAAATGTGGGGGGTGAGCGCTCACAAGGTATACACAGTTTTTGACCCAAAGTAGAGGCTGGGCGTTTGCTCGATACTGGGAGCTTACAGTGTAGTTTACAGTATGTGTTCAAGGGTCACAGCTGAAATGCAGTGAAGCAATACATACTATAGTGTTTCTGTTGCAGAATGTTTATACAATTTAAGAAGAGAAGCTTAAGGCTGTACAATATGTTCCCACGAGAATGGGACAATGGAAACTACACCTGTAAGAGCTACACTGATGGATCGAGCAGAATTGAACTGATGGCCTACCGTAAGTTGCAGTGTGTGTATGTGATTGTAGTTGTGTGTGTGTGTGTGTGTGTGTATGTGTGTGTGTGTGTGTGTGTGTGTGTGTGTGTGTGTGTGTGTGTGTGTCATATGTGTTGTATTGTTTTGTCAAGAAGTTGTATTATTTTGTCAAGAAGGCCAGCAATGAGGGGAATTGAAGGCTCCAACCCACATCCCCCTCCCTTTACTTTCTTTATTTGGTGTTTAACGTCGTGTTTAACCACGAAAGTTACATCGCGACGGTCCCCCCCTCCCCCCCCCCCCCCCCCCCCCCCGTCGCCCCTTGTCACTTCTTGTTTTGATATAGGTTGTGAAACCAAGTTTATTACAAATTATACTTGGCACATTTGATGACAACAATAATATAGCTATAAGTATGTTTGTGTTTCAGCGCTTTCAGTCTTGGTCGCGGATTATATTTTTTCATGCTATGCAGTGCGTTTTAGTATCATTCTGTGAGTTTGACGGCTTGACTAGATATATTATTTTTGCTTCAAGCTACTTGTTTTATTTTTCAGTGGGAGTCACCATGTCATCACCAACAACACAGTATGCTATTGCCGGCACCGATGCCAGGGTGTGGTGCAGCATGATCGTGTCAAATCAAAAAGTAGAAGTCATTTGGTACAAGATGCCTCGAAATCGCATTCCGACAGAAATTGAAACAAGTAAGGTTATACATTATTAATTAAGTTGTGTGCACAAATGTTATACTATCCAAAGTTTAGCCTAAGATTCTTAGGAAAAAAGTCTTGAAAGGAAAATATTTGATCTCAAATGTATATGATGACTAAAGGCAAAGGAATAGTGATAAATATTTTGCCAGTCCTGTTTTCAAAGAGCAGTAGATAATCAAGCATTGTTATAGATATCATTCAAAGTTGTAATGACAAGCAGACGTTTTCCTATGATGCGAACAAAATGACATGCCATAAAACTGGTACGATCCACCAGTTCATGATTTCCACAAAAACAAAAACGGTTAACATTTGACAAACAAAGCTACCAACTGTTGTGATTTAAACGTAGCATGCTACGTTTTAAGACAAATTGCTCTGCTGTTATGCCAAACTTTGGATTGCTACGCTCAAACAAAAATTCATAGGCAGGCCTCTGTTTGCTCTTTCTTGTGAGTCCTGGTACTCATTTCTGATTATCATTCCGTGAAGCGGTCAGATTGTGTGTCATAAAACATTGACCACACTGTAAAGAGGAACTTCAGACACTCTCATAAATATTGGCCATTATTTTTGTATTTGTCTAAATATTTGTTTAATGTATATATTCTTGCTTAAAGTAGCCAAACTGTATATGTGCGAATAAATGTTAGACACTGCTACACTAAAATACCATTTGCTACGTTAAAATCATAAAAAGGAAATTGAAACTTGAGGTTTTACTTGACAAGAACTGATATGTGACCCTCCACCACGGAATGAGTCGCATGTCACCTTTGCATTATGTTTCATATTTTTACATTTTCATAAAGAGTGTTGTATGCTCTATCCAGTGGTGAAAACCGTTTTAGAAAAGAGCGAAAACTCTTTGAGTTATTAGTCTGTGACTAAGGTTACCCTCACACTGTTACCAGACACTCCCCGGACTTATATTAAGCCTAACGCAGAACTGCGCAAGGTGACATGCGACTCATTTCGTGGTGGAGGGACACATATAGTGTTTGTTTTTCAGGCGACAAGTACAGTCTTGGCTATGAGCGAGCTTTGAATGAGGAAGATGACTATCTGGAAATCAAGAACGTCACGGAAAGCGATGCTGGCAATTACGCATGCACCGTGATACATCTGCCCTACAGACGTTTCAAAACCCATGACATTAACGTCATTGTTTTAGGTGGGTACTTTACTTTTCAAACATAGAACATGCAATGGGAGTCAAACTTCCAAGTTTCCACAAAGCGTATGTACACACATGTGTATAGACTGAATATGGTGCAGTTACAGGTTACCCCTTACCCCCCCCCCCTTCCTTTTAAAAGCACCAAAACATGTGTAGAGAGTCAGCATTTCAAGTTGACTATTGGAAGCCCCAGCCCCCAATTTTTAAGAGCACGAAACTATGTCATTATGTTGCTTTGTCATAGCCTGAGGGTTAATTCACATTGCATATGTAGACATGTGTAGAGAGCCAAAATAGCATAACAGTACAAGGTTTGATTAAATGTATGGTATGTACAGTATGATTTTGCAGCCAATCAATCATTCAGTGACCGAGCAGTAACAACTGATGTTTCTTTCTTCCGTTCTTTGTTTTTATTTAAATTATTATCCTTTCTTCTGGACTATAGCATAATTTCTACTATTGCTTCCCTTGAACTGGAAGTACACTGAAGTGTTGCAACAATTCCGTACGGCGTACGTTGCTGGTGGCTGGCGATGTGTTTTGTGGAACGTACAGTGTACGTTAGTGGCAGTCAAGGGGTTAATAAAAGCTTAAAATTTTTGTTCTCATTGTCAAATTAAACATCATTTACATGGTATTATGTCAGAACTTGGAATTAAATTACATAATATAACCAAGCAGAAAGTAATAGTCACCACTGAAAATTGTACCTCCATACAAAAATACTGTCCGACTCATGAAGTGTAGCCTTAAAAACTTTTTTTTTTACATTGGAATGACCTTTTAGGTTAAAAATAAGTATTTGTAATGGGTCACAGATGGTCTGTGTACAATATCATGATGTTTCAGGCAGTTTGAAATACGGTTGCTAAGGTGTTTAATGACATGAAGAGGGTAAATCTTCCGAGACCGTTTTCTCAAAAAGGCCGCTGCTTCAGTACCCCACTTGAAATGCCTGTAACTCCTATTCTAATTAACCCACACTGTTCATTCTCATATCAAAATAAACAGAAATGAATGCAGAATTCAAAAATATTAAAACCCTATTTTGTCCAAAAATGACCTTAGCACTGGAATCAATTTGGTTCATGTCATCATGCAATCACAAACGCATTCTGACAAACACATTGCACATAGACACATCATACGCACAGTCAACAGCCAATCTTTCATCAATAGGGACACACACAATAACGTTTCTACAGTTTATGTTCATAACTTTAGAAAAACAGAGGGTTTTGAAATGATGCAGTGATCAGAATGTGAACCGGGTGAAGGTGAAATGGGTTAAAGATACCGTGAGTTCTATGAGTTCCTTGGTTGCACCGTTGGTACTTGGTTGTATTCCACAAACGGGTGTCTTCAGTCTTAGAGACCTAGTGCTTGCTGCCGGCAAGCCGAGAACATTTTCCCTCTTTATCTTTGCTGCGCTGGCACCAAAATCCCTCCGCGCGGAGGTGTTTTCAGACACATCGTACGGAGCGTGTCTTCTAGCCAATTGCTTGGGCATTCTGCATCAATCTCACGTGGATCCTCACTCGGTCCGTCTCGCTCGCCCGACACCAGAACTGTTAATAACATGTTGATTAGAACTCATGTTCATTCGTGTCACTGACGTAACGTATCTCACCCAATCCAATCGAAACGGCACAACCACGTTTGACATTGTCACTTTATTTCCGTTAATATATCTTAACATTACTGAAATCAGTAATTCACGTAAGTCCTTTTTAAAAACCAATGGCTCTAAACGGAATTCAACACATAATAGTGACACAAGTTTACATACACAATTGTGTCGCTCATCATCCAACCTGGCCTAGTGGTAAGGCGTCCGCCCCGTGATCGGTAGGTCGTCGGTTCGAACCCCGGCCGGGTCATACCTAAGACCTTTAAAATTGGCAATCTAGTGGCTGCTCCGCCTGGCGTCTGGCATTATGGTGTTAGTGCTAGGACTGGTTGGTCCGGTGTCAGAATAATGTGACTGGGTGAGACATGAAGCCTGTGCTGCGGCTTCTGTCTTGTGTGTGGCGCACGTTATATGTCAAAGCAGCACCGCCCTAATATGGCCCGTCGTGGTCGGCTGGGCGTTAAGCAAACAAACAAACAAATCATCCAACCATGTAAGTTGTCATGAACATAGTGAAGCACGTTACAATCAGCCAAAAAGTAACTGTTTTTACAGGAACAATATCCAACATATTCATTAGGCACGCACGTGTGGAGTTTCCTGCCAACCTCTTCTGAGTCTGTTGAGACCATGACGCTTAAATGCAAGCTCACACACTTGCTGTTTCTGTTCGAAAAAATGTGCTTTTGAAACACGAGTTCCTGTACATTCACGTGCTCACGTGTTTCACTGATACCACGAGACACTGCCACTGGGAATCCACTGGGTGTGTGCGTGCAGTCTGTTAGACAATGTCATGCTCTTGGTACAAACTGACGTTTGTTCAATAATTTACAGCAAAAGTATTATCATGACAGCATTGCTTTACAATGCTCAAGTAAACAATATGCAGCGCCCTTAAAACGGCAAGGGACTATCTGAAATGTTCACTTTTAAACGTGTGAGTACATTTTGTGTTGTACCTAGAATTAAATAAACATCTTTTGGAATATTATGCAATGCCCTCATTTCCACTCGTATATTAAAACATTACTGTCCATGCTCCGATACAGGTGTCTGTATGCGCGTATGTGTATTGAACACACCATAAAAGCGGAGTCAAAACACTTTCCGTTTTGCGTGATTTTGATAAAAAAAAAAAAGTTGTTTGGATTGTTGTTGAGGTGTTAAAGTTGATATTTTGTGTTTGTGATATCAGAGACTGAAACAGACAGAAGAGAGAAGAAAACGCTATATCAATTTTCTGACCTGTGATTGTGACACCTGGCTACCTCACGTAATATAACATTTTGCTTGAGTTCGTGTCTGCTGTGTTATGATTTACTTGAGTCACTTTTTAATTACATCAAATGCAATGGCGCTGTCAGTTTACTGTTTAAAAACTATAGGATCGTATCAGACGGATGTCTTTCTTTTTGTGTTTATTTTATTTCAGATAATTTTGTCGGCAAACAAATCCATGTGTCCTTTTGCTGTTGAGTCGAAGGGGAAGACAGGTTTTTAGTTGGGCTACTTATTCTAATAGATTGTGTATGTACAGAATAGGAACAAGAAACTGTAGGTGAGAAGAACGAGAACAAGATAACAATATACTCATCAAAACACGAACAATCAAAACACGAACAATCAAAACACGAACAATCAAAACACGAACAATCAAAACACGAACAATAAAAACACGAACAATCAAAACACGAATAGACCGCTGAGTACATGGTCATTGTTATCTTGTTTATGTTTGTACAGTTTGTGTTTTGACGCGTACTGCGTTTTGTTTTCAGAGCTGCCCAAGATTACAAACAACCTTACCTTCGAACCTGACACGCCAAAGGGGGGAGACAAGGTGGTCTTGAGATGCAATGCTAGCGGCAAACCACGTCCAACCTATATGTTTACAAAGGTAAACTGACACTCGACCTGAGAATCCGTACGATGTTGCCGTATTTTGTACGCATGATTGTCTTGAATACGATTCTTCTTCTTCTGCTTCTGCGTTCGTGGGCTGAAACTCCCACGTACACTCGTGTTTTTTGCCCGAGTGGAATTTTACGTGTATGACCGTTCCCCCCCCCCCCCCCCCCCATTTAGGCAGCCATACGCCGTTTTTGGAGGAAGCATGCTGGGTATTTTCGTGTTTCTATAACACACCGAACTTTGACATGGATTACAGGATCTTTTTAGTGCGCACTTGGTCTTGTGCTTGCGTGTACACACGGGGGTGTTCGGACACCGAGGAGAGTCTGCACACAAAGTTGACTGAGAAATAAATATCTCGCCAAACGTCGGGACGAACTCACGCTGACAGCGGCCAACTTGGATACAAATCCAGCGCGCTACCGACTGAGCTACATCCCCGCCCATTGTCTTGAATACGATTAGTACGGTCAGTGGAAGAATAATATACGACAAGAAAAATTCCTAAACTAATTTTCTTCACAAGCCGATCCAGTATTATGACAGATGATAAGTTCATTTTGTCAGTCAACATTTGTTTAAACATGTACTGGTAAGCTTAATAAACGATGCGACGGATGCAGATGAATCATGTTTGAATCATGCATGTTCAAATGCTGTGTGGAGTACGCTTATTTTTTCTGAAAATACACCAAGTTTGTTTGAGGATACCCCAAATGCAAAAGAGGGGTTCCCAGGTCTGTGAAACACATTTGCTTGAGTGTGTCTATGTCGTAAGATTCAACAAACCTTCTCGCTGGTTCGATGTCTGTAGATAGTCTTGTCTAAACCCCAGCCAGGATGCATTTGTAAAAATGTTTAAGTGTACCTCAGCCACTTGTATAAGTTCAACTATATATGTTTGTCTGCATGCATTTCTTCTCTCGTTGTGTTGTTTAGATGTGTTTTATTGTTTTTATATGTTGGGGATTCTTTTCTTCTCCAGTTGTTTAAATCAAAGTACATTATTACGCTGACTGAACCTTTTCATTACCTCTCACTGTTCAAATGTTTAACCAAGTTGTTTTTCTCATGATATCCCAGAAACTATGTAATTCTAACTTTCCAAAAGTGAAACTCCAGACTGTGCCTTATTGAGCTTCACGGTGCAATCGCATATTGATTAACGTTCATTTTAAACTCTGAGGTTATATCATATCGTAGATTGACGCCCAACCTAAGCCTTATTTTTAAAGTCCCACAGAGCCAAGCGTGTCGCGAAACAGATACAATATGAACTCAGTCTGTTTTGTTCAGTATAGACATGATAAGAATGCCCTATCAGTATGCGAGTGTCCTTAGAAGTGTCATTATGTCAACCGCCAGTGTTCAATCGCTTGATCTATTCATGTTACTGTTCAGACTAATAACGAGCAAACTTGGATATGTTAACGACAGGAGGACCCAACATCTTGTTGTGGGGCAAAGAATGTTGCACGTTATAGGAACAAAATCATTGTTTCTTGCTTTCAAAACAATGCTCGGTTTATGATATAAAAGGAAAGAACCGGTTAGAAACTGGCGTCAACAGAGACACTGATGAGTGAATAGTACTGAGATGATCTAGCACTAATTGATTTAGAATGAATAGCAGTACCTATTAATTCGGTGACAGAATTAGACCAAAAACAGTACCTGTGTATTGTGGTGACAGAATTAGACCAAAAACAGTACCTGTCTGTGTATTGTGGTGACAGAATTAGACCAAAAACAGTACCTGTGTATTGTGGTGACAGAATTTGACCAAAAACAGTACCTGGGTATTGTGATGACAGAATTAGAACTATAACAGTACCTGTGTATTTTGGTAACAGAATTAGACCTAAAACAGCTCCTGTGTATTGTGGTGACAGAATTAGAACTATAACAGTACCTGTGTATTGTGGTGACAGAATTTGACCAAAAACAGTACCTGGGTATTGTGATGACAGAATTAGAACTATAACAGTACCTGTGTATTTTGGTAACAGAATTAGACCTAAAACAGCTCCTGTGTATTGTGGTGACATAATTTGACCAAAAACAGTACATGTGTATTGTGGTGACAGAATTAGAACTATAACAGTACCTGTGTATTTTGGTAACAGAATTAGACCTAAAACAGTACCTGTGTATTGTGGTGACAGAATTTGACCAAAAACAGTACCTGGGTATTGTGATGACAGAATTAGAACTATAACAGTACCTTTGTATTTTGGTGACAGGATCATCAGAATCTGCTGGAGAAACCCAAAATGGAAGGAGAATACATCATCAATAACATGAAGCCAGGAGCTGTGGGGCTCTATAGGTGTAACGCGATCAACATTGGTGGCTCAGCCACTACTGATGCTTATTTGCAATACAAAAGTAAGTACCCTACTTCGTTGTTCAATTCAGGTCGTATGTCAGTACGGGGGCCGGGTTGCTCAGTTGGTAGAGACAGACCTCGGAACCCATACGATTTCGCCGTATTTTGTACGCATGATTGTCGAGAATACGATCAGTACGTACGGTCAGTGAAACAAAATACGACGAGAAAATTTCCTAGACTTTTTTTTTTAACAACAAAACACTCTTTTTGGCACAAACGCACCCCGAAGCCGATCAACTGTTTTGACACAAGTCATGATAACTGTTATTGCCAGTAAACTTGGAAATAAGCATTTGTTTTAAATGTATTGGTAAACTTAATTACCGTTGCGACGGACGCGTGTGAATCATTTTTGAATCATGGATGATCAAATACGCTATTTGTTTCTGAAAATACAACACATTTGTTTGATAATACTTCAAGAGCAGGACAGGGGTTCCCAGGTCTGTAGAGCACTGGACTTGTGATCCTAAGGTCACAGGTTCGAATCCCGGCAGGGATGGACACCGGTCAACGTTATGTGCAGACTCAGCGACGTATCCATGTCACCACAGTGGCACGTAAAATTTCTCGGTCATTCTGCCACAAGTGCAGGTGGCTGATTACACCTAAAAACGCACACACCTCTGGGTTGCGCGACTCTGTTGCTGCTAGCTTTCCACTGGGAGTAAGCAACCCGAAATTTCACAGCATTAGGTGACTAAAGATTATATAGAATGACCACGAGTTGATTACTGGAAAATAAACCACGAGTGGGTATTTGCAGCCGCTTGGTAATTCACGAGTGTGCTGCAAATACCCACGAGGGTTTATTTTCCAGTATTAATCAACGAGTTGTCGTCATTGTTTAAGTTATTTACACAACGAACAACGCGGGTCGAACATGCAGTAATGCAGACGACATGTTGTAGGCATTTTCATTTCAGCCTAATCACTCAGAGTGTCGAATGCGCGTCATTCAAATAGTCCCTATTCTTTCACTTTATTCTTAGTCTCCGACTCGTCGGCATTATACGTGTCTCGTCTAAATATCGGACCCTATTGCTACGATGAAAACACAATAGCGTTTATATAGCTATTCTGACATTACATTCTGTGTTAAAATCATGTTTTTGTCAGCAACAAGGACCAGAATGGTCCATGTCGTTGATTGCAGACGACGACGGTTCCCTTTTCGCATGAAGCCACGGAAATAACCGAACATTGAAAAACCCACGGACATGTATAATGGAGAAAACTCGGGATAACCGGATGTTTAGCATTACGTCAATATGTTAGGAATCACATGACGTCATGACGTATCATGCTTGCCTACGTAGATTGTATGTTCGAAAGTCTGACTTCTGTTGGGAATTCGCGTGGTGAAGACTGCGGTAAATCTGTAGATGATAAGAGAACAAGGATTGTCTCAGAAGAAACGACTAAAAGTTTTCAGACCGGTAACTTCATTTCAACATTGCACTATAGAATGGACGTTCTATGTGACAGGAGAGTTTGCTGATTTTGTGTTAAACATTGGAGAGATCGTCTGCTAGAATCAAAGATAGGTCGCTTCAGATTGCAGCTTCTAGAATTTTGCAAGGTCTGTTGCCTGTTAAAGAACTGGATTTTACTCGTAATGTACGTCATGTACAATAAGCAAGAACAAAAACACACACAAAGCAAATGGCATCGTCTGTCGACTAGTCACAGAAACAAACCTGGCGAGGTATGCGTGTACTTTATACACGTCAGCCGTTGTTGTTACAGTTTTGAGTCAACGTTGTATTCTTCCGCAACAGAGTCCAATCGTCTGGGTTTCAAGTGATGTCATGTTCTAAAAATAAATTCTAATACAGCAAGATTTCCCTTCTTTGTCTCTGTTAATCTAGGGAGAAAATATCCAGCGATATTTCTCCGTAGGCCTTAAGTTCGGCCATGACCTAGGCAAAATAACTTGCGCAGCCGCAGAAACAAGAATATGGAAATCTTTTATGAAATAATTGGGAGCCACGCAAATTTGATCTCTTGATTCCGACCATGAACCCGCTGTTGATAATCTGGAAGGTCGTACCAGAAATGCAGATCTATCTCTGGCCCATTCATAGATTCAACCGACAAACTGCGACCTCATCTGTGATCAGATGGCCAAGCAATGCGTGAAATCTTGTATTCTAAAGCCTTATGGCTCGTTTCGACAAGCATTAAACGGATGGAATTAACCACATACAGTTTATTCTTCAGAAAAATTTACACAAAAAATGGGTTGGGTTCGCGAATTCGGTGATTTGTACATAAAAGTCTTCTTCACGATAGATTCGCTGATTTGTCTTATGAAGCCGTCATCAACACGAACACAATGATGGCAGAAGCAAACTCTGTACCTACACGACCGAGACACAAGACTGATTATTTCACAGCTGCAATGTGAATAGAGAACAAAGACGTTTTGGGTAAGCTTATTCACGTCAGGTCTTCACTGACAAGCTAGGAACAGACGGAAAATTCCGAACAAAAGTAAATGACGTCAAAGTCTCTTTCGCTTTGCGTGTAACTTTGTCATGACGTCTTTTTGTGACGACAGTATACGCGACAATTTGTTCGCTTCCGGTGTCATTTTAGACTGAAAAGCAACTCAAAAGAAGGAGCTAAGCCTGTGTCTTGAAACAGCTGAAACACTCTTTTGGATTGCCGTTTCAATGTTAACCAAAAAGTTAAAGAAAAAAAACAAGGTTCAGTTGCGAACTGACAGCGGATTGAGCATTTATTCCTGTTAATGAAGGTACGATTGAAGCTTTATTCTCTCCGTCAACCAACAAGACTAGATTTGTAGCAGACGAAAAACAAAGTGTGCGTTTTTCCTGTCTTGTGAAGGCGATTATGTCGTTATAAGTTATCTGTACGTTGTGAAGACATTTCAAAACAAAATTTAGCTTTGATGCGTCACGAGATATAAGCTTATACGTTTTCATCCATGGAATTGTTTTTTTCGTCTCGGCAGGGTGAATGAATTCATGATGTATTTTCCGGAACTGGACAAAACTAACCTTGCCAAGACTGAAACAAAATATAGTTCTACAACTTCTAGGCTTGGGTTGATTGCCCATGGTGAATTTCCAATGATTTGTTTCCACATCCCATGACAAATTCTCTTTACTTTGGTCATGCCATATATACGTTACAGCTCCGTCCATCCATGGTATCGCGTGATATTTTGTCTCGACGGGGTGAAAGAATAAAATGACGTCACTCTCTGCAGAGCCTCGAGTGACGTCATCATATTCATTGACCCAGTCTCGACAAAATATCAGGCGACACCATGGATGGACGGAGCTGTAACTTAAATACGTATTGATTATTTTTTAGCCCTCTTTATTCAAACTTCGAATAATCCACGTGTGATTTTTGGGTGTACAGTAGTTCGTTCTAATTTCTCACTTGTCTAAAAATAATTAACTAGATTTAATCCACTCCTCGGTTGCATTACATGAGTTGTATAAATAATTTTAATACATAGAATAAATGTCTGCCTGTAGAAAGAAATACGAGAGTGCTCTTACAGTTACAGATAAAATATGAAAATGCAGCTTATCTTCAGTGCCGATAGAAACATAAAGTTCCACTATTTTTGCTACATCTGCACTTGCGCTCGGAAGCGAGAGGGGCGGGGACGTAGCTCAGTTGGTAGCGCGCTGGCTTTGTAGCCAGTTGGTCACTATCACAGGGGTTCGATCCCCACGTTCGGCGAGAGATTTATTTCTCGGAGTCAACTTTGTGCAGACTCTCTTCGGTGTCCGAACACCCCCGTGTGCACACATGCGCACGAAAAAGCCCCACGTTCACAGCGAAAGTCTCAGGGCTTGGAAAACACGAAGACACGCATGCATCATCTCTCGTCTCTGATTATCATGATCGTATTTTGATACTTTGACGAGACAAACCCAATGCTGGTGTGTCGAAGAAGACAGCCACAGCGGGCTTGTTCGAATAAAAGTATCACACCATATCTTCAGCGTATTACCAATACCTGTCCCAATATAGACCAGTTGGTCTAAGATGACGTTAAACCCTAATAGTCGGAAGCGAGAGGTTGCGAGTTCGACCCTGGGTCAGGGCGTTAGCAATTTTCTCCCCCCTTTCCTAACCTAGGTGGTGGGTTCAAGTGCTAGTCTTTCGGATGAGACGAAAATCCGAGGCCCCTTCGTGTACACTACATTGGGGTGTGCACGGTAAAGATCCCACGATTGACAAAAAGGTCTTTCCTGGCAAAATTGTACAGGCATAAATACAAATGTCCACCAAAATACCCGTGTGACTTGGAATAATAGGCCGTGAAAAGTAGGATATGCGCCGAAATGGCTGCGATCTGCTGGCCGATGTGAATGCGTGATGTATAATGTAAAAAAAATCCATCTCACACGGCTTAAATAAATCCCTGTGCCTTGAATATGTGCGCGATATAAATTGCATCAACAAATACAAAACATTAAATCCCTGCGCTTAGAACTGTACCCACGGAATACGCGCGATATAAGCCTCATATTGATTGATTGATTGATTGACACCTGACTACATGCAAGGAGCGATAGCAGAAAATACTTATAGGTTAAAAACTTGCGAGTCCTGGATAGCTGAGATATTACACAGCTTTCGAAGAGCTACCAATTTTGCCATTTTTGGTTCGTCGCACCGTTTTTACATTTAGTCAAGTTATGACTAAATGTTTTAACATAGAGGGGGAGTCGAAACGAGGGTCGTGGTGTATGTGTATGTGTGTGTGTGTGTGTGTGTGTGTGTGTGTGTGTGTGTGTGTGTGTGTGTGTGTGTGTGTGTGTGTGTAGAGCGATTCAGAGTAAACTACTGGACTAATCTTTATGAAATTGTATATAAAAGTTCCTGGGTATGATATCCTTAGACGTTTTTTTCATGTTTTGGATAAATGTCTTTGATGACGTCATATCCGGCCTTTTGTATAAAATGAGGCGGCACTGTCACACTCTGATTTTTCAATAAAATCGATTGAAATTTTGGCCAAGCAATCTTTGACGATGCCCGGACTTTGGTATTGCATTTCAGCTTGGAGGCTTACAAATTAATTTATGACTGTGGTCATTAAAAATCTGAAAATTGTAATTAAAATTGCTTTTTTATAAAACGATCCAAAGTTACGTTCATCTTATTTTTCATCATTTTCTGATTCCAAAAACATATAAATATGTTATATTCGGATTAAAAACAAGCTCTGAAAATTAAAAATATAAAAATTATGATTAAAATTAAAATAATGTTCGAAATCGATTTTAAAAAATGTTCCCCTTATTCCTTGTCAATTTCTGATTCCAATAACATATAGATATGATATGTTTGGATTAAAAACACATTCAGGAAGTTAAAACGAAGAGAGGTACAGAAAAGCGTGCTATGCAGCTCAGCACAACCACGACCGCGCTAAACAGGCTCGTCAATGTTACTGCCTTTTGCACGAGCGGCGGACTACGGTCATTGTGACAAAATGCAGTGCGTTCAGTTTATTTCTGTGAGTTCCACAGCTTGACTAAATGTTGTATTTTCACCTTTCGCGACTTGTTTTAGTATACGTGACTACGGAACAGAAAGTATTTTCACCGTTAGAAACAACATTCGTAGAATTGGCCAATCTGAAGAGCTGGTCTTTGATTTACATTTGATTAGGAATCAACTATGCCTTTGATGCTTTAAAATATACACTTGCTGCAGAGGAAATGCGCGGCATATACACTACAAAGAAACTGATGTAAATAACCAGTTGTCTTCTATTGACAGACGTTCAACTTCACGTATGGCAAGCAAGGTAAGTACAAGGTGCTAATGTAACAAGTGCCAACGGATGCATGTGTGGCAGAGGAGCCACATTATAAAATGTTGTCTCAGGTAAATAAAGTGTTTGTAACCGGCAGTGTATCTGGGTAGAATGTCCTTGTTATGTTGGCGTTTAAAGGATATTTAATGCAGGAAAGTCGACGAATTTGAACAAAGATGTCTTGTGACCCGTGTATGTTACAGCCAAACTGACGATCTTGCCCCCCATCAAGCCTCATGTGCATCACGTGTCAAAAGCCGTAACCAAACAACGAGTCGCCTTCAGTTGCCAGGCTCCAAACCAGACGCCGGAGCAAGCCGAACTCAAATGGTTTGGTCCAAACGGGCAAATCCGTGAAACCTCTGGGCCACGTTTAATAAGGTGATTATGAACGGTTAGTTACTTTTAACTAACTAACCACACCACGATCCACTCTCGCAGTCATACAAATAGATAGAATCAACAAAAGTATAAGTTTCAGACGCCTGTTTATGTAATATCACGCCACCTCCCTCGAGACTTCACTCCAAAAGATGTTCATTTTACGTTAAACACTTAAAAACAAGTGGTCACTGACCCAACAGATCTGAGGACCAAAATGTGGGGAGCACTAGAGGACCTGGAAAGAACGTCCATGTTCATGGCATCCTCCAGATTCCAAGTCTGACACAACCGTCGTACGAAGAAGAAGAAGAAGAAGACTGACAAAAATGCTAGTTAAAGTACAGAAAATAATAATAACACGCTGATCCCGTGTATAGTTAGGAAATATAGCTGTCTGCCTTAAAGTACTAGCTCATGCAGGTGTTACAAACCCCACGCTGTCACCACTCGAGTATAATCATAAATATCACAGATGACTAGGTGGTAATAAGTGTGCATAAGACATGGTGCACTTAGCTTTGTTGCGCCACTGAGTGGGCGGCCCGTAATTAGTCTTTAGTCTCCACAACTGCTCCGTTGAATGTAGTGCCGGTTAGCGTGGCAACGAAGCAGGGAACAGTGGAGACATCAGGCGCCTCACTCAGTCGTTGAAGGTCCTCCCGTAGTCTACCAGGAAAAGTAGAGTTGTAGCTGGTAGGACGGCGACAGCGACAGCAAATCACCAGAACAGCAGGTTAGCAGGTTACATCGATGCCGCGGACGACCTGGTTACAGCATCCCGCTCAGCATAGCATGCACGTAGTAGCATACGTTGGCCGTAGAAAACAGCCAGTAACCGAAGGCTGCAACAAAAAGCATCGGTGCACTAAACATGTCATGCTACCCCTCACACACCATCTTTAAACATGTCACCTTTACATATCTCATCGAGCACGTGGGCCTGCACAAACGGACTTTTACAACAGGCAGGTTTCACGGTATTGATTTCAGCCATTTCCCATTCTCTCACACTTCCAGTCAAAAATAAAACTGTGAAATACTGTGAACATGGATGTTATTGTAATTAATTAGGATCAGTACAACACAAAACAAAGAAAAACAATATACGCAGAGTCGTATTTTCCATAGAAAATCAAGCGAAACGAAAGTTGTCCCCAAAACGTGAAAACCTATCAAACAAACTTGATGCAAGCCTGACTCCAGAAAGAAGACAGAAAACCACTAATACTAAATGATTTAAATAAAGTTTAAACATATAACATATTTTCACAACAAAGTTCCTTGCCTGAGGCTGTCTATATGTTTGCGTGATGCTGTCCTTGATCAGAACGCCATGGGTTTTTTCACATTTCAAGGTCTCCATACACCAACAAAAGTCACATGTTTTGAACGTGTATTTATGTGTGTACAAGATAAAAACAGATAAGTACTTCCTTATCATTTTTTTAATGGCAGAAATAAACTTATACTATAAATAACCCCTAAATTAGAAAACGGCAAGAAGAGCTAAGATACCTGTTTCATTAACAAGGAACACTTTTTTGGTCATAAAAAGACACTCACTCATTTTGATATAAAATAATAATTAATTGCATACATATATAAATACAAAATGTTAAACAAATCTACCTTTATCTTAAGTGGAAAAAACACACCAAAAAACACGCACATAAGTGACGCACACAAACTGAAGGCTTGCCACAAAAGACTGTGGGTACCCTAACTACTCTCCTCGCATAGGGAGGGGGAGATAGAATGATCCCTGAACAACGCCTGCCTCAACACGACTTTAGTAGGTAGCCGTGTCTGCTTGGTCATCCAATTATGCCGTCGAAAAACAGAAACAAAGAAGAAACAGACTCAGGCGATGACCCGTGGAGCCTGGAATGTCCGCACCTTGCTGGACCGAGATGACAGACCAGAACGACGCACAGCCCTGGTTGCCAGGATGCTGGACAGGTACCAGATTGACACCGCTGCCCTCAGTGAAACGTGGTTTGCTGGCGAGACCCAGCTTGAAGAAGTTGGCGGTGGCTACACCTTCTACTGCATAGGGAAGCCGGAAGGTACCCCAAGAACCTCATGCGTTGGCTTTGCCATCCGCAGCAAACTGGCAAGACAGTCTAAGGACTCGTTCGTGACTATCATCAGATTGTACGCTCCTACAATGACAAACACAGACGACGAAAAGGAAGCTTTTCACGATGAACTCAACAACCTCATCTCTACTACAAACAGAAAAGACAAACTCATCATCATGGGTGACGTCAACGCCCGAGTAGGAAAGGAACACAACACCTGGCCCAAAGTTATCGGCCGCCACGGCACTGTAAAGTGTAACTCCAACGGCCTACTGCTGCTCACCCTTTGTGCGACGGTCCAAACAGTGGCACATGTCAGAATATGTGATCGTCAGACAGCGTGACCAAAAAGACACACACATCACCCGCTGCATGAGAGGCGCAGTATGCTGGTTGGACCACCGCCTTGTCAGATGCAAGATGAACATCGCACTGGCCAAAAAAACAGCAAACAGCCAGACAAAAATTGTCAAAGAAGTTTAACATCACTCTCCTCATCTACCAAAGAAGCGCTACAACACAGCGGCAGATCCAAGACGCTCTTCCTGAAAACCCGGTAGACAACCAGATGCATACACACACACACACACACACACACACACACACACACACACACACACACACACACACACATACACACACACACAAACACACTCCTTTCATAATGGCAACATACGCTCAGAGAGAGAGAGAGAGAGAGAGAGAGAGAGAGAGAGAGAGAGAGAGAGAGATTGGATTGTTTAATTGTATAACAAGTGGATTGGTTTTTACAATGGTAAAAAAAACAAGTCGCGTAAGGCGAAAATACAATATTTAGTCAAGTAGCTGTCGAACTCACAGAATGAAACTGAACGCAATGCCATTTTTCAGCAAGACCGTATACTCGTAGCATCGTCAGTCCACCGCTCATGGCAAAGGCAGTGAAATTGACAAGAAGAGCGGGGTAGTAGTTGCGCTAAGAAGGATAGCACGCTTTTCTGTACCTCTCTTTGTTTTAACTTTCTGAGCGTGTTTTTAATCCAAACATATCATATCTATATGTTTTTGGAATGAGGAACCGACAAGAAATAAGATGAAAGTGTTTTTAAATTGATTTGGACAATTTAATTTTGATAATAATTTTTATATATTTAATTTTCAGAGCTTGTTTTTAATCCGAATATAACATATTTATATGTTTTTGGAATCAGCAAATGATGGAGAATAAGATAAACGTAAATTTGGATCGTTTTATAAATTTTTATTTTTTTTTACAATTTTCAGATTTTTAATGACCAAAGTCATTAATTAATTTTTAAGCCACCAAGCTGAAATGCAATACCGAAGTCCGGGCTTCGTCGAAGATTACTTGACCAAAATTTCAACCAATTTGGTTGAAAAATGAGGGCGTGACAGTGCCGCCTCAACTTTCACGAAAAGCCGGATATGAGGTCATCAAAGACATTTATCAAAAAAATGAAAAAAACATTCGGGGATTTCATACCCAGGAACTCTCATGTCAAATTTCATAAAGATCGGTCGAGTAGTTTAGTCTGAATCGCTCCACACACACACACACACACACACACACACGCACACACGCACATACACCACGACCCTCGTTTCGATTCCCCCTCGATGTTAAAATATTTAGTCAAAACTTGACTAAATATAAAAAGAGAAAATGTACAAAATCAGCATTTTGAAAAAAAGGATGCAAAATGGTGCAATCTGGTGCATTCTGAGGATGATCATTACCAGTTTCAGGCAGCAGATTTTCTCACTGAATAATACCCCAAAAATTAAAACTCAACCCACAAAAAAACCACACAAATATTTTTATTTTTTGGCTTGGGGGGGGGGGGGGGGGGGGGTTCCGGAAACCCCAGAAACCCCGCCCTCGTCCGCCCCTGGTGTGTGTGTGTGAGTGTGTGTGTGTGTGTGTGTGTGTGTGTGTGTGTGCGTGCGTGTTTCTTTTTTCTTTCTTTCTTTATTTGGTGTTTAACATCGTTTTCAACCACGAAGGTTATATCGCGACGGGGAAAGGGGGGGGGGGGGGGGCGGGTGGATGGGATAGAGCCACTTGTTAATTGTTTCTTGTTCACAAAAGCACTAATAAAAAAATTGCTCCAGGGGCTTGCAATGTAATACAATATATGGCCTTACTGGGAGAATGCAAGTTTCCAGTACAAAGGACTTAACATTTCTTATGTAACCGTGTGCCGAAACAATACGATCACCTCGGAAAGCGAAGTGCAATCAAACAGGTTTGAAAATGTTAGGGCTAATTTCTTAGCCCTATAAAAACTGTTATGCAAACCCGAAGGTTTCCATGAACATACAGACAATCGGAAACTACCACACCCTATCACAAACATATTTCCACGAACCACGGGTGTTGACTTTAAAGGCCAACAACTCGGGTGCAGAGTCTGCTGTGAAAGGAGCGGTAGCCTCCCCTGTCACAATCGCCCCCGTTTGAAATGAACTTCGTCCCGAAGTTCCGAACCGGGAGACCACTGTCCATCCCAAGTTCGCAGAATGGGAACAGCACGAACATGTTCAGTGGTCATATTATGCCATTACCTGAACATATCATGCCGAGTCCCATCCCTGCTCGCAAGCGCCAGATGTAACCGTGTGCCGAAACACTACGATCACCTCGGGAAGCGAAGTGCAATCAAACAGGTTTGAAAATGTTAGGGCTAATTTCTTAGCCCTATAAAAACTGTTATGCAAACCCGAAGGTTTCCATGAACATACAGACAATCGGAAACTACCACACCCTATCACAAACAGATTTCCACAAACCACGGGTGTTGACTTTAAAGGCCAACAACTCGGGTGCAGAGTCTGCTGTAAAAGGAGCGGTAGCCTCCCCTGTCACACTTAAATACTGCTTTACTAAAATCTGTACAAACATTGACTATATTCTATACAAGAAACACTTAACAAGGGTAAAAGGAGAAACAGAATCCGTTAGTCGCCTCTTACGACATGCTGGGGAGCATCGGGTAAATTCTTCCCCCTAACCCGCGGGGGGTGCGTGTGCGTGTGCGTGTGTGAGTGTGCCTGTATGCTGACTTTATTAGCAGGCATCTGTCCAAAATTGTTACGATCAACGACCACGTCAGTGTAATATCCCATGTATATACTTTTGATTTGATTACGTCAAATGCTGCTTTTTGGCTCACGAAGTGTAGCCTATGCGATGCTAACTTTTGTCTGTCTGTGCGTGCGTATGTATGTATGTATGCATGTCTGTGGTAGAAACTTTAACATTTGAAGACGTCATATTACATTGACGTCACATTATGACGTACGAGGGTTAGACGTCACGCGATGGAATTACTGAAAGTCTCGGTGATTGTTATTTTGAGCGGGCCGAGACTATTAATTTGGCAGTCGTGTCAGAGACTATAGAGTACTAGATGATTACCCGCTTTGCCGGGTACCGGCTTCGCCGGGAAGAAGTAGAGCCGAATACCAGGCTGCGCCTGGGACTACGCCGGCTTCGCCGGCGCACGAAGGAAAGGAGATAAACGCGCAAAACACTGGAGACCTTTTAAAAATAGTAACGTGCAGTGACCTTCTAAAAAAAAATAACGTAGTAACGGGAATATGGATTGACGCCACACGGAGGAAGGGAGATAATCGCGGCTGAAAACACTGGAGAAGATAAGGAAGAGTTACTGGTAGTGACGCTGGAAAAACAAAAACAAAATCGGTTCAGCTGCGCGCTGAGAGCACGTGTTGAAATATCTCATCGATGAGGTTGTGTCCGGGGTGTAGCTGAATACGGTGTCCTAATTTGAAAAAGATCCACCGAGAACTTTGGCCGTGCATCGCGAACAGACAGACAGACAGACAGACAGACACTAGTCGTATATATATAGAGATACAGAGACGCGTCATTCTTCTTTGCGCTGCGGTACGAAATTGAGACCGGCCAGCCCAGCGCGGGAAAAGAGCCACACCCTGCCGCACAAGGAAACTCGCGTTTCGCGGCTGCTGTCGGCTGTGTTTATATCACGGTTATATTAACATACTGTCTGTTCTGTCCGGCTGACAGTGCTGCAAAAAGTAACTGGATGAAAAAATATGTTTGTTTGTGAACATCCTTTTTAAATGACTATAAAAACACCGCAGAAATGGTATAGATTAAAATTAAATCACATTTTCTTGGGCAATATTCGCTGGATCGCTGTAGTTATGCAAACATGATTCAAGTCAGTCTCTTTTCACGACCTAACCGTCGTTATTTTTGTGTGTTTTAATCAAATACAAATACATACTGAATACATGGTCAGTTAAGCCTGAGAAAATATGTCAGGATTAAATCGTTTAACGAAAAAGTTCCCGGTTAAATCGGTAACTAAGGCATTTAGTCAATTTGGTGTCGTCCCAGCACATCGAAGCTGAAATGGGTTGTCAATTACACGGAGCTAAGAAGTTATCATGAAAGGAAAACTGTAATTCTTGTGACCAAACCGGCTGACTTTAAAGAATCTTGATCGATCGATGATTTTCTTATTTCTTTTCAGTTGCTTCTTTCTTGTTCAGAAAGCTCTCTCTCTCTCTCTCTCTCTCTCTCTCTCTCTCTCTCTCTCTCTCTCTCTCTCTCTCTCTCTCTCTTATTATGGCAAGATTCCGAGGTGGAATAACAGAACTATTTGTGCACGTTAATCGATATAAGAGATACGATGCGGATATGTTGTTATGCCCCTTTTTTCCAGGGAAAGTAAAGAAGATGAGTTTTATTTTGTGCTTTGTTGCCCCGCACTTCGTGATTTGCGATGCCAGTTTATTCCTGCTAAGTTTTATAGAAACCCAAGTTTACACAAGTTTTCTATGCTTTTGGCATCTGTGAATGAAGGTATTGTTCGAAAGTTGTCAGCTTATCACGGTGTACAAAGCATTTCGGCTACGTAGTGTTGTTATGTCTTAGTTCATGTAAGCCTACGGTATATTTTATTTGAAATGTAATGTCTTAGTTCGTGTATGAACTATGATTTATTTCATTTGATTTGTGTGCAAATGTCATTATGTCATTGTATATATGTTCACGCCCGTCATTTACAATCAAAATATTAATCATGATAAATGATACTAACGTTCGCAGCTGCAAGCCGTTGTAGATCTACTCTATAACTCGGCGACGGCCGTGTCAATCAAACGAGATGGTTATGTCTACCCTAATCGATCACCGACCGTATTGCCACTAGATCAGTCTATCAGTTCCAGACTTGGCATGCCGAAATGAGATAAAGTAGAGGAGAAATAAATCTTATACATGTGAAACTAGTACCAACATGCACAGCTTGGACTGGTTTGAGGCTGTAGTGTGTACATTGTGTGTTTTCACTGTTCCGGTAGAATAGATCTACACGCAGTTCGACGCTACAACTTTTACTGATTTTCCAACATTTAACGAGAGAAAAATTGAAGAAACAATCCTCACCTACTCTCTTCCTTGGGAAATTTGAACATCCTCAAGCCTTTGGCATGTGCGTTTGAGCATTGATGCTCCATGCACCACTGCGTTTTCGCGTTGGCGCGACCATGCTTGTGCAGCACGATATCACCACTGCTGTGGAAAGAGAAAGTAGGTGGTTCCATGTTTCCGCGTGGTGGCGCCACTGGGCTTCCGGTCTCACTTTTTCAGCACCGTATGGAGCGTCTCTGTATACTCTATAGTCTCTGGTCGTGTCCATGTAAGTAGGCTACATGCAGACAGACAGATCTAGATCTAGTGTCTCGCTTTCTTGCACAGTTTCACCTATGCTCTTTCTGTGTGTGTGTGTGTGTGTGTGTGTGTGTGTGTGTGTGTGTGTGTGTGTGTGTGTGTGCGTGTGTGTGTGTGTGTGTGTGTGTGTGTGTGTGTGTGTGTGTGTACTGTGTGTGTGTGTGTGTGTGTGTGTGTGACGGAGTGATTGAGTTTGTGTTACTGTTTGTCGATTTCTTACGTGAGCCTTGAAGGCTTCGCCTCTTGTTTATATATATATATATTTTTTTACCATTTTAAAAACCAATCCACTGGTTATACAATTAAACAATCCATCCATCTCTCTCTCTCTCTCTCTCTCTCTCTCTCTCTCTCTCTCTCTCTCCCTCTCTCTCTCTCACTCTCTTTCTCTCTCTCTCTCTCTCTCTCTCTCTCTCTCTCTCTCTCTCTCCCTCTTTCTCTCTTTCTCTCTCACTCTATCTCTCTTTCTCTCTCTCTCTCTCTCTCTCTCTCTCTCTCTCTCTCTCTCTCTCTCTCTCTCTCTCTCTCTCTCACTCGATCGGGAACGATGCACTTTTAGGATTACATTTTTGTTTTAAAATTACTACTTTTGATGTTGGGGCTGTTTTTGCGGCTTTCCAGTGAGATTTGTGTGTAAAGGTGCATAAAAACAGGGGTTATACAGCCTGCCAGAAATGTGGATTCCCGGACGAGGCTTCTGTGTCATAATGTCTTACACGGGGAGGTGGTGGTGGATGGGATTCAAAAGACACATAACTATGTGATCTGCTCCAACGAAAGGATAGCAACGGTACCGAGGCTGAACAGAGAAAACAGCAATAAACCTGAACCATCGCACACATTTTGGATTTGAGTTTTTGCATTTTTGGACTCTACCAAATGTGTTATATTGATTCTGTTAATATCAATTTCAAATTCGCTTTGCAAACATGATAAAAATGAGGTTTTATTGCACTGCAGACGCAAAATAAGCACCCTTTTTCATTTTTTGTGATGCATGTTGAAAAAAAGTTTACATCATCATTAGTCATTTTTAAGCTTTTGAAGTTAAACCAAAAACTTTGTTGCAAGGGATTTTTTTGCAAATTTACTCCTGTTACCTTCACGCCTGCTTTTTTCAAAACTGCCGCTTGAGTTTGAGCAAAGACATGTCAGTGAAAGCCAGGTTATTTCTCCAAATGTGATTACAACTTCTGGGCACTTTCAACGATTTATTTCGGCCTTAGAGAAGTAGACACTAAGAGTAACAGAAGAAATTAAGACGTAAACTAGGAAAAATGTCATTTAATTTCAGAAATAACACTATTATTATAACAAATTACTTGTTAAAACCTGAGATAATTGTGTGTGCTTCAATTCTGGCTCTCTAGTTGCTAGCATGCACTCGGATGTTTTGTTTTATTAAAACGTTGCAGAAAAGGATATTTTCCCTCGGTTTTCCATCGGTTTTATCTGGTAATGACCTTGTTGTGACCTTGAACATTGAGGACTGTTAATCAGATGAGTGTCATGTCTAGAGATACGCCAATACCAGAAGAAGATAGAGCTTGAAAGCATTTACTTACACACAAGTTGCAGACAATGGTATTTTCCCTTGGTTTTCCCTCGTTTTTACCCAGTGATGACTTTGTCGTGACCTCCACAATTGATGACTGTTAATCAGATGATTGTCATGTCTAGAGATGCGCTAATCCCAGGAAACAATTGAATTTGAAAGCTAATTCTTACAAACAGTTGCAGAAATTGGTACTTTCCCTCGGTTTTTCCTCGTTTTTACCTGGTGATAACCTTGTTGTGTGACCTTTAAATATTACGAGAGTCAACAATATTTGCGTTATGTCTCATAAATCCCAAGACGTGTGTAAAGCTTTAATTTATAATTAGCTTCGAAAATAGCCGACGCCCAGAAAGTATTTTATTTGATCCTAAAAGATATACACAAATAGAAAACTTGTAAATTTGACCCTGTCATGACCTTCAAACTAGGCATGGGTCAAGAAAACTTTCCTCGGACTTCAGGGTTATTGAAATCAGCGCTAATCCCACAAGAAGATGGAGTTTATAAGATCTTACTTACACAAAAAGTTGAAGAAAATGTTTTTCCCTCGGTTTTCTCTCGATTCTCTCTGGTAATGACCTTGTTGTGACCTTGAAAATTGAGGACTGTTAATCAGATGATTGTCATGCCTCTAGAGATGCGCCAATACCAGAAGAAGATGGAGTTTGAAAGCGTTTACTTACACACAAGTTGCAGAAAATGGTTTTCCCTCGTTTTTACCCGGTAATGACCTTGTCGTGACCTCCACAATTGATGTCTAATAATCGGATGATTGTCATACCTAGAGATGCGCTAATCCCAGAAAGCAATTGAATTTGAAAGCTCTTTCTTATAAACAGTTACAGAAAATGGTACTTTCCCTCGGGTTTTCCTCGTTTTTGCCTGGTAATGCCCTTGTTGTGACCTTTAAATAATGCGAGATGCAACTATACTTACGTATTGTAAAGCGTTCATGTAGCCCTAGACGCGTGTGAAGTTTCAAAGCTCTAGCATATGAAACGGGCGAATAAACGAACGCAGTGTTAAATTGTTCATCTAGGAATTGCCTTAAAGACTGCAAGCCTTACTCTGACGATCACGAAGGCTCTCCTGCTACTCAGATGAGTCACACAGTTTATTTTTCAAATATTCAGCATCATTATATTGGCTCTAGCTCTTATCAGAAATAATGCTACCTCTTAAAATAGAAATACATTATACTCTGAACCAGATTGGGGAAGACTACTCCCTTCTGTTATTGTTTGTTTCAAGCTGTAAACACTATCACTAGCATTTATACCATAGCATTAAACCAAAAGGCACCATTAAGTTGTCATATTTTGCTCGTGCATTGCTAAATGTATGTGGATTAACTTTGAAAGTCAGAAATGAGGTTCTGGAAACAAAGCATGTCACACTGAACTCGCACCACAAAGCGACAGTTTTTCAGGAAACGTCTCGCACGCTTTACTCGGCTGGGGGTTAGGAAGATTGGAAGGTCGTAGTGACATAGTATACAGTTCAAATTCCTTCATATGTGATAGGGTGGAGTGGAAGGGGGAAAATATGCCAGGAAGCATAAATGAGACGCCAAGACAGAGGTTGCAATAACGTGACTTTTAATTAACGTACACCAGAAAGCAGACACCAGAAAGCAGACACCAGAAAGCAGTGTCTGATGACACATGAAAAGAAAAGAAAACATAATATAAGTACATGGCATAACAAGTAAAAACGCACCATTCATACCAATGCATCCTAACCATGCATACATTCCACAATAAACCTACTATATCAAGTGAACGGAGGGGGGAGGGAGAGCGATTGGGAGACAGGACCTATTATCCTTTACAACACAATAGATCTCCGAGGACACGTCACGTCTGCACGCATTGAAGCGTGACGAGGGCCGATAATTTCAAGGTCCATACTACTACTACAAGTTACTAAGGGGAGGTTACTCTAGCTATGACGTCACAAGGCACGCTACGTCGTGGACAAAGACTCTCAGCTGTCGCGGGAAAGAAAATGGCTGACACACATACATACATACATACACAAATACATACATACATACACGCCATAACATCAAGCATACGCTCAAAACACATCATAAAACTGATTAAACATAGCAAATACAATAATACCAAAGAAACAATATCTACTTACAGTTCCTTCCTCAATATACAGCCGCACACAACTCGTCGGAACTTGAATTACGATCCCGGTCGAAAGTCACTTCGCTGATATAAACCCAGCTCTAAAACGTTTGTTCAACTGAACACACACACAAAGTCTCTCTAAACAATCCTCGAATCACTCCTTCGCCAAAATACAGTTATAATGGCCCAAACTACACTACTTGCATTGATTATTACAGAAACACAAACATCGTTCAACTACAACTAAAACATCACAATCCAAGATACGCACACTGACACGTCTTCACACTTCGAAATCACACCGGGTACTCTTCTAGCCCACGTTATTATTCTGACTCACGCGCGCACCCGTTCAAACAATCAACCAATAAGAAACCAGCCTCCATACACACCTACAATTAGCTACAACACACAATAAACATAGCGGGAGACACAACTTAGGTCAGGGGAAGATAATAGACAGGGAGTAAAAGAGAGGGACAACAGTACATGAAATCGCCACACGGCTACAATATTTTACAGATATTATGTAAAGACATCATACTTGACGAAAATATCTCAATTGAAGCCAGACGACAATACTAGTCTTGTGTGAATTTATTTTTAATCAAAGCTTACCTACATTTTGGACGACGTCTTTACTGGATTTAGGGTAGGGTTCATGATAATGATACTGTCACCAGCATCCTCGGCCAAAGCAGTCGCAAATTGTTTTGTGATAATCAAAAAATACCAACTAACACATTTATATGTAAAAATTACCAGTTTGAGTTCGTAATTTGGCTGAGAACTTCTTTTTTTTATAGACAAGCGTGTGAAATGCTCGTGCATCACTCTTCAGAGTATAGTTGAATTTTGACTGAGAAGTGAAAGTGCGCCCTAGAATATTTCTTGTTAAGGCTGGAGAACACTTTGGAGGCCCAATTTCAAAGTGATTAGGTAGTTTTAAAAGTTACTTTTTCTGTTAGTTCAATGTTTGCTTTATCAGGAAAATACAAAATATAAAGGGCTTAACGCGCAAAATTTTAAGATAACGACTGAAGTTTAAGCATAGGTATCAGATTTTTTCACGCAAACACTACTGAATAAGTTGCAATATTGTATTGTGAAAATGTAAACAAAATAACAATCAGATGATCACAAACTGAAGAAGAGAAATAGGGAAGCAAAATAGAACATTAAACGTAGTGATTTTACTTGTGAATTCGGAAAAAAAATCCTTTTGTATCCATTTTGAAGCTCAATTTGAAGCATGGAACACCAACAAACATTGATTAAAAGTGTTAAAGTGATTACAGTGTTCAGAAATAGTGTTAGATACCAAGTTGAGTTATCCCTCTTTACCAATTTAAAAAAAAATACACCTCTTAACGCGCAAAATTTTGAACTGTGATGCTTTTACTACCCCCACCCCCTTCCCATTTGTCAGAAAAGAGTGCATATTATCTTCCAAATAGAAAAGCAGGGTAGTCAGATGATCAAAAACTTAAGAAGAGAAAGAGGGAAGCAAAATAGAACATCCAACATAATGATTTAACTTGTGAATTATGAGAAAACTATTTTTTTTACCCATTTGTGAAGCTTAATTTGAAACTTGGAACACAGACAAACATATATTAAAAGTGTTAAAGTGATTACAGTGTTCAGAAATAGTGTTAGATACCAAGTTGAGTTATCCCTCTTTACCACTGTTAAAAGAAATACACCTCTTGTCGCGCAAAATCTTGAATTGTGATACTTTTACTTCCCCCACCCCCTACCCATTTTTTCAGAAAAGAGTGCATAATTATTATCTACCAAATAGAAAAGCAGGGTAGTCAGATGATCAAAAACTGAAGAACAGAAATAGGGAAGCAAAATAGAACATCCAACATAGTGATTTAACTGGTGAATTCTAAAAAAAACCCACTTTTTTACTCATTTTATTAGCTTAATTTAAAGCTTGGAACTGAAGACAGAAAAAAAAAATTAAAAGTGCTAAAGTGGTTACAGTGTTCAGAAATAGTGTTTGATACCAAGTTGAGTTATCCCTCTTCATCACAGTTAAAAAAAACACACCTCTTGTCGCGCAAAATCTTGAACTGTGATGCTTTTACTACCCCCACCCCCTACCCATTTTTCAGAAAAGAGTGCATATTATCTTTCAAATAGAAAAGCAGGGTAGTCAGATGATCAAAAACTTAAAGAAGAGAAAGAGGGAAGCAAAATAGAACATCCAACATAATGATTTAACTTGTGAATTATTAAAAAACCATTTTTTTTACCCATTTTTGAAGCTTAATTTGAAACTTGGAACACAGACAAACATAAATCAAAAGTGTTAAAGTGATTACAGTGTTCAGAAATAGTGTTAGATACCAAGTTGAGTTATCCCTCTTTACCAATTTAAAAAAAATACACCTCTTAACGGGCAAAATTTTGAACTGTGATGCTTTTACTACCCCCACCCCCTTCCAATTTGTCAGAAAAGAGTGCATATTATCTTCCAAAAAGAAAAGCAGGGTAGTCAGATGATCAAAAACTTAAGAAGAGAAAGAGGGAAGCAAAATAGAACATCCAACATAATGATTTAACTTGTGAATTATGAGAAAACTATTTTTTTTTACCCATTTTTGAAGCTTAATTTAAAACTTGGAACACAAACAAACATAAATTAAAAGTGTTAAAGTGATTACAGTGTTCAGAAATAGTGTTAGATACCAAGTTGAGTTATCCCTCTTTACCACTGTTAAAAGAAATACACCTCTTGTCGGCCAAAATCTTGAACTGTGATACTTTTACTTCCCCCACCCCCTACCCATTTTTTCAGAAAAGAGTGCATATTATCTACCAAATAGAAAAGCAGGGTAGTCAGATGATCAAAAACTTCAGAACAGAAATAGGGAAGCAAAATAGAACATCCAACATAGTGATTTAACTGGTGAATTCTGAAAAAACCCACTTTTTTACTCATTTTATTAGCTGAATTTTAAAGCTTGGAAGACAGAGAGAAAAAAAATGAAAGTGCCAAAGTGGTTACAGTGTTCAGAAATAGTGTTTGGTACCAAGTTGAGTTATCCCTCTTCATCACAGTTAAAAGAAACACACCTCTTGTCGCGCAAAATCTTGAACTGTGATGCTTTTACTACCCCCACCCCCTACCCATTTTTCAGAAAAGAGTGCATATTATCTTTCAAATAGAAAAGCAGGGTAGTAAGATGATCAAAAACTTAAAGAAGAGAAAGAGGGAAGCAAAATAGAGCATCCAACATAATGATTTAACTTGTGAATTATTAAAAAAACATTTTTTTAACCCATTTTTGAAGCTTAATTTGAAACTTGGAACACAGACAAACATAAATTAAAAGTGTTAAAGTGATTCCAGTGTTCAGAACTAGTGTTAGATACCAAGTTGAGTTATCCCTCTTTACCAATTTAAAAAAAAACACACCTCTTAACGCGCAAAATTTTGAACTGTGTTGCTTTTACTACCCCCACCCCCTTACCATTTTTCAGAAAAGAGTGCATATTATCTTCCAAATAGAAAAGCAGGGTAGTCAGATGATCAAAAACTTCAGAACAGAAATAGGGAAGCAAAAAATAACATCCAACAGAGTGATTTAACTGGTGAATTCTGAAAAAAAACCACTTTTTTACTCATTTTATTAGCTAAATTTAAAGCTTAGAAGACAGAAAAAATTTTTAAAAGTGCTTCAGTAGTTACAGTGTTCAGAAATAGTGTTAGATACCAAGTTGAGTTATTCCTCTTCATCACAGTTGAAAGAAACACACCTCTTGTCGCGCAAAATCTTGAACTGTGATGCTTTTACTACCCCCACCCCCTACCCATTTTTCAGAAAAGAGTGCATATTATCTTCCAAATAGAAAAGCAAGGTAATCAGATGATCAAAAACTTAAGAAGATAAATAGGGAAGCAAAATAGAATATCCAAAATAGTGATTTAACTGTAGATTTCAGAAGAAAAAAACCCTTTTTTTTAATCATTTTTGAAGCTGAATTAGAAGTTTGGAAGACAGAAAAAAAAAAAGTGCTAAAGTGGTTACAGTGTTCAGAAATAGTGTTAGATACCAAGTTGAGTTTTTGCTCTTTATAAAAGAAACACACCTCTTGTCGCGCAAAATCTTGAACTGTGATCCTTTTACTACCCCCGCCCTCTACCCATTTGAACAGAAAAGAGTGCATAATTTGTATTCTCTTCCAATTAGAAAAATAAGTAAAAGCAACTGGACATTTTTAAAATACATCTTTTCTGTCAGTCCAAGGATTGCTTAGTCCATTAAAAACAAACAGACTAGGATTTAACGCACCCATTTTAAGAAAAAGTTAACATGATAATTGATATAATTATCAGACTTTTTTTATGCAATTACTACTGAAGATTCCAGACCAGGTAAAACAATCATTTTATATCCTTTGTCACATTTTTTTTATTTTTTATAAATCTATCTATAGCGAGTCTTGTCTCTTTGTGTCATTTATTTTCAAGAATTCTATCCTGGCAACAACAACAACAAAAACACCTACCTACCTACCCTATTTTTTTTAGCCATGTTAATAGAAACAGACAATTTATTTGTTTTGGCCTAAAGATCTTGAAACATTTGTTTTAATAGAGAAATAACAAGTACAGCCATTAGCTGTGTCACTCGAATTTCTTTGTCAGGCTGAAACTTAGCTGTTGCGTTGGTGTCTGCTGTGTGTATCTGGGTCCAAAGCAACTTTCACATTCTCATCTACACACTCACGTTACACAAGTATATATACAATTCCACCCACAGAGGCGTTCGGGGATGGGGGTCTCGCACTCGGGCGAATCACACCACAAAATACAAAGTATAACGTACACAGATTTTACTATTGAACCAAAAAGCAAATTAAATCATGAATAAATCAATCAAGCAAAACTTCCACACAATGACACACTCACTCTCGGTTCACACTGCGCTCTGGACGTGCACACTTGGCAGCACGTATACCGTTCCGGCACCGTCTGTCTTCCTGCAAGTCCAACATAGGCACACGATTGTCCAAGAATGACAATAATCCTCGTGAATGTCACAGCAGGCATAGTAGAAAAGTCCAAAAGGGTGCGTTGATGGTGGTAATCCGGTGTACACACACACACACACACACACACACACACACACACACTCCGGTTTGGTAAGTTACCTGATAAATAATGTAGCCTGTGGATTTAACGGGGAGACTGGTCAGACAGGAAGAGCATTTCACATTTCCGATGTTCAGCGATAAACTTGTTTTCTTCGAGAGTTCGATCTTCGTGCGATTCTGGCGCGTTGTCACCAAGAACGTAAAAAAAAACCCAGGATATCATCATGATGCCTCTCTACAAAAACCAGGCAGTCTAGGAACTCTTCATCTAAAGTCAGTCAGTATTAGCCCCTCAACACAATCCTCATCTTGTCCCATAGTGATTTCTGCCGCCAAAGAACGTGTGGTTCTTAACTCACAAGACGGATTTGTCGTCTTCCATTGCGAAATTCAGATCTACCCCAACTACGTGCATTGATCTGAGCAATAAAATGTAGATGCGATAATCTGCAAACATCTCTTCAACACAATCTACATCTTGTCCCATCGTGATTTCTGTCGGCAAAGAACATGTGGTTCTCAACTCACAAGACCGATTTGTCATCTTTCAGAAATTCAGATCTGCCCCAAGTACGTGCAATAAAATGTAGAAGCGATAATCTGAAAAAAAATCTTTTCGCGTGAACGCTGCCACGTTGTCATCAGTCCGATGTCTTTTATCCAGAGCAGGGATGAACACACTTTTTCATCAGTAGTTTGTTATGTTTATCCGCAGACTGCTTTCCATTACTTGTCGTCTGTTTTAGCTTGACTCGTGGGGTTCTTCAGCAAGGCAAAAAGTGCTTGTTTACTGACACGTTCTCACGCACGACATGTCGTAAATGCAAGTTCTAACGATTGTTTTTTATTGCACTGATAGAGAATGTCGATATTTGTAAACGTCTGCCATTTCCTAATGTTTATTTCATTATTTTGCATACGGATATGGCTAGTAAGTGGATAATCTGTTACGACACGAAACGCGTTCTAAATCCGGGAAGGGAGGCTACTCCAACGTAGAAGGGAGGCTACTCCAACGTAATTTCCAAAGTGTGCTCCAGCCTTAACGTCGTTTTTTATGTTTGGCAGGCCCCAAGCTTTCAAAAAATACCCATCTGGTAGAGTCCGCTTTTAGATGCACGGTCAGCCCTCCGCCGTGACGTAGTATACACACCACCACGCTAATCTCGATTCCCCGTCTATGTTCAAACATTTAGTCAAATCTTGACTAAATATAAATAGAAGCTCAGTCCTCCTTTGATGACACCTTGGGTACTCGAAACTAGACCAACAAGATTTGTCATGGTAACAGCAGTAACCTTTATTTTACTCCAGTAGTTTGGACTTGATGTGCAGAAAGTATGGTCACTGCAGCCACGCAGTAACACGTTTATTTGTTGCAGAATACGTCTTAAAGTCCTTCCAAACAAGCTGCAGCTGATATTTATCTCCCAACCAAAGGCGGATAATGCAACCTACACATGTGAAGGGCTTGTGGATGGGAATAAGGAGAATGTCAGCATCAGACTGACTGTTTACTGTACGTTATGTGTGTGTGTGTGTGTGTGTGTGTGTGTGTGTGTGTGTGTGTGTGTGTGTGTGTGTGTGTGTGTGTGTGTGTGTGTGTGTGTGTGTGTTTGTCTGTATGTCTGTCTGTCTGTTTGTATCTCTGTATGGCTTGCTTTAATCTGTCTGTCTGTGTTTTCGTTTTTTGTCTAAAGCAGCTTCTCGTACTGTAAATCAAAGCAAAACATGTTATTCAAGTCTATTTTGTCTTTTCAAATTCTAAATACAAGGTTTGATTAAGCTTGGGAAATAAGCATCTTTTAACTGATATACAGGCACGTAATAGTCCTTTGTTTTGACGTCAGATGGAATAAACGTACTTTCACCTAAAACCTACTATGCTGAAAAGAACACCGATGTCACGCTTTGGTGCCGCTCGGACCGGGAGGACTTGGTGGAAAACGTTGAATGGCACCGGATTATTTTTGGCAAATGGTACCCAATCTATCCTGGTGAGCTTCTGTTTGCTGGTTTGGTTTCTTCAGAAGCTGTATACTCCCTCAGAAAACCCACCATGGGCCCACATTAACAAAACCAGATTGAGTTCATTAACATCATTCTTCACAAAGTTAAGGCTATACATCGTCAAATAAGAACGAATGAATTATACGCATGTGTCCCGGTCATCACGTAATAAAGCGCACACACGAACATGGAAGCACATACGCACATATTCAAACACCCCCAGCATGCTCACAGGCACACACACACACACACACACACACACACACACACACATGCACACACACACACACACACACACACACACACATACACACACACACACACACACACACACACATGGAAGCAAACTTACACATGTGCAAACACCGCCATTCACGCACGCAGGCACGCATACACACGCACGCGCACACATACACACACACACACACATACACACATACACACACATACACACACAAACACACACTGCCTTAAGAAACGTCATTTGTAATATGAGTTGTTGGTAGTCACTTTTCAAAGCGGCCGTTATGCTGTTACATTTGTGTATGCCAACACTGTGTAACATATTGTTTCAAACACATCAGGTAAATCAATATCACACATATATGTCCATATTTCCTGTCTTATATTCCTACTTCGAACTATCAACATGTCAGTCTAGCGCCATAACGAGGCTTCGTATTCACACTTGTCCGCAGGATGCAACATTCATTCTTTGAAACATGCTGGCTATCTAGGGAGAGCAGCCTTGACATTTTCTGATGGTAACTATTAAAACGAAACGATGTCATGTACGGAAATGCCTGTGAGTGCCTGTTGCCTGAAACTGGTGGTTTACCTGAGACAGAGCGTGCCTTTAATGCTGACCTGATTGTACTCATTATTTTGGTAAAATAGGTACATTGAACACACATTAGGCACTGCAGGTCACGGCCAACCAGTGATGACAAAGTATTAGTTTTATTATGATACATAAAATAGTCATGTACAATTTTCAGCAATAAGATTGACAGGTTGACGAATCGTTTTCAGTGAGTTCAGGCGTAGTCAAGTATGTTTCGGGTTATGAAACGAAACCTGGCTCTGAAGGACACTACTTGGTGATCAAGAACCTGCAGCTTAGGGACACTTTGAAGTATGTCTGCGCCATCGACTTAATACAGAATATGTCCAAGACCCTAACTCATCATTTTGTTGATGTCATTGTCACTGGTGAGTACTTTACTTTGCATAGTAAAGACATCCATACGGATAGGACAACTTTTAAACCAAATATAATTAAGTACAAGTCTGAGAAGATCAGTTCAAACATTGCAGAGAGACACAACGTTTGCATTCTAATTAAGCTTATTAAAGTTTAAAGTGCAAGAAAGACTCTCCTTGAGTAAAGTAATTAGAAAATGCCAAATAGCCCTTTAGTGTTTTAAGACTGTTGCATATTGTTTATATAAGCAGAGGGCTGCATTAAAAGTAGACAACTTTGTTTTCCCTGCAGGTGACTGCACAGTTGTTAAACTCTCTTGATATGTGTTTTACCCACATGAAGGTTAAATGTTTACATTTCCGTACCAAATTTCAAACCGTTTTCTTACCGGAGGTCTTGTTCCACGCATACTAGAATACGATTTGTACTTTCTTGTTATTGTATGAATACTTGTCAAATATTACATAGATGTTTTATTTTGTTTAATATTTGAACATTTCTTTGTTTTTGCTTTTATTAGTTGGAAAGTTAGTATAGTAGTCTATCCGTTATCAACTTGACTTCACCGGATCACGCTTTGGACTACACAATCCGGATGATGTGGGTCGTGTACAACCCATATTTTCTCAAGAAGGGTTCAACGTAAAAAGTATGGTTTCTACACGACCCACAACATCGGGTTAGGGATAAACTCCGTAAAATGACTTCTTAAATTTCACATGGGTCGTCCACGACCCACAACATCCGTACTGTATAGTTCAAATGACGTCATTGTTTATTTGTTTGCTTACAAAGATAATCTTTTAAAGATTGGTGGATATAGGAAAGTTGTTATGGTGTTTGAGGATTACATGAAGTCTCAATCAAAACCTCCCAATAGTTTTAAAGATATAGACACTTTTGTGAGGCTCCGGGTCGTGGACGACCCAGGAAGCATGGTGAATGTTAACATGTGGTCATATGCATTGGGAAAAAATGAGACGACGTGGTAAGATAGTTTCCTTCTGGACAATGACACATCGATGTAAGGTAAATGTCTGTGTTATTTGACTGAAATACTGGTTTGTAATGTGTGTCCGTAGGTTCTATGTACGTAGGTTTCTGAGTCATTGCACAGTAAGTCAGATAATTTTACAGCGTTTATATTCTGGTTCTGAACAAGATTTGTTCCATTCTTTACATGAAATGACAGTTGTACATGGTGCAGCTCCAAAATGTGTTTTCTGTCCTAATTTAGTGTAATGTGAGTGTAAATTAAGGAACAAGGCGACAGTGACTGCGTTGCCTTGTGGGCTGTGTCAAGGTGAAGGGAGCCAAAGCAGGGAAACGTGTACACCAAAGCAATAAAACGTGTGACGTACGAACAGTTAAACATGTGTCTTTGTATGATAGCATGCGTTCTGTATGTTGATTTCAGTTAAACCCACTATTACCCTGCCCTTGTCCTTCAAACCTGTGATGCCGAATGTAGGAGACAGGCTGGTCATGACGTGCCAGGCTGGGGGCACGCCGCCTCCAGTCTACATGTTTAGAAAGGTAAGCTGAAATACATTTGCCAGCGTGTACCTCTTACACACCTATCACACATACACGCCGCTTCTACTACGATGGAAAAGTGCCCGAGAGCGTGGCCAATCGTGGGCCAAACGAGGGAGGATATACATGGTCGGGGTGGGCGGGATCTGCTAGGTCTCGAAGCTGCACGCTCTCCTTACACTTATTCTGAACTGCACAAAACAAGCGAAACCGGGTCGTGGCGCAGTACAGTCGTGATGTAGTTTGTTTTCATTTGCCATGTGCTGCATTTTGATCGGCATTGTCTTCGTAAGGACGTAGAGCTGTGTGAAGGGGGCCTTAGGAAAGGTTAAGTACAAGTCAATTAGCCTCACATGTGTCATTCGCAGGCAGATCTAAAATCTTATGAAAGTAAATTTGCAACTCAGCATTGCTAAATGATACACATGACAATTCATAACTTTCAAAAAAGGATTGGATCAAAACAATGAATAGCAATGTATTGGGATGGCAGAGCTGACAGGATCAGAAATATAGAATACGAATCGGGTGGGGGTGAGGTGGGGGTGGACTTACATTTTGTTTGGCAGAATAGGCATGAACGGGATCTTTGGTTGCAGAATAAGTTCTTAATATACTGTTCAAAAAAAAGAAACGCATAGTTGCTACTTGCCAAATTTGTTTTATTTTTCGAAAAAATTAACAGAAAATCCAATATTTAGATTATTTGTTTGAAATTTGGTATGGACACAGTTGAATGCACACACAGTTCATTTGCATCTTCAAATCAATCAGTCAATCAATACGATTGGGTGCCGAGGCTATCAAGTCAGTAGGGGGTGTGACTGCCTTGAGCAGCAACAACTGCCCGGCACCTTCAGGGCATGGACTGGATCAGATGCCGGATATCTCGCTGTGGGATGGTGTCCCACTCCTCCTGAAGTGCCTGCAATAGATCGCGGTGATTTGCCGGCGCTTCTTCTCGCCTGCGCACACATCTGTCCAATTCATCCCAGAGGTGTTCTATCGGGTTCATGTCTGGCGACATGGATGGCCAGGGAAGCACCTGGACATGGTGGTCGGTGAGGAACTGGGTGGTGAGTCGTGCTGTGTGCGGGCGAGCGTTGTCCTGCTGGAATATGGCATCCTGGTCAGCCAGAAGAGGAAGGGCGTGTGGGCGCAGAATTTCCTCCACGTATCGCTGGGCAGTTATGCGCCCTTGGACGTGCACCAGGGTGCTCCTTCCAGCGGTATTGATCGCCCCCCCACACCATGACGCCTCCACCACCATGAACGGGTGCCTCATCCACACAGTTGGGCGCGTAACGTTCGTTTACTCTCCGGTAGACCCTCCTCCGACCATCATGTCGCTGGAGCAGGAAGTAGGACTCGTCGCAGAACCACACGTGTCTCCAGTGATTCCGGACGATCCAGCGAAGGTGCTGGTTGCCCCACTGCACTCGGTTCTGGCGATGGCGGCGGGTGAGGACAGCTCCTCTGTGAGGTCTGCGAGCTCTCAAACCAGCTTCATGCAGGCGGTTCCGCACGGTCTGGTCCGATAATCGGTGTGGCCCGGGGAGAGCCTGGACAGAAGATGAGGCCGACAGGAAACGATTCCGGAGGTGGCGGAGCCGTATGAAGCGGTCGTGAGCAGCAGTTGTCGCCCTTGGTCTTCCCGCTCGTGGCAAGTCAGCAACGGAGCCAGTGGCTTGAAACCTGACCCACAGTCTACTGATGGTGCTCTGGGACACGTGGAAGTGCCTGGCGATTGCACTTTGACTTTGGCCTGCTTGTAAACGACCCAATGCAATTTGGCGGTCTTCTCTGCTCAATCGGGCCATCTTTCGTCGCTGAATTGTCGTCTGATTTCTTTGTGGCGAACAATCCGCTTTTATGGGTTTTGGAAGACATGGTGAGAGCTCAATATTCCCCGAGTTTCACGAGATTACACTGAAGCATGACGAGTGGTCATGCCAAATGAGCAATTTTGACATTGTAGCCACTGATAACGCATGCGTCACGTGCAGAGCTCACTTGTGGCAATGGACGAAAGGTCGACGACCAGATAAACATTTTCTGCAGTTTGGTGGATATCCTTGTAGCCATATAACTAAATTAACCAAATATTACAAGCTATGCGTTTCTTTTTTTGAACAGTATATAGTAAGTCTTTTGTACTGCGATGACAGGATAATCAGGATCTGATGACGAAACCCAACACAGAAGGAGAGTACATCATTGAGAGCGTGAAGCAAACAGATGACGGAGACTACTGGTGCGAAGCAACCAATACAGGTGGATCAGCAAATGTCACTGCTGCATTGCAAGTCAATAGTAAGTGTCTTGTTTCGTATTTTAGTTTCATACCATGTGTCTGGTTGTATGTCAGTACTTAGGCTTAGCTGCTTGTATGTGCATGTATTCTTGCACATACATGTAACAAGTCCAAATTTACATACATTAATTCTGCATCAAGAAGCACATGCTTTGTACTGTGAGGTCACTAACGTAATAGGAAACCTTTGCCGTTTGAAGTGACGTACATAAACGTCTTTTCAATAAGAAACTAATCACACACAAGTCTACCTGATAGAACTTGGAATATTTACCAGGACACTTAATACACTAAATAAGAATATATATTCTATGAATTTGACAAATTTGCTCTTGGGTTCGTGTTTAAATTAGCTTTGAAGTGAATATATATTTAAAATGTCCCCTTTTCGTTTGAACAGTTCTCAGGAATTTGGAAGCCACAAGGTTTTATCCAGATCCTGTGAGAGGTGCAGAATTTTCCCTTGAAGGTAAGGTAATTTCTTTGAATATTGTCATTGTATGAAATCTTTGAAGAGCACCTGTAAAGGGGTTAAGCGTTCTTCACGGACACCTTTTCTCTGTATGCCCTCCCCCCCTCCTCCTCCCTAAATCTCTTCTGTCTCAGTTATTTGTTCATCATTGATCTCCTTAGAAAACTGGCATCCCTTTCTATTCAACGGGAGGGCCCCTGCGGCATCACCATTAGAGGGATCTGCTCTCATTTAGGTGTATCGTATCACTGTGGCATTGGATGCATTGTCCTTTCTTCTATGTATATATTCAACATTGGAATGTTCTTCTTTGACGTCATGTGACGTCACTGTCAGAATCCAACAATATAGGATGTTTGGTACCTTGTTGACATATCAACTTTTGTTGTTGGTCCTCGGGGACCATATCGTCTTTTGCCCGCGCGGTTGTTCAAGATGTCACATGTCGCGGTTTATCCCATGACCTGCCTCTTTGTCTCTGTTAGCTGAGGAGGGGATTATTCTGGATAATCCTTCACAACCATATCGATAATCCATCACAACCGAGTCTCGATCTCACCTGTCATTGGTCATTGTCTTTGATCTCAGAGTACAATTGAATAATTTATGGAGGTCATTCTGTATAGTTATCGTTAACCCGAGGACTTCTCTCTTCAGAAAAAACGATTGAGATATTCTGCGGTAAAAAAATTTGATCTCACGTTTAGCTAACGATCTGCATACATTTTAACATTGAAGAAATAAAGATAACAACAAATAATATAATAATCTGCTGGGGTAAAAAGAGCTGAGTGAAGATTATGAGTTGGCCGAAACGGTGAGAGAGAGAGAGAGAGAGAGAGAGAGAGAGAGAGAGAGAGAGAGAGAGAGAGAGAGAGAGAGAGAGAGAGAGAGAGAGAGAGAGAGAGAGAGATTCAAGGCGCACAACAGTTACTCTAGTACTCTTCACAGGCAACCGCTTAGATCAATCCCGACAACAAAATCATGAATCGAAATCCTGAGCGACAAAATAAGAATTAAACTAAAACAGTATGCTTACCTTTTTATTTTTTATTTTTTTAACATCAGTTGCATGCAGGTTTGCTAGTACAATTATTTGTTGCCTTTTTTTTTTTTTTGGGGGGGGGGGTGTGTGGCTTGGAGCAAACCTTCTTCATAGGTCTTTTCTTTTCTCTGTCAAATGTGTACATTTTTAAATCAACAAACTTTATCAGTAAACTAATATGTTTAAATAAATAAATAAATAAAAATAATCATAACATAAATTTATTCCTAATGTTCAGCTCAGTTTCCTTTTTTTTTCTTTTTTTTCCCCCTTTTTTTCCCTTTCCCTTTTCCTTCTCCCTCTTTCTTTTTTCTTTTTTCTTACATTTTTAAATTAACAGCTTAAAGATAGGGTTTGAAAAAAACCAAAAATAACCACACATTTAAACTTACTTCTTTTGCCCTAATCTTTTCACCTCTATCATGGACAAATACCAACAATGGACAATTTTATTAAAATATTTTACAATTACCATTATTCTCAGTCTATATGTGTCGCAAATCTAACTCTGAATTAAACATGCACACAATTTCTATTGGTTTCCCGTATTTGAATTTTCCCACACACATTTTTGCCACAATAATAAGTAAATTGATATAGTTTACTAAATTGTTTGACATACCAGGTGTTTTCATGTATCCTAACAGTGCTGTTTGAACATCAATTTCTATATTAACATTATACTGCTGAAATACCTTATTGGTTATTCTTTCCCAAATTGGATGTATAGCAGAACATTCATAAAAGAAATGTTCCACAAAATCAATCTTATCTGGACAGAATGAGCATTTGTTATTCATTCTAATTCCCATTTTACACAGCAAAATATTAGTCGGATATATGTTATGCAGTATCTTCCAGTGCAGTTCTCTCAGTCTTGATTCTTTTGATACATTCCTTACGATGAGCCAATGCCATTTAGTTATTTCTATATTAAACTTATGCATCCAGAAATTCAGACAACAAGGGTTGTGTTCAGTTTTACTTATTAAATGTAATCTATAAGAACGTGCTGTAAATAACTCTTTATGGTCGAAAAGCAGAGCGTTGTTTTCACTGGATTGCATGAGCATATACGCCGGATATCTTTTCATAAACGAGGTAACAGCAGTCTTTACCACATTATACTCTAACATCAGTGAAGGATAAGTACCCACTTTCACTTTAATCTGTTCTAGGGATAACAGCCTGTTATTAACACATATATCACCAACTAATGCGATCCCACATTTAGTCCATTTCTTAAAAAATAACACATTATTTCGACACATAATGTTTTTATTATTCCAGACTGTTACCAACAGTGGGTTCTCTATTTCTGTGTGGGTGTTATTCTCTGTCCAGACTTTTAGGGCCTCCTCCCAAAAAGGGGCCAAATTAACATGTTCTTTTTTAAATTGCTTCCATTTTACTTTGGCATGAAAACAAGTCAGGTCTCTACCCAGTTGAGAAAACTGCGCTATTGGGATGAATGACCATTTTTCCGTATCAGTAGCCGTATGTAGCTTTCTTATCCATTCCAGCAGAAACGATTGCTGCATCGTTTTAATGTCGGGCATACACAACCCTCCTTTTTCAAAATCAGCTTTTAACACACACCTTTTAACTTTTTCAAATGCTTTTTTGTTGGTAGTTTTTCTTTTCCACAAAAAGTGGTACAACATTGTGGTAACTCTGTTTAACACCTTCACGCCGTGGATGGTGGCACGCCTAGTTTTGTCCACCGCAGGAACAACACCCAATTCGTTCCCCCGCACGCGGAAGCAAAATTGTTATCTCGCAAAGGAATTGCCCTGTGAAGGTACGTTGTGGCAAATCACATTATTAAGTATAGATATTCTAAAGCAGAATTGCCTAGGCTATATGTATAATATGTAATTTATGTCTTGTTGTGTACTCGTGAACAGTGGCGTTCGATTTTCTGCCGAAGTCCGTGAAAATTATACAGAGAGGTCTCAATTTCGTACAAATTAACCAAGAACTACCATTTAAAGCACTATTTTAATTAATACTCACAGTTTAATCTTCGATACCTTGCAGCCTTGTATGCGCGTTTTTGGGCACCAGCATCGTGGATAAGCTGCTCTAATCTAGCGTTATTTTGTGGTACTCGATTCTCAGTGGGTAAGGTCCCCCGCAGGCACCAGATAAGGTCCCCCGCATTTTTGACCAAGCTGCGGGGGATCTTACCCCGTCAAATTTTACTGTTGATCTTTGAACCGATCGTGAGTCTAAACTAAGGTAAGCTTAAACTTAAAAATGAAGAGCAGTATCCACAAGTAGTTTGACTTTGACCAGCAAAAAGATTTAAGCCCTTCTGTTGACCGTGCTTTGTGTTAGTTCATCATTTGTTAACGTGGGAGACAGTATTTCTGACTTGTCTTGATGACATTTCTTCTCTTATGTAGTACACGAGAGTGTAAATGGTAAGACAACTAGCTGATCCAATGCAAAATAAAGTACCGAACAGTATGATATAAACTTCAATACTAGAAAGTCTGGTTATATACTATTTTAAGGCATTAATTTGGAGACACCTACCATGTTGTTCGTCTTGCGGGGGAACGAATTGGGTGTTGTTCCTGCGGTGGAAAAAACTAGGCGTGCCACCATCCACGGCGTGACCTTCTCTGATAAATTAATTACTCTCATTACGTAAACTAATTGTGGAACGAGAAAACTATTTATAATACAAATTTTGCCTAAATATCCAAGATTCCTTCTATGCCACGTGCTTATGACTCGGCTCATGTTTTCAATACGGCTTTCCCAGTTTTCTGAGAGGTTTGATGCGGGTACACTATTACAGAAAAATATACCCAATAGCTTTATTTTATTTTTCCAATTTAAGTCAAAACATAACTCACCCCTCGCTATGCTCGATCCCAACCACATTGCTTCTGTCTTTCTTGTATTTATCTCAAGACCGGAGATACTTGCAAACTGTTTTAAAATGTCTAAAGCAAGTTTAATATCGTCTCTGTCTCGTAAAAACAGTGTCACGTCATCCGCATATAGCGCTATTTTCAACAATGCATAAATATCTTCACTTTTATTAATTGGTATACCATGAACTCCGTTTTTCCCTCTCATTTTAATGGCTAATAATTCAATACCGAGTATGAAGGCCAAAGGAGAAAAACAGCATCCCTGTCTAATCCCGCCTTCTATCCTAATTTCTTCGCTAAGCCACCCACCGTATCCAATGCAGCTCCAGCTTTCTTTCATTAATATCTCTACCCATCTGACAAATTCGTTGCCAAACCCAAACTTGGAAAACACATACGTCATGTACTCTTGCGATATCGAATCAAAAGCTTTCTTAAAATCAACAGCAAGCATGATTCCAGGTATATCATTTTGTTGAGCACTGTATACCACGTCGTCAACCATTCTCAGTAGGGACGCTATGTCCCGCCCCTTTAAAAAAGCAACCTGGTCAGGCTGTATGATGCTGTCAACTACACTTTGCATTCTTAACGCTAAACATTTAGCCAACACTTTATAGTCAGCATTTGTTAACGTGATTGGCCTCCAGTTATTCAAATTTTCTCTTGGGAGTTCTTTTCCTTTGTGTATTAAGGTTATTACTCCTGCGGATTGAGAATATGATAGGTTCCCTTTCTCAAATGCATAATTATACGAATTCACAATAACATTTTTCAATTTCACCCAAAAACATTTATAAAATTCCACCGTTAATCCATCTAATCCTGGTGCCGAGCCGTTATTTAATGTCATCAGGGCTCTAGCCGCTTCTTCTACTGTAATTAGTCCTTCACAACTATCTCTCTCTAAATCATTTAATTGAGGTACTTCATCTCCCTCAATAAACGTATCAACTCTTCCAAAAAGACCTTCTTTCGGAACTTTTTTCTTATAACATTTAAAAAAAATGCTCTCTCTGAGCTTCCAAAATGCGTGTTTGGTCCGTTAGTACATTTCCGTCTTCTGTGGTCAAAACACTCATAACCTTCGAATTCCCTCTACTCTTTTCTAAATTAAGAAAGAACTTCGTATTTTTTTCCCCTTTCGCAATCCATTTTATTCGTGATCTAATCATGGCACTTTTTGTTCTAATCTGTTCATGTATTTCTAACTGTAAGCGAATCTTGTGTCGTCTTTTCTGCAATAATTCATTCAAAGGTTCATGACTTAGGTTCAAATCACAATCGTTTAATTTTGTATATAGACTTAGTTTATCATTTTTTTTCTTTTCATTGCTTTACTTTTACTATATTCTATACTCTCATCTCGTATTTGTCTCTTCAGCAATTCCCATTTTAACTGGACATCCGTTTGTTCTTGCTCACGCATAAACTCTTCTATAGCCGAATTCATAAATTGTACATATTGCAGATCATGTAATAACTCATTATTAAACTTCCAAAATCCAGGACCTCTGAGCACTGTATTACTGTGTAGACGCATATGTGATCGGAGTATGGAACCGAAAACATATTACATTCTTGACAATTGTTTACAATTCCATCACTTATAAAAATATAATCAATTCTTCTCGCCACCCAGTCAGAGTTCCTTGACCAGGAAAACTCTTTTCCTTCTGCATTAGATAACCTCCATGCATCATTTAATGTACAGGAATGTATAAACGTATTAAACGCTGTAACTTCTTTCAGTGTATGTGCTGCACCACTTACAATATCCAATTCATTATTTACTACACTGTTAAAATCTCCACAAACCATAACTTTCTCAACGAGCGACCCAGCCACTTCTCTTTTTAACTCGTTAAAAAACTATATTTTCTCAACTACTGGGTTTGGTGCATATACATTATAGATCGAGATATCACCACTGTCCGTTTTAGCAGTCACAGCCAGCACTCTCTTTTTTTAATAATAGGAACAACTGAATACAATAGTCCCTTTCTCACCAAAATCACTTGTCCTAGGCTATGGTTTGTTCCTTCTGAAAAAAAGATTTCTCCACCCCAGTCTAATTTCCACGTGGAACTAACATCTTGTGAAATATAGGTCTCCTGTAAACATATAATGTCAAACTTTTTCTCTTTAAACAGTCGAATAAGACCTTTTCTTTTCTTTGTATTTCTCATTCCATGAACATTCAAGGATGCCACTTTTAAATCAGCCATAATCGTAGAGAATAGGGGTATGTCCGTGAAACATGCTGAGCCGTCAAGGTACGGTAGGAAAGGTGAGCGAGTCCTCAGTCGCCCTTCTCATTCGCCATATCCTCGTCGAAATAATCCTCTACGGAATCTTTGTACTCTGTCTCTTTGCTTCTTGTCTCCGAGGTCTCAGAAGCTAGTTTCCGCAGTTTGCTGGCCACATCCGGGCTGTCTTCGGACCTCAGTCGTTTGGAGGACGCTGACCGACTTCTCTGGGTCTGGATCGTGTCAAGGATCAAGGGCTGGCGGCCGCGCTGGGCGAGGGCGCCTTTCTTCCCAGAGGAACCCCCACGCCCACCACCAGCACTGCTGGCACCACTGGGTGCTCGGTTTTGGTCAGTCTCGGTAGGTCGCACGAAGGATGCTTCTGCTTGGGCACTTTCGAGCGTGCAAGTCGGGTCACCCCTTCTGTGGCCCGGGAGTTTGCAGGAGAAACACACAACCTCAGCTGTGCACGCCGTGCGGTGGTGCCCGCTGGCGAGACAAATGGAGCACACGGGGATCTTCTTGGTTATCCTTTGATCCTTGTGGAACAGTTTGGCCGTAAAAATGCTTATTTTGATAGTCCGTTCAAGGGGGGTGGCCGGTATGGAGACAAAGACAAATCTCCGTCCGGTCAAGAACCGTGTCAATTTGTTGTCCCGATCCCTGGCTCTCTCTAGCTTGATGTCTGATCTAATCTCAAACAGTATGCTTACAGTTTTTGTTCAGTTGCTATCGCTTTTAGAGCTGTGATTGCTAAATCTGGTTCAACAGAACAAGGCTGTCCCATCTGTCGTCTGCTGCAGATCCGTCGTCTGTTGCAGATCTGTCGTTTGCAGACGTTTTATGGTGCATTTACCAAAAAGACAAAAGGGGACTCGTTTCGCACATGAATTTGATGACACGATTTACGGTCGCTGAAGGTTTGGCCAGCAGAAAATAGGCACTCGCAGAGTTTGTGTCAAAAAGTGGTGGTTTTTGTTTTAATGAAAACGTCGGAGTAATGGGATAAAAAGCTTACACACCTCGTACTAAATATCGTGCATATTTTCCCTGGGGTAGATTTTCAGGTTTTACCTCGCCAGAGGCTCGGTTATAACTGAAAATCTACCCTAGGGAAAATATGCACGATATTTAGAACTCGGAGTGCGTAACCTATATATATGCACCCCGAGCACCAACAAAACATTGCTTGTTTGGCAATTAAGTAGCCACCAAAAATTGTTTGTGTCATTAATTTGGTAGTGCAACAGTAAGCACAATCGTCCACAAGGAAACGATTTTTTTTAATGCAATTCAGGGCCGAAGGCCCGTCAGAAGTTCAATCCATCACGTCATAATTGAAAAGGTGATGTCAAAGGTCACTTATCTCCGAGTCTAACCATGATTCTGTTTTTATTTAGGTTGTGGATACACTGTCCACGCTACAGCCGGTCTCCAGTACGGTCATGTTGCAAGTCCCAATTACCCCCAACACTACCCGGAGGGAATTGACTGCACGTGGTACTTGCTGAATTTCCCCAAGCTGGACTTGTTCATCACAGATCTCTCCACCAGGAAAGGAGATGCAGACGAAAAGTAAGATGGACAAAAAGCCAGACCGACACATCAATTCATTTGTCACGGACTAACGAATACACGCTCGCACAACCACACATGCAAGCGCACGAAAACAGAACACATTTACACATTCACGCTCGCACACACACACACACACACACACACACACACACACACACACATGCACACACACACACACACGCACGCACACACACACACACACACACACACACACACACACACACACACACACACACACGCACACGTGACGTTGTTCAGTCAATTCCATAGCTTTGTGACTTAACAATCTTGCAGATCGATGACTTGCAAGAGAGACCAGCATCACACGATCTCAGAGCTAGTGGAAAATGGAATAGACGTTCTGGAAATATCACGTGGATATTCTAAGAATGGGGCGCAACCAATCAGTTATAAACCCTTCTCTCTGCTTTGTGGTGACATGTTCCTCGGCAACATGGAAGTGGACCACAGAGGCTACTCAGGTAATGTACACAAACAGTATATGCTTGTCGGTTGTTTGAAAGTAAAACGTTTATTTATCAACACTTTCATTCCTGGGTACCGGGTGGTCCTTAAAGGCACACTCAGCTTCATGTAAACCATCAGTTTCTGGTCACATACAGACACTGTCATGCTTTTACACACAGTACAAACACCCTTTCGTTTAAACACTCACTGCTTGAGAACATCTGAGGTGCCCTCAGTAAAGAGTGAGCATTTTTCAAAGATTATTTATTTTTTGCGTGGCAAAAAGTGGACGCCTCGTTTTGGCACTAGACCTAACTTTTAAAATCTAAATAATACATTGACACATTCTTGAATCATAATAGAATTCTTTTTTCCTCAAGACAAGATCAGTAGAATTCGAAGTTTTGAAAGTTTAAACAAGTCGCGTAAGGCAAAAATACAATATTTAGTCAAGTAGCTGTCGAACTCACAGAATGAAACTGAACGCAATACCATTTTTCAGCAAGACCGTATACTCGTAGCATCGTCAGTCCACCGCTCATGGCAAAGGCAGTGAAATTGACAAGAAGAGCGGGGTAGTAGTTGCGCTAAGAAGGATAGCACGCTTTTCTGTACCTCTCTTTGTTTAAACTTTCTGAGCGTGTTTTTAATCCAAACATATCATATCTATATGTTTTTGGAATCAGGAACCGACAAGGAATAAGATGAAAGTGTTTTTAAATTGATTTGGACAATTTAATTTTGATAATAATTTTTATATATTTAATTTTCAGAGCTTGTTTTTAATCCGAATATAACATATTTATATGTTTTTGGAATCAGCAAATGATATAGAATAAGATAAACGTAAATTTGGATCGTTTTATAAATTTTTAATTTTTTTTACAATTTTCAGATTTTTAATGACCAAAGTCATTAATTAATTTTTAAGCCACCAAGCTGAAATGCAATACCGAAGTCCGGGCTTCGTCGAAGATTACTTGACCAAACTTTCCACCAATTTGTTTGAAAAATGAGGGCGTGACAGTGCCGCCTCAACTTTCACGAAAAGCCGGATATGACGTCATCAAAGACATTTATCAAAAAAATGAAAAAAATATTCGGGGATTTCTTACCCAGGAACTCTCATGTCAAAATTCATAAAGATCGGTCCAGTAGTTTAGTCTGAATCGCTCTACACACACACACACAGACACACACATACACGCACGCACATACACCACGACCCTCGTCTCGATTCCCCCTCGATGTTAAAATATTTAGTCAAAACTTGACTAAATATAAACAAGTCGCGTAAGGCGAAAATACAATATTTAGTCAAGTAGCTGTCGAACTCACAGAATGAAACTGAACGCAATGCCATTTTTCAGCAAGACCGTATACTCGTAGCATCGTCAGTCCACCGCTCATGGCATTCCCAGACAAGACAGAATCTGTCACAAATGTTCATCAGGTGACCTTGGGGACGAGTTCCATTATATTTTTGTATGTCCTTTCTTTACCAATTATAGAAAACAGTTGTTACGGTGCTATTATTATGCCCGCCCCAATTCAGTTAAATTCAGAGAGCTTTTTTCCACTACAAAAAAGAGTTTATTGCTAAAACTCGCAAAGTTCATGACACTTGTCATGGACTGTTTGAGAAGCGAGTAAAATTTAATTCTCTTTTAGCTTTATACTCCGTTATCTGTTTTGTGTTGTTTGTAATAGTATTTTTGTCCTTATGTTAACCCATCCATCACCCCCCCCCCCCCCTTCCCCCCTTTTCCCATAGTAAAGAAATGTATGTAATCACTTTGCACTTGTAATGTTTTATTATTTTTTGTATTATTATTATCATTATTATTATTATTATTATTTATTATTATTATTATTGTTGAATTGTTTCTTGTATTGTTTTTGCTCTCCCTCACCCCTCAACTCCCTTTTCTGTACATAGTCTGATTTCTTTTTGTTTTAGTTCCTTTTATTTGGTGTTGAATGAAATGTGTTTTTATTGTGTTTTTAATTTTCCATGTACCCTCACGGGGTTTTATTGGAATAAATAAAACTTGAAACTTGCAAAGGCAGTGAAATTGGCAAGAAGAGCGGGGTAGTAGTTGTGCTAAGAAGGATAGCACGCTTTTCTGTACCTCTCTTTGTTTTAACTTTCTGAGCGTGTTTTTAATCCAAACATATCATATTTATATGTTTTTGGAATCAGGAACCGACAAGGCATAAGATGAACGTGTTTTTAAATTGATTTGGACAATTTAATTTTGATAATAATTTTTATATATTTAATTTTCAGAGCTTGGTTTTAATCTGAATATAACATATTTATATGTTTTTGGAATCAGCAAATGATGGAGAATAAGATAAACGTAAATTTGGATCGTTTTATAATTTTTTTTTTTTTTTTTTACAATTTTCAGATTTTTAATGACCAAAGTCATTAATTAATTTTTAAGCCACCAAGCTGAAATGCAATATTGAAGTCCGAGCTTCGTCGAAGATTGCTTGACAAAAATTTCAATCAATTTGGTTGAAAAATGAGGGTGTGCCTCAACTTTCACAAAAAGCCAGATATGAAGTCATCAAAGACATTTATCAAAAAAATGAAAAACACGTTCGGGGATTTCATACCCAGGAACTCTCATGTCAAATTTCATAAAGATCGGTCCAGTAGTTTAGTCTGAATCGCTCTACACACAGACACACACACACACACACACACACGCACATACACCACGACCCTCGTTTTGATTCCCCCTCGATGTTAAAATATTTAGTCAAAACTTGACTAAATATAACAAGTCGCGTAAGGCGAAAATACAATATTTAGTCAAGTAGCTGCCATTTTTCAGCAAGAGCGTATACTCGTAGCATCGTCAGTCCACCGCTCATGGCAAAGGCAGTGAAATTGACAAGAAGAGCGGGGTAGTAGTTGCGCTAAGAAGGATGGCACGCTTTTCTGTACCTCTCTTTGTTTTAACTTTCTGAGCGTGTTTTTAATCCAAGCATATAATATCTATATGTTTTTGGAATCAGGAACCGACAAGGAATAAGATGAAAGTGTTTTTAAAATGATTTGGACAATTTAATTTTGATAATAATTTTTATATATTTAATTTTCAGAGCTTGTTTTTAATCCGAATATAACATATTTATATGTTTTTTGAATCAGCAAATGATGGAAAATAAGATAAACGTAAATTTGGATCGTTTTATAAATTTTTATTTTTTTTTTACAATTTTCAGATTTTTAATGACCAAAGTCATTAATTAATTTTTAAGCCACCAAGCTGAAATGCAATACCGGGCTTCGTCGAAGATTACTTGACCAAAATTTCAACCAATTTGGTTGAAAAATGAGGGCGTGACAGTGCCGCCTCAACTTTCACGAAAAGCCGGATATGACGTCATCAAAGACATTTATCAAAAAAATGAAAAAAACGTATGGGGATTTTATACCCAGGAACTCTCATGTCAAATTTCATAAAGATCGGTCCAGTAGTTTAGTCTGAATCGCTCTACACACACACACGCACACACGCACGCACGCACACACGCACGCACACACGCACATACACCACGACCCTCGTTTCGATTCCCCCTCGATGTTAAAATATTTAGTGAAAACTTGACTAAATATAAAAAGGGAGCCCAGAAGCCGGTCACTAAAGGTTGTGTTTCCCAAGCAGACGCATTTTCTGCATTGCGCTTGAGTCTTTGAAGCCAACCGCCACCAATAAGTTCGTATGACTCGCAGCTGTTTGTTGCGTTTTAGATTAAGTGGTACACAATACCGTGCTATTGCAGATACAGCAAGTCGCATTGAAATCACAAACTGACGACGAAATTGTGAAAAAAAAGAAAGTGGATCACACGGGTTCACGATGGCTCAGGGGTTAGATAAACCACGAAGACAGGTGTGTGGTTTACGCGAGCTAAATAGCCATCAAAACGAACTGTGTCATTTAATGCTATTAAATACTATTGCAAGTGGGTTCCCATAAGGTTAGAACTGCTTTTTTTCATGAGAATATTTAAATCGTTCTGTAAACCGTTTGAGGCAGACCGCATGGGCTTTAAACAAGTAATTCATATGTAGCTTATCAAATCTTTGACACCTTCTTGATTAGGATATAATCAAACTGAGGCATACACATTGTTCTTTTTGTGTTGTTGAAAAACTTGACCAAAGGTGGACTAAATAGGTTACACACTTCGTGTTAGTGGATGTTAAACACTATTGGTCTTATAGTTCGCGGTCATGGGAAACAGACCTGGGAATTCATACGATGTTGCCATATTTTGTACGCTTGATTGTCTAAACTACGATTAGTACGGTCGGTAGAGAAATAAATACGACGAGAACAATTCCTAATAATAATGTTCTTCACAAGCACATCCCCGAGACGATCAAGTATGTTAACACACTCGTTTGGAAGCTGTCGTGGCATGTCACGTGACGCGTAGTCTCAATAACCAATGTTAGCCATACAGATGCTACAAGAGCCAGTTTGAATTCATAGGAAGTGGTGAGACAAGAGTAGATGACAAGGACAAAGCAAAAGTCGCCGCCATTGCGATTTTCCATCCTGCAGAAACAACCACACAGTGGTCGCTTGCTTCAACCGGAGGCCAGGAAAAAATCGGCCAGGGCACAGTTTCACTCAAAGCATACCTACCAACCGGCGTGGCACCGACTGGTGGCAAGACTACGCACACTGCTAATTCTGTCAGATCCGGTGGGTCGAATTTCTGCACAACAAACGTAAAATAAAAACGTAGCCTGCACGAGAAGCGTTTAAATTGCCCTCAACAACAACAAACTAAAACAAATACACACGCAAGAAACAGGCTGGGTATTCTGCTGAAACTATGTTTTTTGAGCTGATTTTGAAAATGAGCTCAGCTTTTGGCATTGGCACAGACTGCGACTTTTCACAGACAGTCAAAGTTACGTTTCCAGACTCGAATATCGCGCAGTAGTACCAGTGTTCCCGTTATTCAGCTATGATCAAACAGATGTTCAATGACAAAAGTAAGCAACAAAGTTTCACACACCCAATGTTACACATGTATAGATTGTCATTCCTGTATATTAACTGGGGCAATGATTAAAAATAACGTTATAACTCTGCATTTGATCAATGGTTAGAGTGATTTTCATCAAACATTAAAAGAAGCATTTATGTTAAATATATCGGTAAACTTATTTAACGTTTCAAAAGACGCGTGCGAAGCATGTAAGAATCATCGATGTTCATGATGAAATCCTGTGTGGAGTACACTCATTGTATTGATCTGAAAATAATCGAACTTTGTTTGAGAATGTTCCAAGTGCAAAACAGGGGTTTCCATGTCTGGGAAAAGCTCGCCAAAGCTCGCAGTTTTCGTGATCCGCTAACCATTTCAACCAATATTGTTTTATACATTAAAATTGTTCATTTTTGTTTGAGAATACTCCAAGTGCAAAACAGGGGTTCCCTGGTCTGGGAAAAGCTCGCTATAGCTCGCATTGTTCATGATCCGCTAACTAATTCAACCACTATTATTTTACACATTAAAAATCTCAAGTTTTGACTAAATGTTTTAACATAGAGGGGGAATCGATACGAGGGTCGTGGTGTATGTGTGTGTGTGTGTGTGTGTGTGGGAATCGATACGAGGACCGTGGTGTATGTGTGTGTGTGTGTGTGTGTGTGTGTGTGTGTGTGTGTGTGTGTGTGTGTGTGTGTGTGTGTGTAGAGCGAATCAGAGTAAACTACTGAACCGATCTTTATAACATTTGACATGAGAGTTCCTAGGTATGATATCCCCAGACGTTTTTTTCATTTTTTTTTATAAATGCCTTTGATGACGTCATATCCGGCTTTTTTTAAGAGTTGAGGGGGAACTGTCACACCTTCATTTTTCATTCAAATTGATTGAAACTTTGGCCAAGCAATCTTCGATGAAGGCCGGACTTTGGTATTGCATTTCAGGTTGGAGGCTTAAAGAATAATTGATGACTTTGGTCAAATCCAAAAATTGTAATTTTTTTTTTTTATAAAACGATCCAAAATTACGTTCATCTTATTCTATATCATTATCTGATTCCAAAAACAGATACATATGTTATATTTGGATTAAAAACAAGCTCTGAAAATTAAAACTATAAACATTTTGATTAAAATTAAATTTCCGAAATCGATTTAAAAACAATTTCATCTTATTCCCTGTCTTTTGTTTGTTTGTTTGTTCGCTTAACGCCCAGCCGACCACGAAGGGCCATATCAGGGCGGTGCTGCTTTGACATATAACGTGCACCACACACAAGACAGAAGTCGCAGCACAGGCTTCATGTCTCACCCAGTCACATTATTCTGACACCGGATCAACCAGTCCTAGCACTAACCCTATAATGCCAGACGCCAGGCGGAGCAGCCACTATATGGCCAATTTAAAAGTCTTAGGTATGACCCGGCCGGGGTTCGAACCCACGACCTCCCGATCACGGGGCGGACGCCTTACCACTAGGTCAACCGTGCCGGTCTTATTCCTTGTCGGTTTCACATTCCAGAAACATGATATGATATGTTTGGATTAAAAACACGCTCAGAAAGTTAAAAGGAAGAGAGTTAGAGAAAAGCGTGCTATGCAGCACAGCGCAATAACTACCGCACTAAACAGGCTCGTTACTTTCACTGCCTTTTGCACGAGCGGCGGACTACGGTCATTGTGAAAAAAATGCAGTGCGTTCAGTTTCATTCTGTGAGTTCCACAGCTTGACTGAATGTAGTAATTTCGTGGTACGCGACTTGTTTTGTCTTTCTTTTATCGTTATAGTGTAATAACATCAACACTTTCAATAACACTTTCAATATGTGTCAGTTCCAGAGCGGTCAAGACCTCAATCATTGTCTTTGTCTCAAATTCAGAACAAAGGAAAAGCTTGCAACAAATATCCTACAGAATTAGATTTATTACGGCCAAGAATGGGAGCACACTGACTCAGGAGAGAGGCTTTGTTTTAACTTGGTTCTACGTTCCGCCATTCCGCAAGCAAGCTCATAGTAAGTTTGTGTTTCTCTGTACGTCAGAATGTTAGCTGTTTCTCTGTGTCTGTTTTGGTATTTTATACGAGGGGGGTGTGGGGAGGGGGGTTGGCGTTCGTAATGATGGAATGCCCCTATGATTTGATAACTTTATTGATTAATACAAGATGCAACGAGTTCAAGTTCGAGTCTTTAAGTAGAGAATGATCTGTGCATGGAAGATTTGATTATCTTGTGTTACTAAATCATTGCTACTGCACAGACTTAATTAATTCATCATTCAAAGACCTCTGAGTCTATAGAAACTATTTGCTCTTGAAATGGAATGGAGTTTGAATTATTAAGAGTGAAATTAAAAGTGCATTTTTTAAGATGATAACTAGCACAGATAATGTTTTTATATTTATATTACGGATGCTCACTGTGAATGTTGTTAATTTTTCAGCATATCACCAATTTGTCTGGACTAGTCATTCAATGGGACATCATGCAACAAGTAATAGCAATCAGCAGGTTCCTCGGGCTACAAAAAACGTCAACATATTTGTTGTACCACAGGAAAGAGGACTTCTCGGGGTAAAGCTTTTTTCTCTTGTTTGCCGGTTTGTTCAAATGCTGCATATAGTCTCACAAGGGTTGGGCCTCAGGTCCTTGTATATATAAGAGTGGTTGTTTTTATTGGTAATGTGTATCTAAAAACAGTGGTACCTACCATTACTACCCTTCTATGTTATGGCTCTCTCAATATTATGACCAATTTGTATCTGATGTATTAGTTATCTTTCTATTTCTTGGTATGTTGTACTATTACATTATTTCTACCTCTCTCTTACGACATACGACCGATCATCAGAGGATTTACAACGGATTTTACTGAAAAATATTGTGATTTTGGTTCACTTAAACGTAGTATCATCTCCTGCCATAAGGAAGGAACTTTGTCATGAACAACTTTCTGCGTTTCGTTTAAAACAGGTTATCTGAACAACTTTTTCTCCCCATCATACCTTTGTATAAGTAACTTAAATTATCTTCCAAAGTAGATTGTTTGAATTACTTGATCTTCAATCATAATTATATCTTAAGTTTCATTTTTCAAACACCTGTTTTTGTGAGTAACTTGTTTCTAAGACCAGACACACTCGTGCCAACCTCCCCCATACCACAATTTGTTATGCTGGTATTTTACCAGCATTTGATGTTGGAAAGTCTGTTTTGGCAAATGGCATTCGCATGACAAGGCACATTTTACTGCGGGCGTTTGGATTATTTTGTGGACATGTCGAGTGAGATCCACTTTTGTGTGTGTACCGGCTTTGCCATGCCTCACAGGCGTCTCACCACAGATGCACATTTCCGGGGTATTGACGGTTTAATCAACAACCATTCATTTTTACGATTTGAAGATCCTCTGCAACTTACAGTGTGAGTTACAGCTTAAGCATACAGTTTGATTTATATATTCAGTTATCTATTGGCAGCAAAACAGACGTTTCTATGCTCCTAAAAGATAAACACTCCCGAAGCAATTGAGTGACGTCGCCTGATGTCAAAGTGACACGATATGGTTCGCTTATTTGCCAAAAATACAGTTGGCATGTTATTTCTTGTAATGTATCTGCATTCATCTGGGAGGCTGGTGCTATGACTACATGGTACCGTAAGAATGTTTCGAAGCTTCGTTGTCCTGAAATATGCAAACAACGTTTATGTTAGTACTAAACTGACGGTGTCGTCTGCTTCGTGTACCTGGGACAGTCTATCGAATCAGTCTACTTCCAAATTCTGGTCTCGAAATCTGTCAGAAAAAAAAAACTTGTGCTTTTATCTGCGGGGAAGTAACAGTTTAGGGTCAAGCATGATTTGGTAATGTGGAGACGATAAGCTACATATCAGTTACACTGAGGATGAGTAACAGTTTAGGGTCAAGCATGATTTGGTAATGTGGAGACGATAAGCTACATATCAGTTACACTCCGGATGAGAAGAACTGTCTCAAATCGAAAGAATGGGCGCAGGCACATGAACACACTCTCTGTGATTGTTATAACGCACTCTTGAAGTGGGCTAACAGTTTTCGCGCATTGTCAGCTGCTAATCAACTCATCTTAGTCATATGACACCAGTACTTACTGACAAGGTATTATCATTTAAGTAAATGTAACATTCCAGTGCACTAAGGGATTTACAGAGCAAATCGAGAAAATTCATTATTGAAAGAAGCGCATAGCGCTGAGTTTAATAATTATTTTCGAGATTTGCTCTATAAATCCCTTAGTGCACTGGGATTGTTTCAATAACGACATTGTCGGAACCGCCAGATAAAAAAAGAATATGCAACACGCACATTTTGCTACGCGCATTTGGATAGGCATAACTGTGTGGTAAGGTCGTGTAAGATCTACTTTTGTGTAGGCTGTCTCAAGTGTGTCGTGCTTTCGTCACACGCAAACTCTTGTTTTAATTTCTGTTGGTAAATTCCAGTGTAGCGTTAAGCTAAACCGTCGCGATATAACCTTTGTGGTTGAAAATGACGTTAAACACCAAATACAGAAAGAAAGTTAAGCTAAACAGTGATAATATTTCAGAGAGACCTTATTTGAACTCGGAGAGAGGACTGTCTGCGCTCTTAGTTTTTGTGTGATTTGAAACCTCCAGTCGAGCTTTGACGGATTGACTTTGCAGAGTAACTCTCCTTGAATTGACTACCCCCAAGGTCGACGGTTAGCACATTTTCAAAATAAATATGGCATGTTTCTCGTGTTGTATCTTCACTCATCGGGGAGTCTGGTACTAAATATGAACAGTAAGAATGCTCTGAACCCTACACGTGTTATATCCCCATCGTTTTATCCCCGAGTACGCTAGTACTTGGGCTCAGCAGACTTTAATTGTGTGTCTGTCTGCGTGTCTTTCTCCACTTAACAGCTTATTGCTGGGAAACTACTGGGCGCAGTTCGTTCAAAAGTTAATACACTAACTTGATAATAGGTCCGATTGATCGTATTAAAGCTTCATAATGTTACCTGGGACCTAAATGCGAAATAAACCACAAAAACGACTTGGACGTAGGAGGAGTTCACACCGGCGGGGCAACACGCTGCCATTGAGCTGATAGCACAGCCGAACGCGTCACCCACTGACGAGAAAAGCCGAACGCGTCACACACTGACGAGAAATATAGCTCATAAAAAAGCATGCGTCTCGCATGCGAGACGATTTGCCAGGCTTTGCGCGTTGTGTGTTTGAATAATTTGATTTGTTGTGTACCCCATTTTCTACCAAGCGTTGGTTGCTCGGTCGCGACTGCGGTGGTTTAGAGGTCGCGATTTTGTGTTTTGATTTTTATCATATTAATTTGTATTTTTTCTTATGGTTTCCTTTGTTTACATATGTTTCAGTCTTTTACCTTCACTTTACATTAAATAATTTGGTAAAACTACCTGGGGCGTGATAAATGCAAGAATCCGCGAGCCAGGACAGTACAAGAACTTCGTGGGCGACCAGTTTACCAGTTATGAAGAGGGTCGGCAGTATATTTTTCACTGTGATCAAATAAAATAGAAAGGCCAGTCACCACGCACATCCTCGGCTCGCATGTAATGTACTTATATAGCAAAGGGAATGCCTGTAATTCACACAGAGCAATCAGTTGGTCTTAAACGTGCACAAGACAAAAACTTTCATACTGGGGGAGCGAGCCAGTCTGAAGACTACTCGTGTCCAGCGCGAGCGTTTTTTATCGTTCACATTTGCCCAACATGTTAATTTGCTGAGCGGGGTTTATGTCGTCTGCTAGGCTATGGCAATCGAACCACTGCAGTCTCATTTCAAAATCAAAACTTGCTCGTCACGTTGCACTGAGTCTGCACGAATAAGGCAGGCTTGTAATAAGTCTTATACATGGTAAGAATGTTCTAAACCCTACATGTTTTCGATTCCGATTGTTGTTGCCTTAAAATAATAATTCGGAAACCATTCATTTGCTGAGCTGATACAGTCGTATTTCCCGGTATTTCAGTGTAGTCTGCTACCTATGACAGAGACGATCGAGTCAGTCGACTTCCAAATGCTGGTCTAGCTGGTACATTATCGGAATAACACTTGTGTTTTCTGTTAGTCGTTGGGAATTGTATACTAACTCATCATTTGTGACCCTCCACCACGAAATGAGTCACATGTCACATTTGCATGATTTTCACATTTTTACATTTTCTAAAGAGTTTTTTTATTCTCTATCCAGTGGTGAAACCCGTTTTACAAAAGAGCGAAAACTGTTTGAGTTATAAGCCTGTGACTAAGGTGACCCTCACACTGTTACCAGACACTCCCCGGACTTATATTAAGCCTTGGGCAAAACCGCGCGAGGTGACATGCGAATCATGTCGTGGTGGAGGGTCACATTTGGTAATGTGGTTAATAAGCTACATGCCACTAACACGGCATATGAGAAAAATCTTCGCAAGTCGAAACTACACAGCGGCTTCTATTTTTAGATCAGTGGGCTTCAATGTGGCACAAGTGCATGCAATCTGTCCACACAAAAAACACTTTTGCTTTGAGCCGCAGGGAATTTATGGTCATTTGGTAATGTGGAAAATATAAGCTACATGTCATTAATTAATTCTGAGGATGAGAGTACATTCTCGCTTAGGCAAAGGGCGGAAGAATACGCTATGTGGAAAAGTTAGTGCACTCCATGCAAGAGTGCGCTAACAGTTTTAAGCGCATCGCCTTTAGCCAATCAACTGGTTCACATCAGTCATGTGACACCAGTACTTACTGACAAGTATTATTATTATCATTATTATTATGAATTAAAAATATCAAAAGAAAAGTTATTAAACGTACCTTTCTCTTCCAAACGTAAGTTGTTTGCTTTTGTTTACCTCTGTTTGCTCAACTTATGCTTCCCCTCCTACCCTTTCCCATCCCCGAACCAGCCAGAAAGAAAAACTTTTACATAATACATATTATTTGAACATGTCTCTTCAAAACGAAGGTTGTGATGAGCATTTACAAGAAACGAAAGGGTCGGTGTATGTCAGCCTCAGAACCGCATGTCTTTGAACTGGATGGAGATGGTGGAACAAGTATTAACACCTGGAAAAGGACAGTGGAATGTAGATCGACCACCATGATTATTGAGCTCGGTGTTCGGGGTAAGGACATGGTTTATGATTGACTGTTTTTTTTTGAATGTGCAAACTGGGATTTTTTTTTAAATTTAGAAGAAAAGAAAGATATGTGATTTTATGAAGGTTTAGTATGGCTCAAACGATTGTTATGTGTGTTAACATAGTCATATGGTGTCAGCTAGTCTATTCTGATTGGACCAAACATGGGAATGTCAGACTGTCCTTTTCAGCTGTACTAATCCTAGACCAACAGGGGCAACAGTACCAATGGCAATTACACTATATTTGTTTCTATTACTGACAGATAATATCATAAAAGCAGTATGTGATTTTGATGACTGTTCAAAACAGTACATGTGACGTGCATGCATACGGACACTGTGCTTACTAAGCAGCGCAAACTCACGTGCAGATTCTTATCCTTCATGATAATGAATTTTATTAATTTTAAGTGGGTTATAACAAAATCAATTATGTAAACCTTTTGTTTTAAATACATATCATCAGATTCAGCAATAACATTTAAATGCCTTACAAAATAAACTTTAAATATTTCAACAAATGTGGCACCCCAATTAAAGCGTTTTAGTTTGTGTCATTTGATTTAAATTATCAATGCCATTTAATGCGGTCCATTTAGCTATTTAACACCTTTCCGATCAAAGGTATCTTGAACAGGGATTACATGACCGCCGCTTAAAAAAAGATATCCCCAAAATCGACCAGACAAAAACGTAAGGTAACAATTAAAATCGACGAAAAATGATAATAGGCAACATTTTGCATACAAGAAGAAAGTCATGAAATCAGTGATCTACCCAGAACATTGTTTTGCTTTTCTTGCTTGCATATTTCGTGTTTCGTTATTCCTACTGATGCATGATTCCATGAGTGGTAAAAAAAAACCAAGTCATTTTGAGGGGTTTCATGACAAAAAGTGCTGTATTCTCAGGAATGGCTTATGGATTACTGTGTAACTTCCAGGATAGTATGCCTGCATACGCGAGGTACTTCAAATAATCCAGATTGTTACAGGTATTTGTTCAGATGTTTTGCAATGTTTATAGGATTATTCATTAACCTCCACAACATCATGGAAGTCTACAGACACAGTAATAATAAAAGCACTGCCAAAGTTTCATTTGCGTATGACCAATGGTGTGTATTTGCTATGCCTGTAAACACGCTTGATATGTTTGCAATGATTGCTCTGCTACAGCCACGCCCACTCATGCGTGACCGAAGCATGATTTGAGAGGCACTCGTCAATAACCACTGTCTGTTGACAACAGCATGTACGTTCCATATGTTGTATAATGTGTTTACATGGCTAGCAAATATACGTCAGTGGTCATACGCAAATGAGATTACGGCAGTACATCAACCAATCGTTTGTCTGTAGACTTGGGAAATCATGCATGTTTTGGAAGTAGGTGAGCAATCCTTTGACGCGTTTGAACACTTTCTCTTCATAACATCTAAACAAAAAACTGTAAAATCCGACATTTGAAGCACGTCTAGTAGTATGTAAGCATAACATCCTGGAAGTATAGAAAGCAATCCACTTGGCCATTGCTACAATACAGCGCTTTGTGTCATGGTATCCCTCAAAATCTTTGACTCACATACGATCTACACTTGCATTAGTAGGAGTTACATAAAACATAACATTTGCAAGCCAGCTAAATAAAACAGGACTTTTGGGGGTAAATGATTCTTTTGACTTGCAAGTAACCAAATTATGTATACGTACAGTGAAACCCCCCGGTACGACCTCTCCCAAGAACGACCCCCTCCTTGTGTCGACCGAATTTCTCGGCACGGATGCCTTTCACACTGTAACTATAACCTCCCAAGAATGACGCCCTCCTTTTTCCGACGACCGACCTACCAACATAGGGTCAATAACGACTTTGACCTTTTTACCAGTAAGTGTCAAAGTTCGTAATTACACGTGGACTACGCACGCCATTAGTCACGCATCAAGAATCAGAGGTGATAGTCTGTGGTCCAGTGACCTATAGGGCTGTCCTCTTCCCACCTATTAGTTTTACCTGTGAGGCCGTGTGTGTGTGTGTGTGTGTGTGTGTGTGTGTGTGTGTGTGTGTGTGTGTGTGTGTCTTTTATGTATGCCTGTCTGTGCGCTGGTGTATGCACATACATCATGCTAACCCATATGCATATCAAATGTTAACAAAAATAGGATAACGAACACAACTGTATTGTCATTTTATGTCGATATTCTATTTGGTACCTTGCGTTTCTGTCAGGTCGATTTTACGTGTACCCATTTATGAGCGGTGGTCACGTAATCCATGTAAAATAAATGGTTGATCCCAAAGGTGTGCGGGATAATCAATGTCAGTTCCTTTAATGCATTAGAAAGGTTAAATGAAAGGACATGGGACAGAACGCTTTCATTGGGATGCAACATTTTTTTTTTTGCAATACGTTTTCTTGCTAAGTTTAGATTTAAAACTATTGATGTCTTCTTTGTATTCCAAATGTGTAAGAATATTATTTGTCTACAGTCAAAGAGTTCACAGTTGTAGGAATCAACATTCATGTTGACCAGGATATCACTGACATCGGCACTGAGTACTATTTTTACGCGTTAAACGGTATGGTCTAAAACATGTTCCCAAATATTTATGTTGGTCTGCCTGCCTGCTTGCCTGTGTCTCTGCCTGGCTGTGTCTCTGCATGTCTGTGTGTCTGCCTGTATATCTGTCTGCCTGAGTGCCTGTATGTATCAATGCTTATCTGCCTGGCTTACTAATTGCATACCTGACTTTCTTTCTGACTGGCTGCCTTTCTCTTCTTTTGCTCTGTCTCTCTGTTTTTGTTTCTTTGTCCCTGGCAAGGTAGTAAAACGTATACATGTATGTGTTTACCTTTACCAATCGGTAACAACTTGATTGTAAGATTGTGACACGAGGTGTTGCTTTGTAATTAGTTTAAAACCATGTCTAAATACTTCTGACACAAATAATTATGGTTATTCGGGAAATTCAAAGTTTGGATTATGATTTATTTTTTGTTTACATTTAGTCAATATGAACTAAAGTTTTCATATATAGCATGCATCGATACAAGGGTGGTGGTGTATGCATGTATGTGGTGAGTGTGTGTGTGTGTGTGTGTTTTTTCCAGATGATACCCTTTTAGGTCTTTGATGACGTTATATCTGTCTTTTTTTTAAATAAGGATCAACTGTGGTGCCCTCACATTGTGAGCACATTGTTTGAAACTTTGGTCAACAATTTGTTTTACTCGCTCCAAACTATATAATTGAATTTCATCTTGAAGCTTGAAACTTGATACATTGGTTTGTTCTTTACAGTTGTAATTAAAATCTCATTTATTTTTCAGGCATGGGAATTGTCCGCCGAAAGGCAATTTTTCGCCGAATTGTTTTTTTGTTCTGCCGAAAAAGCAGAAGTTTCTGCTGAAAAACAAATGGGGAGGCAAAAATAGTTCTAAAAACTGAATTAAATGGCAAACTTGGAGTTAAGATGACACCAAATTGCACCATTTTTTTTTTTTTTGAGAGAACAAAATTCCGGGGGGGGGGGGGGCATGCCCCCGGACCCCCCCTAGTAAGGCTAGGTGCTTCGCGCCGTCGACTTTGTTATTACTTACAAATTTTCAGCCTTTTGTACAATTTTTAATTCCCATGCCTGAAAAATAACAGATTTAAAATTGATTGCATTTGAATTCTTATCTGTTTCGTGACACATATATATATAGAGAACATTGCAGTACTTGTCTTGTTGTGTCGTACAAGAGTGTTGTCATTTTAAATATATTTAAATTCTAGTAAAAGCAAGCATTATAAAATTTGAAAAAGCAACGAGTGTAGATCGTCAGAGTGTAGTATGAGGGTAATTTTCAGAATCATGGTCCAAAAGCGTGACATTATCACATAGCCATTGACAAATAAAGTTCAAAGAATACTGTTGAAAACTTCATGTGCAATATACCAATATTGACTGACTGTGTGATGATATCTTCTGCTATGGTCTGTTGAGACAGTGATATCAAAATCGAGACAGGAGGTCGAGATTTTGATATCACTGTCGAAACAGACCAATAGCAGAAGATATCATCACACAGTCAGTCAATGTTAGATATATTGCTAATTCTCTGGACATTTTGTATTTACTGTAAAGAAATTACAAAAGTATTTGTCTCAGTTTTGGCTGTTCCATATCCCTCCCTCTGATTATTATTTCTTTTTGTTCACTCTTTTCTTGTACTTTTCAGTATTTAAAAATGTCTTTTCTTTCAAAAAGTATTTAGTCACTTGCTCAACTAAATTCTGGGATCATTACATTTTCATATAATAATTATATTTGTTTGTTTTTAAATTTGTGTGTTTTTGTTTTTGAAGTGGGGAAGCAATAAAGAGGTCGTCGATATCAAAACTGATATCGACGGAAATGTCGTCGATATCACTTTTACAATGAGCTCAGTTTTGCCCAATTGACCAATGGAAATCCACGTAACATATGAAATAGCAATATTGTGTGATAAAACTATAATTGGACAAAAAGCTCGAAAAACCTGTTGGTTTCCCTAATATGGAGTGGCAAAGTACATACCCGTCCAAAACCATGTTCGGTCGAGGCATTGGCAATTTGACAGACACAGAACTAAAACTGCAAGTCTCGCGCTTAATAACCAACCATTTCTACTGTTGTACGCATTTCTTGTTCCAGGCTCATGACAGGATGAAATTGTGTTCAAATAGTTTAAAAAAAATATTGTTCGTTATTTAATTAAATGCATAAACGTTTTGTTTGGTCGAGGCCAACATGTCTGACACTAAAACCTCCTCTGAGATTCATGTTGCAATTACCGGCAAAAAAACCTATATATTTAGTAACAAAAGCTGTCTTTGTGTAGCAGTAATGTGTATAAATAAAGTGTCCCTGCAAGGTAGATCCAACACATTGTTATTGTGCGCCCATGAGTGGTTATCTGTGCCGAGTAATTCCTGACACGATGCCTCGACCCGAACAGCATGTTGGGCCCAGTCAAGTTATTGAGTAAAACAACGATTTAAAAAACACCGGATACTGTGGTCATAAACATGCGCATAATCTCTCTGCACCTGTACACTTTGTTTGCACTCTTCACTCTTAGTTTACTGGAGATAAACGTCTGTTTTTCGTCAAGAGAGAAATGTTACAAAATGGCGGCTTCAATCAGCCGGTTTTTAGAAAACTAAAATGTCAAACAAATTAGCAAAGCAACAGTAGTCGAATTTGGGTTAAAAACATATAAATGTATTCCCCGAGACACAATACAGATACAGCATATAGTTGATTTGATGAAAAATTATGGTTGTATTCCTTTCATGAAATAGGTCACCCCCCTCTGGGGTTCCCCTAGCGGGTTAGGGGGAAGAATTTACCCGATGCTCCCCAGCATGTCGTAAGAGGTGACTAACGGATTCTGTTTCTCCTTTTACCCTTGTTAAGTGTTTCTTGTATAGAATATAGTCAATGTTTGTAAAGATTTTAGTCAAGCAGTATGTAAGAAATGTTAAGTCCTTTGTACTGGAAACATGCATTCTCCCAGTAAGGTAATGTATTGTACTACGTTGCAAGCCCCTGGAGCAAATTTTTGATTAGTGCATTTGTGAACAAGAAACAATTGACAAGTGGCTCTATCCCATCACCCCCCTTCCCTCCGTCGCGATATAACCTTGAATGGTTGAAAACGACGTTAAACACCAAATAAAGAAAGAAAGACCCCCCTCTGGAACAGTATTCTGAGAATGACCCATGATGCAGCAAGCCATGTAGTATTCTCTATATCCTACAAGCTGTACTTCTGCGTCTTTTGCTCCAAAGTCTCACAGTCGAGGCTCAACTCGAAGAAGGGTCTTATACTGGAACCTCGATCTCTTCTAAAACCTCGCGAATACTTGACGTCAAAGCAAAAATATATAACTCTCGAGACTATTGTGTGACTTGCAAGTTCTCACATTCTTTCGGGGAAAACAGCAAGCACAAAAGTGTTCAAAGAATGACGTTTGTCTTGGTGCAATGAAATCTTAAGTCATTGCCAGACTTGTTTGACACGACCTCATTTACATAATATACCAACTAGTGAAGTGATCAATATTGTTTTGTCATGGGTGGTCTCTCACATTTGTAGGATAATTACAAATATGAAGAATGTTTTCTGAAAATGTGCTCAAAATTGAAGAAGATCCATTGATATGTAAATTTGGTGTTATGTTGGTATGTTTCATCTACACCAGCTTGGCTCGTCTCAGTCGGTTGGCCTAGTGGTAAGGCGTCCGCCCCGTGATCGGGAGGTCGTGGGTTCGAACCCCGGCCGGGTCATACCTAAGACTTTAAAATTGGCAATCTAGTGGCTGCTCCGCCTGGCGTCTGGCATTATGGGGTTAGTGCTAGGACTGGTTGGTCCGGTGTCAGAATAATGTGACTGGGTGAGACATGAAGCCTGTGCTGCGACTTCTGTCTTGTATGTGGCGCACGTTATATGTCAAAGCAGCACCGCCCTGATATGGCCCTTCGTGGTCGTCTGGGCGTTAAGCAAACAAACAAACACACAAACTTGTTTCGAAAACCAAATGTTAGTTCGCTGGACTATGACTGATCGAACATTTTAAGCATCGATGTTTTAGTTTCAGGGGGACAGATGGACAACATATTTTGAAAGCAAATCAAATCAAATTCAATCTCTTGACACGACTTGTTTAAATATTGCATTTAAGATTAAATGCCCTGGTTTCTTTACTTTTTGGCATGAATTTTGTTGCCATGAAAGTAACATGTTTTTAACTTCTCTTCCAGCACAATTTGAAAGTGGAGATAAGTCATGGCCTACTTCTACCTTCTTTGTGGGTAAGGTGCTGATCCACTTCTTTAATCGCCACCAGCTTGTGGCACCCGATTTTAACAAAAAAACACCACTCAAAATTACTTTAGGCCACTTTGAAATTCATGCCCCGAGGGCAACATGTTTACCTTCAGACATTACCTCCTCCATCGAGATGTGACATAGTGAGGCGAACTGAATTTTGATGTGGTATTTGGCTAGTATGTTGATGTCTTGTCGGCAGGTTAATACTTGCTGTTAATGATGTCACATGAACCCGCTAGATGACATTTTTGGGAGGAGTTTGACGTCTAAAAAAACCCAGGATAGACACCTGAAACAGAGTTGTAACCAGCTGCACTGCACCAGTATTGGCTGCGGTTGTTGTGGGTCACACTAAGAGGGCAATCACACTGTCTTTGATGATGTGTTTGGTCCTCATACGGTGGAATTTACGTCTCGTTTCGTTACCTTCTACTAACATATGTAACGTTTCTGTTGTGGTCTGCAAATGGCCTGTGAGAAAATTATGAATATGTTATCGAATAAGAGGCTTACGATCGAGTATTTCAAGCCTTGTTTTCACTTTGTTCATGGAAACAAATCCATCTGCTCGTGTTAGCTTCGATTCTGTGTATTGTAGTCAAAGACGTCGCACTTCGGACCCAAAATCAGCCATTTTAGAAGATTGACAGGCACAATCATAACTAGACAATTTTTACAGAAGCGACAGGTTTCATATGCGTCAAGTGTGTCCGCGTGATCTGGTAGGTGAAAATTGAAATACAGATAGTATCAAAGAAAACCGATTTGTGTCGTTGTTTTTAAGGGGCAGTATTCATGTTCTGGCTTAACATTAACACTGACAAAGTAAAGGACTGATTAAACCATCACTACTCACCAGTTTACTATTGGTTTTACTTTGGCTTTCGCTTTGATGTGCATTTAAAGCATTACCTCGAAATTAGGAGATGGCAAATAACTGTTTTTTAGTAGAATATAGCTGCATGGCAGATGGTTACAACCGGAAAGGGTGTGTCTTTGCTACAGAAATGTACACCTTTATGACAGTGTTTGCACTATGAACGATTGATTGTTACCTTATCTTGCATCTGAAACCAAAACTTTATTTTTAAATTTAAACAAAAAATGAGTCGGTACCACATAAACCTTGTTTGACACAGCATTTAATTTACTTGTTTGTTTTGTTGTTGTTGCTAAGTATTTCGCTACTTTCCATGCATAAGTTACAGCTCCGTCCATCCATGGGATGGCGTGAAATTTTGTCGAGACTGGGTTCATGAATAAGATGACGTCACTCGAGGCTCTGCCGTACATAGTTCGCTTCTGCAATGGCTGTGTTCGTATTGGGCTTCGTGAGACAAATCAGCGAATCTATCATGTGGAAGAATTTTTTGTACAAAACACACAACCCAACTCCCGCAGTGGGGCACTGCGGTTATGAAATTAAAGGCCCCTCCTGTTTTTGGAACCGCAGGAGCTTTCTTGTTTGCTGTTAGGTAGATTTTTGGTTCCTCTTTCCTGTCATGCTCTCTTTTTCTTCATGAATTCTTTTCTTTTTTCTGCCTTCTTGCTCATTCACCTGTATTTTTTCCAAAAATCTCTTCTCTTTCCGCTTGTCTCGCGATTCATGTATAGTTTAATCTGTTAGTGTTCTGATGTAAGTCCAGCAGTAGATAGGTTAAGCCTATTTTAACATACTGGAAACTGGTAATCTTCCAGTAGGTATTAATTTAGTTTTACTAAAGCCTGCTGGGACACAAGTAATGGGTTAGTGCATTTGTAAACAGGAATCGCTTAACAAGTGGCCCCCTTCATCCCCTCCTTCCTCGTCCTGATATGGCTCTGCGTAGTCGGCTGGACGTTAAGCAACAAATAAACAAACAAACAAACACAACCCAACTGCGTTTGCAGTTTGCTGAAGAAATTAACTGTATGTGGTTAATTTCATCCGTTAAATGCTTGTCGAAACGAGCCATACAGCTTTAGAATACAAGATTCCACGCATTGCTTGACGATCTGAACACAGACTTTTTCTTCTTCTGCGTTCGTGGGCTGAAACTCCCACGTACACTCGTGTTTTTTGCACGAGTGGAATTTTACGTGTATGACCGTTTTTTACCCCGCCATTTAGGCAGCCATACGCCGTTTTCGGAGGAAGCATGCTGGGTATTTTCGTGTTTCAAAAACCCACCGAACTCTGACATGGATTACAGGATCTTTTTCGTGCGCACTTGGTCTTGTGCTTGCGTGTACACACGGGGGTGTTCGGACACCGAGGAGAGTCTGCACACAAAGTTGACTCTGAGAAATAAATCTCTCGCCGAACGTGGGGACGAACTCACGCTGACAGCGGCCAACTGGATACAAATCCAGCGCGCTACCGACTGAGCTACATCCCCGCCCTGAAGACAGACGATTTCGCAGTTTGTAGGTTGAATCTATGAATCGGCACGACCAGGGATAGATCTGTATCTCTGGTACGACCTTCCAGATTATCAACAGCGGGTTCATGGTCAGAATCAAAGGCCACGGCCTGAACTACAACTCCTTTGCCGATGACACGCAGCTCCAGAACAGCGCCAAGCCGGAGGACGTTGACGATCTCCTTGGATCCATCTCCAGTTGTTTCACTGACATCAAGAACTGGATGACTGAGAACAAGCTGAAGCTGAACAGTGAGAAGACGGAGGCCCTTCTCGTTGGAACACGACAGAAGATTGCTTCCCTCACTGTGACCGACCTCCAGCTGGATGACGCGACTGTTCCATTCTCCCCTGCTGTCAAGAGCCTTGGCGTCTTTCTCGACTCCACTCTCTCCATGCAGACACACATCTCCTTCATCATCAAGACCTGCTTTTTCCACCTACGACGCATCGCCTCCATCCGTCGCTACCTCACCCACGACGCCTGTGTCAAGCTGGTTGTCTCCCTCATCTTCAGTCGTCTGGACTACTGCAACTCCCTTCTGGCTGGCCTCCCCGCCTCATCCATTCATGGCCTACAACGAGTCCAGAACGCCGCTGCCAGGCTGACGTTGAGGAAGACGAAGCGAGACCACATCACCCCCCTACTTCGCTCCTTGCACTGGCTCCCTGTCAACACCCGAATCTCCTACAAACTGTCCACTCTGGTCTACACGTGTCTCAACGACTCTGCTCCCGAGTACCTTCAATCCTCCCTGGACCTGTACACCCAGCCCTCCGACCGTCCCCTTCGTTCTGCTGCTGACCCTCTCCGCCTCCACATCCCTCGCTCGAAACTCGCATCTGCTGGTCAGCGTGCATTTCCCTCCGCGGGCCCCTCCGTCTGGAACTCCCTGCCGCTTGAGCTTCGCCAGAGCCCCTCTCTTGACGCGTTCAAGAGTAGGTTGAAGACTCAGTTTTTCCCGTAGCTGGCTGCGACTTTCATGTTCGACGTGATGTGCTGTGCCCCAAAAGACATTCTCGTGCTGTGCTCTGTGAGAGGTGTTTTCTTTGTGCTTAATATTATTTTGTTTGGACCTAGCTATTGATGTGTACATTGTTGTTAAACAGTTGTTTGTTTACCAGGGTTTGCTAGTGTGTGATAGGGTTCGTGTCCGTCTGAAGATGTTAGTTTCTTTGTTAGTCCTGTGTTGACAACTCTTCGACAAGCGCTTAGAACTGTACCCACGGAATACGCGCTATATAAGCTTCATATTGATTGACATTGATTGATTGACAAATTGGCTTGGCTTCCAGTCAAACGTCAACATTTTCATAAAAGATTTCCTTTTTCTTGTTTCTGCGGCTGCGCAAGTTATTTTGCCTATGTCATGGCCGAACTTGAGGCCTACCGATCAATATTGCGGGATATTTTCTCACTAGAATAACAGAGACAAAGAAGGGAAATCATGCTATATTATGTTTTAAGTGTGTGCTGATTGCTGGCCTGACAGATATTTTGTTCAATCAATTGTCTGGTGCAAAATGCTTATAAATAGATGATTTTCGGAAATAACTATGTCAGGATTTGCAAGCGCTTACCTATTACACAATGGAAACACGCGATCGACCAGTTAAAACCACGATGGCAGCGAATAACTGGCTCCGATGTGTATGTCATGCAGTGTCTTATCGATATAATGCCTTTATCGTTCGAAAATCTGCACATCTGAGCCACAATTCACTTGATGGCATGCTGCAGTGTGCTCGCTGAGCACACGTGTCAGTTTCCCATGCTGCCGTGACTTCGACCGTTAAGCGAAACTCACGGTATCCCCAGCAAAATACGTTGTTGACTATCACCCGGGGCAAGCGATCCAAATTGTAAACTTCGATCTGTATATTATCGAAAACAAATGTGTCATATCGAGCGGACACAGCCTTGCACGTCGAGTCACTTATTCGCTGTGATCGTAGTTTTAACTAATCGACAACGTGTTTCCTGTTTGTACGAGATAAGCAAGGCGCAATTCTCTTTCCCAAAACTTGTAAATCCTGACAGTTATTTCCGACAAAAACGTCTATTTCTCTTACATAGACAGTGCAAACGAACAGCAGCCTCTTTTTCAGGCTGCATAACGGACCATGGATTGAACCCTTCTCACCCGCCCCGTGAGCCTGTCAGCAACATGACGTATGAGTTCTCCAGTTTGCAGCGCTTGCAATACTGTACCACAGTGTTCGACTACACACAAGATCCACAAGAGTTGCTGGCCACGCAAGTCAGGTAAGAGTGCACTATCAACACCTCGCCGTGATACATGTATCCCGTCAGTCTGTCAAATTAGCTGTGGGGCGGGGGGCAGTTGTCCGGGAAGCAATTGGCCTAGAACCAACACAGACTATCAACATACGCAAGTATATTTCTAATTGTCTCTCTGCAGGCCGAACATGTGTGTGGAATCCAGTATCTATGTTGCAGTTGAATTAAAAAAAATATCCCCTTCCTAACACGGTTTCCACTGATATACAATAAACTACCTTGTATACGCCTACCCACTCTATGCACCAATTTTGCCCAAAAGTGTAGGGTAGGCGTTTACTGGGTAATATACCCTTTGCAGGAGCGGATCCTTTGCTGGAATTACGATATGTTAGTCACTTGGCATGGAAGTGTTCAAAGGATGCGTTATTGCACAAAGAGGAACTCTGCAAGCAAACCACGAAGGAGATCTTGCTGCTTTATTGTCTGTTAACAAGTTCATAGATTCAAAATATAATGCTAACTGAAAAAGATCAATCCAGATTTGCAGTTGCACTGATTCAAGCCATCAAATTCGAGGGACAATCTCGTGAAACAAATATGGTGATCAAAAACCGGTCTTTTCAACTTCAGAAGAGCTTTGAGAATTGCAACTCTCTTTTATTACAAAGCTGCACTGGGGTGAGAGTATCAATAAACGGTATGTTTTTATAACAACATCATATAGGCATTATACACTCGGATGAATACACTGTACCGCATGCAGAAGTTTACAAACACTAAAAACAAATGTTCCAAAACTGATGTTTGTAACAATATTAATCAAGAAGTGTGGGGGGGGGGGGGGGGTTCGTTTGCTATGTAGTATGCCCTGTGCACAGTTTTCAGCCCAAAGTAGGGGGTTGGCGTGTACTCGATACTTGGCGTATACAAGGTAGTTTACGGTTCAGCTCTGGAGGATAACTCATGATAATGTTGTTTATTTTTAATGTGGAAATATCTGTGCTGTGTAGAGCAAAAGCTAGTTATGTGTATAATGTCATATTTCATTTGTTATTTCTGGCAATGGGACATTTGATTTTACATTTAGTCAAGTTATGACCAAATGTTTTAACATAGAGACGGGGAATCAAGACGAGGGTCGTGGTGTAGTTATGTGCGTGTGTACGTGTGTGTGTATGTATGTACAGTCGAGACCGGATGTAAGAAAGTCGTCGGGACCCACTTTTTGTCTTTCATACATCCGGTCTTTACTAAATCCGGTTAACCGGATGTATGAAAATATTGTGGATTGACTTTCATACATCCGGCCACGCGTCTGTTACTTGATAAAAGTAGGTTTTTTTTCATATCATTTTTGTATTTATTTGTTTTTTTTTTATGTTTAAATGTTTTGATACATATCCTTGTTAGAAGAAAAGGTTTGTGAATAACAAGTGGAAAAGTACATGTACTTACATACACTGACACAGTCAGGACAACCGATAGAAAGAGCAACTGTTTGTGTAAGGAACTGTTCTGCTTTGCATAAGGCCGTGCACTCTCCGCCCCCACCCCCCCCTCCCTCTGTGTGTGTGTGTGTGTGTGTGTGTGTGCGCGTACGTGCGTGCGCTTGCGCGCACGTGTGTGTGTGTGTGTGTGTGTGTTTGTGTGTGGCTCAACTGTATTGTGTGTGTTCCCTCCACAACCCTTTTGCGCTTTTGACAATGTTTTTGGTCGTGGAAGCTTTGTAATGACCGTTGGCGTAGCAAATAACATTTTCTGAGTTCTCTCTCTCTCTCTCTCTCTCTCTCTCTCTCTCTCTCTCTCTCTCTCTCTCTCTCTCTCTCTCTCTCTCTCTCTCTCTCTCTCTCCAAAACGCACACATTTATAACACAGACACATACGCGCGCGCACTGAATACAAAAAAGTGAGTTAAACTTAAAACCAGTTTAATGGATTAAAACAACAACAACATAAAAAAAACTGAGTCACACCCACGACCAATGCCTCTGGTTCTAATTGTACACAAAAATCCCTTCCTGGGCTATTATGGCTCTTCAGTCATGACAAATTTATAACAGGCTAAAATGACTGAATAGACAAACAAAACAGATTATTAATGGAGTTAAACATAAAATCAGTTTAATGGATAAAATCAACAACAACAACAAGAACATAAAAACAACAACAAGAACATAAAAACAACAACATAAAATACAACAAAATAAAATACAACAACATAAAATACAACAACATAAACAGATAACTGATTCACATCCATGACCAATGTCTCTGGTTATATATATGTATTCAAAATGCCTTCTGGGATTTTATGGGTCTTCGTGACGAATTTGTAACAGGTTAAAAAAAGGATTGAATGGAGAAACAAATTAAACAGAACAACTCGTTGACAGCTATAGAATCTGGTTAAAAATCAGTTGGTGGGGAAGTTTTCAGGGCATGCTCATTTGGTGACTTGGGTCTACTTTCGTTTTCTTACAACCGGTCTTGCAACAACGCATTTTTGCTGCTCGGGACCAGAGATTTGCTTTTATACAACCGGACTTTTATACATCCGATTTTCATACAACCGGAAAATTCTAAGTACAGTGAAACCCGGCTATATTGAAGTGGCACGGGACCCGGGAAGACCTTCAATATAGCCGGAACTTCAATATAGGCAATTCTCGGTTATATTGAATTTCCCTCCTTGTTCCTTCAGAAATTCAATATAACCGAACTTTTTTTCACTATACGTTCTTATTTCCGTGTCCACACATTGCGTTTGATGTGAGATATATTCCCATTAATCTTTCACCTGTTGGCTGTTGTTCTTCGAGCCTCCTTGCTTTTTTCTGCACACACACACACACACACACGGACACACACTCACACTCACACACACGCACATTCCATATTCCTCAGCTACTTCTGGATTCCTTCCTTTTTTTGCAGCCAGTTTCCAGCTTCTGAATAAGCTCGATTTTTCTTTTAATTGTCAGACTCACCCTTTTTACATTTAGTCAAGTTTTGACTAAATGTTTTAACATAGAGGGGGAATCGAGACGAGGGTCGTGGTGTATGTGTGTCTGTCTGTGTGTGTGTGTGTGTGTGTGTGTGTGTGTGTGTGTGTGTGTCTGTCTGTCTGTCTGTCTTTCTGTCTGTCTGTGTGTGTGTGTGTAGAGCGATTCAGAGTGAACTACTGGACCGATCTTTATGAAATTTGACATGAGAGTTCCTGGGTATGATA
>NC_090252.1:21418298-21480798 GCF_037325665.1 Littorina saxatilis | reverse complement strand
ACACCATCAGTTCAGGACTGAAATGAACGGTTTTCGCATATTTCAAGACAACTACGATGTAAACAGAACACGCGAAGGCTTCAAAACATTCTTTCCATGTAATCATAGCACCAACCTCCCAGATGAATGCAGGTACATTGCGAGAAATAACATGCCAACTTTATTTTTTGGCGAAAGGGGGAACGAACGTGTCACTTTGAGTCGTTTGACATCAGGGGACGCCACTCAGTTGCTTGGGGGTCGTTCATTTTTGGGGGAGCAAAGAACATTTCGGTACATGTTGTTTTGTATACCAATAATTAATACTTAAAGTGAAACTGTATGCTAACGGGTACATTTCGCTCAACTGTAACTCATACTGTTAGTTGCTAATCGATAAAACGGTACAGAGGGTGATCAAATCGTAAAATGCATGGTCGGCGACAGTGGGCGCGAATGAGTTGAGTTTCTTTTGCCGCCCACTGTACAATGCACGCATCTCCTCACGCCTGAGGGCCATTTTGTAACCGTCTTCAGAGGTGGCTGGCGGTGTGTTCAAGAACATCGCGCTCTTAAGAAAGACTGCTACACAGAGTAGCCTCTATGGGAACGACAACGCGTACTTCGGGCCTCATCTTGCTGTTGATGGATGGTCATGGGTCGATATCGACGGCAAATCCTGTGCTGTGATGGCTGGCTCTGATCAAACGCCTTGGTGGAAACTGGATCTGATGGAAGACTTTCACGTTTGGGCTCTCGTTTTGACCTTCATACATGAAAGTAAGATTTCAAAAAAATGAAGTTGAAGTGTACATAGGGGGGGGGGGGGGGGGGGCGAGTACGGAAGTGTATTTGTCAGCGTGTTTGTTAGGTTGTTGTTTATCTTGTTGTATGCACTTGCTGACTTTGAGACGAGCTGCATTCTCTGCTGAATTGATAGAATAGAAGACTCTGCTGAATGAAGAGCAGCATGATGTGTAAATACATCACACAGAGTTTTTCTTGTTGTGTTTGCATGTATGCAAGCCCGACAACTGTAACTGCTTCACATCCCTTTATTGCAGACGTAGGCTTCACTTTGTTTGATTCTTGATTTTCGTTAGCAGTTTATTTTCTCAGATTTTTGTCAGCACACATTTTTGGTTTCACATTGTAGGCTTAGGGTTAACCCTAATTCTTGAATAAAGCGCAGATTTCTGACCTTCATGTCTCCCCCTACCTCTTTAAACTAGAGACCGAACAAGCGGCTCTGATCTCAAATTTTCTGTGTCTCATTACAAGATAAAACCGAATTCTCTGGAGTTATACGGCCTCAGGACATTGTTGTCGAGGTGTATAAAAGCGAAGACGGATCTCACAAAGAGTTCAGCAAATCCATCGCAGACGTTGGTACAGCCCAGGAAAATCTGGCAGCCTACACGTACAAGTTTGATGTTAAACCTCCTACCACTGGCCGTTATGTCAAAGTCTCAAAGAACTCACCGGGTCTTGGTTTATGTGAGGTTCAGGTGCTGATCAACTTGGCGGGTGAGAAACTGCGTTTGTCGGCAGTCATGAAACAAAGCTCAAACAAGAGAGAGAGAGAGAGAGAGAGAGAGAGAGAGAGAGAGAGAGAGAGAGAGAGAGAGAGAGAGAGAGAGAGAGAGAGAGAGAGAGAGAGAGAGAGAGAGGCCATGTACGTGCATGGTCTTTCATTGTTTAGATATAAAGAGCAACATAAAGTAGCATGTAAACATATTTATGAGTAGTAATCAGAATGGAAAAAAAGTTGTATCACATGTTCAAACTAAAGCAATCTAGTGGGCAGAGTGTTTAATCTGCTGGTGAACTCCAGTGTAGCGATATATTCTCCTTTCGTCACGCGCACTTCACCTCTGCCTGTCTGTCTAGGTCTGTCTGTCTCTGTTGTGTCTGGGTCTGTCTGTCTAGGTCTGTCTGCCTCTGTTGTGTCCGGGTCTGTCTGTCTCTGTTGTGTCTGGGTCTGCCTGTCTAGGTCTGTCTGTCTCTGTTGTGTTTGGGTCTGTCTGTCCAGGTCTGTCTGTCTCTGTTGTGTCTGGGTCTGTCTGTCTCTGTTGTGTCTAGGTCTGCCTGTCTAGGTCTGTCTGTCTCTGTTGTGTCTGGGTCTGTCTGTCTCTGTTGTGTCTGGGTTTGTCTGTCTCTGTTGTGTCTGGGTCTGTCTGTCTCTGTTGTGTCTGGGTCTGTCTGTCTCTGTTGTGTCTGGGTCTGCCTGTCTAGGTCTGTCTGTCTCTGTTGTGTCTAGGTTTGTCTGTCTCTGTTGTGTCTGGGTCTGTCTGTCTCTGTTGTGTCTGGGTCTGTCTGTCTCTGTTGTGTCTGGGTCTGCCTGTCTAGGTCTGTCTGTCTCTGTTGTGTCTAGGTTTGTCTGTCTCTGTTGTGTCTGGGTCTGTCTGTCTCTGTTGTGTCTGGGTCTGTCTGTCTCTGTTGTGTCCCGGTCTGTCTGTCTCTGTTGTGTCTGGGTCTGTCTGTCTCTGTTGTGTCTGGGTCTGTCTGTCTCTGTTGTGTCTGGGTCTGCCTGTCTAGGTCTGTCTGTCTCTGTTGTGTCTAGGTTTGTCTGTCTCTGTTGTGTCTGGGTCTGTCTGTCTCTGTTGTGTCTGGGTCTGTCTCTGTTGTGTCTGGGTCTGTCTGTCTCTGTTGTGTCTAGGTTTGTCTGTCTCTGTTGTGTCTGGGTCTGTCTGTCTCTGTTGTGTCTGGGTCTGTCTGTCTCTGTTGTGTCTGGGTCTATCTGTCTCTGTTGTGTCTGGGTCTGTCTGTCTCTGTTGTATCTGGGTCTGTCTGTCTCTGTTGTGTCTAGGTCTGTCTGTCTCTGTTGTGTCTGGGTCTGTCTGTCTCTGTTGTGTCTGGGTCTGTCTGTCTCTGTTGTGTCTGGGTCTGTCTGTCTCTGTTGTGTCTGGGTCTGTCTGTCTCTGTTGTGTCTGGGTCTGTCTGTCTCTGTTGTGTCTGGGTCTGTCTGTCTCTGTTGTGTCTGGGTCTGTCTGTCTCTGTTGTGTCTGGGTCTGCCTGTCTAGGTCTGTCTGTCTCTGTTGTGTCTGGGTCTGTCTGTCTCTGTTGTGTCTGGGTCTGTCTGTCTCTGTTGTGTCTGGGTTTGTCTGTCTCTGTTGTGTCTGGGTCTGTCTGTCTCTGTTGTGTCTGGGTCTGTCTGTCTCTGTTGTGTCTAGGTCTGTCTGTCTCTGTTGTGTCTGGGTCTGCCTGTCTAGGTCTGTCTGTCTCTGTTGTGTCTGGGTTTGTCTGTCTCTGTTGTGTCTGGGTCTGTCTGACTCTGTTGTGTCTGGGTCTGTCTGTCTCTGTTGTGTCTGGGTCTGCCTGTCTAGGTCTGTCTGTCTCTGTTGTGTCTGGGTTTGTCTGTCTCTGTTGTGTCTGGGTCTGTCTGTCTCTGTTGTGTCTGGGTCTGTCTGTCTCTGTTGTGTCTGGGTCTGTCTGTCTCTGTTGTGTCTGGGTCTGTCTGTCTCTGTTGTGTCTGGGTCTGTCTGTCTCTGTTGTGTCTGGGTCTGTCTGTCTAGGTCTGTCTGTCTCTGTTGTGTCTGGGTCTGCCTGTCTAGGTATGTCTGTCTCTGTTGTGTCCAGGTCTGTCTGTCTCTGTTGTGTCTGGGTCTGTCTGTCTCTGTTGTGTCTGGGTCTGTCTGTCTCTGTTGTGTCTGGGTCTGCCTGTCTAGGTCTGTCTGTCTCTGTTGTGTCCAGGTCTGTCTGTCTCTGTTGTGTCTGGGTCTGTCTGTCTCTGTTGTGTCTGGGTCTGTCTGTCTCTGTTGTGTCTGGGTCTGCCTGTCTCTGTTGTGTCTGGGTCTGTCTGTCTCTGTTGTGTCTGGGTCTGTCTGTCTCTGTTGTGTCTGGGTCTGTCTGTCTAGGTCTGTCTGTCTCTGTTGTGTCTGGGTTTGTCTGTCCAGGTCTGTCTGTCTCTGTTGTGTCTGGGTCTGTCTGTCTCTGTTGTGTCTGGGTCTGTCTGTCTAGGTCTGTCTGTCTCTGTTGTGTCTGGGTCTGTCTGTCTCTGTTGTGTCTGGGTCTGTCTGTCTAGGTCTGTCTGTCTCTGTTGTGTCTAGGTTTGTCTGTCTCTGTTGTGTCTGGGTCTGTCTGTCTCTGTTGTGTCTGGGTCTGTCTCTGTTGTGTCTGGGTCTGTCTGTCTCTGTTGTGTCTAGGTTTGTCTGTCTCTGTTGTGTCTGGGTCTGTCTGTCTCTGTTGTGTCTGGGTCTGTCTGTCTCTGTTGTGTCTGGGTCTGTCTGTCTAGGTCTGTCTGTCTCTGTTGTGTCTGGGTTTGTCTGTCCAGGTCTGTCTGTCTCTGTTGTGTCTGGGTCTGTCTGTCTCTGTTGTGTCTGGGTCTGTCTGTCTAGGTCTGTCTGTCTCTGTTGTGTCTGGGTCTGTCTGTCTCTGTTGTGTCTGGGTCTGTCTGTCTAGGTCTGTCTGTCTCTGTTGTGTCTGGGTCTGTCTCTGTTGTGTCTGGGTCTGTCTGTCTCTGTTGTGTCTAGGTTTGTCTGTCTCTGTTGTGTCTAGGTTTGTCTGTCTCTGTTGTGTCTGGGTCTGTCTGTCTCTGTTGTGTCTGGGTCTGTCTGTCTCTGTTGTGTCTGGGTCTGTCTGTCTCTGTTGTGTCTGGGTCTGTCTGTCTCTGTTGTATCTGGGTCTGTCTGTCTCTGTTGTGTCTGGGTCTGTCTGTCTCTGTTGTGTCTAGGTTTGTCTGTCTCTGTTGTGTCTGGGTCTGTCTGTCTCTGTTGTGTCTGGGTCTGTCTGTCTCTGTTGTGTCTGGGTCTGTCTGTCTCTGTTGTGTCTGGGTCTGTCTGTCTCTGTTGTGTCTGGGTCTGTCTGTCTCTGTTGTGTCTGGGTCTGTCTGTCTCTGTTGTGTCTGGGTCTGTCTGTCTCTGTTGTGTCTGGGTCTGTCTGTCTCTGTTGTGTCCAGGTCTGTCTGTCTCTGTTGTGTCTGGGTTTGTCTGTCTCTGTTGTGTCTGGGTCTGTCTGTCTCTGTTGTGTCTGGGTCTGTCTGTCTCTGTTGTGTCTGGGTCTGCCTGTCTAGGTCTGTCTGTCTCTGTTGTGTCTAGGTTTGTCTGTCTCTGTTGTGTCTGGGTCTGTCTGTCTCTGTTGTGTCTGGGTCTGTCTGTCTCTGTTGTGTCTGGGTCTGCCTGTCTAGGTCTGTCTGTCTCTGTTGTGTCTAGGTTTGTCTGTCTCTGTTGTGTCTGGGTCTGTCTGTCTCTGTTGTGTCTGGGTCTGTCTGTCTCTGTTGTGTCCCGGTCTGTCTGTCTCTGTTGTGTCTGGGTCTGTCTGTCTCTGTTGTGTCTGGGTCTGTCTGTCTCTGTTGTGTCTGGGTCTGCCTGTCTAGGTCTGTCTGTCTCTGTTGTGTCTAGGTTTGTCTGTCTCTGTTGTGTCTGGGTCTGTCTGTCTCTGTTGTGTCTGGGTCTGTCTCTGTTGTGTCTGGGTCTGTCTGTCTCTGTTGTGTCTAGGTTTGTCTGTCTCTGTTGTGTCTGGGTCTGTCTGTCTCTGTTGTGTCTGGGTCTGTCTGTCTCTGTTGTGTCTGGGTCTATCTGTCTCTGTTGTGTCTGGGTCTGTCTGTCTCTGTTGTATCTGGGTCTGTCTGTCTCTGTTGTGTCTAGGTCTGTCTGTCTCTGTTGTGTCTGGGTCTGTCTGTCTCTGTTGTGTCTGGGTCTGTCTGTCTCTGTTGTGTCTGGGTCTGTCTGTCTCTGTTGTGTCTGGGTCTGTCTGTCTCTGTTGTGTCTGGGTCTGTCTGTCTCTGTTGTGTCTGGGTCTGTCTGTCTCTGTTGTGTCTGGGTCTGTCTGTCTCTGTTGTGTCTGGGTCTGCCTGTCTAGGTCTGTCTGTCTCTGTTGTGTCTGGGTCTGTCTGTCTCTGTTGTGTCTGGGTCTGTCTGTCTCTGTTGTGTCTGGGTTTGTCTGTCTCTGTTGTGTCTGGGTCTGTCTGTCTCTGTTGTGTCTGGGTCTGTCTGTCTCTGTTGTGTCTAGGTCTGTCTGTCTCTGTTGTGTCTGGGTCTGCCTGTCTAGGTCTGTCTGTCTCTGTTGTGTCTGGGTTTGTCTGTCTCTGTTGTGTCTGGGTCTGTCTGACTCTGTTGTGTCTGGGTCTGTCTGTCTCTGTTGTGTCTGGGTCTGCCTGTCTAGGTCTGTCTGTCTCTGTTGTGTCTGGGTTTGTCTGTCTCTGTTGTGTCTGGGTCTGTCTGTCTCTGTTGTGTCTGGGTCTGTCTGTCTCTGTTGTGTCTGGGTCTGTCTGTCTCTGTTGTGTCTGGGTCTGTCTGTCTCTGTTGTGTCTGGGTCTGTCTGTCTCTGTTGTGTCTGGGTCTGTCTGTCTAGGTCTGTCTGTCTCTGTTGTGTCTGGGTCTGCCTGTCTAGGTATGTCTGTCTCTGTTGTGTCCAGGTCTGTCTGTCTCTGTTGTGTCTGGGTCTGTCTGTCTCTGTTGTGTCTGGGTCTGTCTGTCTCTGTTGTGTCTGGGTCTGCCTGTCTAGGTCTGTCTGTCTCTGTTGTGTCCAGGTCTGTCTGTCTCTGTTGTGTCTGGGTCTGTCTGTCTCTGTTGTGTCTGGGTCTGTCTGTCTCTGTTGTGTCTGGGTCTGCCTGTCTCTGTTGTGTCTGGGTCTGTCTGTCTCTGTTGTGTCTGGGTCTGTCTGTCTCTGTTGTGTCTGGGTCTGTCTGTCTAGGTCTGTCTGTCTCTGTTGTGTCTGGGTTTGTCTGTCCAGGTCTGTCTGTCTCTGTTGTGTCTGGGTCTGTCTGTCTCTGTTGTGTCTGGGTCTGTCTGTCTAGGTCTGTCTGTCTCTGTTGTGTCTGGGTCTGTCTGTCTCTGTTGTGTCTGGGTCTGCCTGTCTAGGTCTGTCTGTCTCTGTTGTGTCTAGGTTTGTCTGTCTCTGTTGTGTCTGGGTCTGTCTGTCTCTGTTGTGTCTGGGTCTGTCTCTGTTGTGTCTGCGTCTGTCTGTCTCTGTTGTGTCTAGGTATGTCTGTCTCTGTTGTGTCTGGGTCTGTCTGTCTCTGTTGTGTCTGGGTCTGTCTGTCTCTGTTGTGTCTGGGTCTGTCTGTCTAGGTCTGTCTGTCTCTGTTGTGTCTGGGTTTGTCTGTCCAGGTCTGTCTGTCTCTGTTGTGTCTGGGTCTGTCTGTCTCTGTTGTGTCTGGGTCTGTCTGTCTAGGTCTGTCTGTCTCTGTTGTGTCTGGGTCTGTCTGTCTCTGTTGTGTCTGGGTCTGCCTGTCTAGGTCTGTCTGTCTCTGTTGTGTCTGGGTCTGTCTCTGTTGTGTCTGGGTCTGTCTGTCTCTGTTGTGTCTAGGTTTGTCTGTCTCTGTTGTGTCTAGGTTTGTCTGTCTCTGTTGTGTCTGGGTCTGTCTGTCTCTGTTGTGTCTGGGTCTGTCTGTCTCTGTTGTGTCTGGGTCTGTCTGTCTCTGTTGTGTCTGGGTCTGTCTGTCTCTGTTGTATCTGGGTCTGTCTGTCTCTGTTGTGTCTGGGTCTGTCTGTCTCTGTTGTGTCTAGGTTTGTCTGTCTCTGTTGTGTCTGGGTCTGTCTGTCTCTGTTGTGTCTGGGTCTGTCTGTCTCTGTTGTGTCTGGGTCTGTCTGTCTCTGTTGTGTCTGGGTCTGTCTGTCTCTGTTGTGTCTGGGTCTGTCTGTCTCTGTTGTGTCTGGGTCTGTCTGTCTCTGTTGTGTCTGGGTCTGCCTCTCTAGGTCTGTCTGTCTCTGTTGTGTCTGGGTCTGTCTGTCTCTGTTGTGTCTGGGTCTGTCTGTCTCTGTTGTGTCTGGGTTTGTCTTTCTCTGTTGTGTCTGGGTCTGTCTGTCTCTGTTGTGTCTGGGTCTGTCTGTCTCTGTTGTGTCTAGGTCTGTCTGTCTCTGTTGTGTCTGGGTCTGCCTGTCTAGGTCTGTCTGTCTCTGTTGTGTCTGGGTTTGTCTGTCTCTGTTGTGTCTGGGTCTGTCTGACTCTGTTGTGTCTGGGTCTGTCTGTCTCTGTTGTGTCTGGGTCTGCCTGTCTAGGTCTGTCTGTCTCTGTTGTGTCTGGGTTTGTCTGTCTCTGTTGTGTCTGGGTCTGTCTGTCTCTGTTGTGTCTGGGTCTGTCTGTCTCTGTTGTGTCTGGGTCTGTCTGTCTCTGTTGTGTCTGGGTCTGTCTGTCTAGGTCTGTCTGTCTCTGTTGTGTCTGGGTCTGCCTGTCTAGGTCTGTCTGTCTCTGTTGTGTCCAGGTCTGTCTGTCTCTGTTGTGTCCAGGTCTGTCTGTCTCTGTTGTGTCTGGGTCTGTCTGTCTCTGTTGTGTCTGGGTCTGTCTGTCTCTGTTGTGTCTGGGTCTGCCTGTCTAGGTCTGTCTGTCTCTGTTGTGTCCAGGTCTGTCTGTCTCTGTTGTGTCTGGGTCTGTCTGTCTCTGTTGTGTCTAGGTCTGTCTGTCTCTGTTGTGTCTGGGTCTGCCTGTCTCTGTTGTGTCTGGGTCTGTCTGTCTCTGTTGTGTCTGGGTCTGTCTGTCTCTGTTGTGTCTGGGTCTGTCTGTCTAGGTCTGTCTGTCTCTGTTGTGTCTGGGTTTGTCTGTCCAGGTCTGTCTGTCTCTGTTGTGTCTGGGTCTGTCTGTCTCTGTTGTGTCTGGGTCTGTCTGTCTAGGTCTGTCCGTCTCTGTTGTGTCTGGGTCTGTCTGTCTCTGTTGTGTCTGGGTCTGTCTGTCTAGGTCTGTCTGTCTCTGTTGTGTCTGGGTCTGTCTGTCCAGGTCTGTCTGTCTCTGTTGTGTCTGGGTCTGTCTGTCTAGGTCTGTCTGTCTCTGTTGTGTCTGGGTCTGTCTGTCCAGGTCTGTCTGTCTCTGTTGTGTCTGGGTCTGTCTGTCTCTGTTGTGTCTGGGTCTGTCTGTCTCTGTTGTGTCTGGGTCTGTCTGTCTAGATCTGTCTGTCTCTGTTGTGTCTGGGTCTGTCTGTCCAGGTCTGTCTGTCTCTGTTGTGTCTAGGTCTGTCTGTCTCTGTTGTGTCTGGGTCTGTCTGTCTCTGTTGTGTCTGGGTCTGTCTGTCTAGGTCTGTCTGTCTCTCTGTGTCTGGGTCTGTCTATCTAGATCTGTCTGTCTCTGTTGTGTCTGGGTCTGTCTGTCCAGGTCTGTCTGTCTCTGTTGTGTCTGGGTCTGTCTGTCTAGATCTGTCTGTCTCTGTTGTGTCTGGGTCTGTCTGTCCAGGTCTGTCTGTCTCTCTGTATCTGGCTGCCTGTGTGTATGCAGATTTTTCTTTTACATGCATTGTTCTTGCACCTGTGTGTGGGCTGGTTTTCTTTCACTTTGTTTACGATTCTCTTTGTTTCTGTGTGTCGTAATATATAGTCCGTGGGCCGCCGTTTGTGCTGTTAAATCGTTTGTCAAGTAGTCACCTTTAACCAGTTCTTGTGCTTTACCTGCTGATTCCCCTACTTCCCTTATCTTCCTCAATTAAGCCTTGTTGTTCTCTCAGTGCACTGAGAGATAGACTGTAAGAGCTCTGTCCTTCCCTTTAGTGACTTGACTTGTGAGCCCTTATAGTTTCCACCCTTGTTTGTTCTTTGTTCTGTCCCCAGTTATTTCATTGCCGTACTTTCATTTCATTGTGTATGTTCGCGTGAATATCATTTTCTTTTGCGTGGTTGTGGTACAAAGTCAGCGTGTCGTCAGTCCAGTTTTTACGTCATTATAAAACGTCACGTTTTTAGTCGTCATATTCGTTTCGCCCTCAGCGGCTTTTTTGTGTGTTTTTTCCGACGCCAAATATAAGATTTGCATGCACCTTTGCTCTTTATCTTTCCTGAGCACCTTTTTTGTCTCTGTATCCTCTGGTGTTCACTGTCTGCTGTTCTCTAGTTCTGTCTCCTTCTTTCTCTGTTCAGTGTTTCTGTCTTTCTCATTTCTGCTTCGCTTTCTAGTTTTCTCTCCTTCTTGCTCTATCGTTCTCGTTTGTTTTATTGTTTGCTCTCTGTTTACGTTCCCTTTTTTGTGCAGTTTTCACCGGACGCAGATCAACAAAAGAAGGAAATAAAACAAGACCAAAAAAAACCATCTGTGTTCGCGTTGTCCCTATACTATAGTCAGAATTACCAAAGAAGCCGCACTTACATGCATTGTGTCTTTCTTTATGTATCCGTCTGTCTGTCTGTCTGTGTGTATGCTGTTTTCTTTAACATGCACTCATGGAATGAGTTGATTTTCATTTCTATCCTGTGCAGAGAACAACATCAAAAGCGTCTTCTGGACGAAGTGTAAGTGTGTTTGTCTTTCTTTCTTTCTTTCTTTATTTGGTGTTTAACGTCGTTTTCAACCACGAAGGTTATATCGCGACGGGGAAAGGGGGGAGATGGGATAGAGCCACTTGTCAATTGTTTCTTGTTCACAAAAGCACTAATCAAAAATTTGCTCCAGGGGGCTTGCAACGTAGTATTACCTTACTGGGAGAATGCAAGTTTCCAGTACAAAGGACTTAACATTTCTTACATACTGCTTGACTAAAATCTTTACAAAAATTGACTATATTCTATACAAGAAACACTTAACAAGGGTAAAAAGAGAAACATAATCCGTTAGTCGCCTCTTACGACATGCTGGGGAGCATCGGGTCAATTCTTCCCCCTAACCCGCGGGGGGATGTCCAAGTCTACAGTGGTTTGAGTTATACCATAGCTTTGGTTACATGGAACTAGTTTTTACAATCGCTTCTGAGGAACATGGGAAATTCTCGGTAGATGATATTGCAATAAACTTGCGACACTTTAGACGATCAAAGGGTCAGTTGGTAACGCTAGCTGAGGGAGGGCGTGGGGGCAGGGGGGATGTGGAGGAATCGGAACTCACCGAAACATATTTTCCGTAGAATGTCTATTTGCAGTATGTGTATACCCCAGATCCAGATAAAAATGTTCGTTTTGGAAATGTAACTAGAAAAGCAACTTTAGCTCGCGCGTGTGCGCGAATGCATAGCTATAGATTGTGTGTGTGTGTGTGTGATTAGTTGTTGGATAATGTGCATGTGGAAGTGTCATTCTGATGCAAACAAACAACGACCGGGCATCCACCTACGTCCTCACTATAAAATAGAGAATCGACATTTCCGATATACCCTGCCCCACGTCCAACTCAAACAAATCATGTATAAGGACAAGGTCAATGAAAGCTCTATTCGAGAGTCAAAGATATGCTGCTTTGCTTGGGTGAAAGTCCATTCATGCATTTCTTACTTGCGTTTCTAGCTGCTCAAGTAACCCGGCACAATGTGGCATTACGAAAGCCAGTGACCTACCACTCAGTCCATGCTACCAAACCGTATCACACGGTAAATAAACGACCGGAACTTACAAACAACATCAACAATGATTGCATACCGCAGAAAGCCCCTTTCCCTGGAGAACAGACCATCAATTTCTTCATCGTCACTCTGTCAGATCCTTCCGAGGGAGAGGTAACACCAGGTGCTCATTACAGAGTCTACGGCGTCATGATATCTCAGGGTAAACTTTTGTGTTGTTCATTGTTAGCGTTTGAACCTGTCCAGTGGATAAGACATCGGCCTTGTGATCGGAAGGTCGTGAGTTCAAATCCAGGCCGCGGCCGCCTGATGGGTTAAGGGTAGAGATTGTGTCCGATCTCCCAGGTCAACGTATGCACAGACCCGCTTGTGGTCGTATCCCTCTTCGTGCTTACACCCAAGCACAAGACCAATTGCGCATGGAAAAGATCCCATAATCCATGTCAGCGTTCGGTGGGTTATAGAAACACGAAAATACCCAGCATGCTTCCCAAAAAAAACGGCGTATGCTGCCGAAATGGCGGGTTAAAAACGGTCTCACACTCGTGCAAAATACATGAGTGAATATCTCAGCCCAAGAACAAAGAAAAAGAAGATGAACCCGTCCGTGATTGTTACTGGCACAGTCGCTTGTGTTTTAATCGATCTCTTGGCAATGTTTCAAGAGTTATGAGTGTCCTCTCCTTCGCTACTTTCACCTTTCTCGTTCCTGAATTAGGTACCGTGTTTATCCTTGTTTTAAAGCACACATCTGATTAATGTATATTTTACACTTTATCGTACATTTTCCATCACCATTATTTTGTTGAAAACATTTACCTGAACGGCCATGATCCCCAAAAGAAAAACAAGAACAAAACAATACTGCAGCCAAGCGTGGTTTTTTATATTTAGTCAAGTTTTGACTAAATATTTTAACATCGAGGGGGAATCGAAACGAGGGTCGTGGTGTATGGTGTGTGTGCGTGTGTGTGTGTGTGTGTGTGTGTGTGTGTGTGTGTGTGTGTCTGTGTGTGTGTGTAGAGCGATTCAGACTGAACTACTTGACCGATCTTTATGAAATTTGACATGAGAGTTCCTGGGTATGAAATCCCCGAACGTTTTTTTTCATTTTTTTGATAAATGTCTTTGATGACGTCATATCCGGCTTTTCGTGAAAGTTGAGGCGGCACTGTCACGCCCTCATTTTTCAACCAAATTGGTTGAAATTTTGGTCAAGTAATCTTCGACGAAGCCCGGACTTCGGTATTGCATTTCAGCTTGGTGGCTTAAAAATTATTTAATGACTTTGGTCATTAAAAATCTGAAAATTGTAAAAAAAAATACAAATTTATAAAACGATCCAAATTTACGTTTATCTTATTCTCCATCATTTGCTGATTCCAAAAACATATAAATATGTTATATTCGGATTATAAACAAGCTCTGAAAATTAAATATATAAAAATTATTATCAAAATTAAATTGTCCAAATCAATTTAAAAACACTTTCATCTTATTCCTTGTCGGTTCCTGATTCCAAAAACATATAGATATGATATGTTTGGATTAAAAACACGCTCAGAAAGTTAAAACAAAGAGAGGTACAGAAAAGCGTGCTATCCTTCTTAGCGCAACTACTACCCCGCTCTTCTTGTCAATTTCACTGCCTTTGCCATGAGCGGTGGACTGACGATGCTACGAGTATACGGTCTTGCTGAAAAATGGCATTGCGTTCAGTTTCATTCTGTGAGTTCGACAGCTACTTGACTAAATATTGTATTTTCGCCTTACGCGACTTGTTTTTAATTGCCAAAAATCCCAGACAGATTGGATACTCTTGTTTATTTTAAAAGGCCACATAATATAACTGCATTTGAAGAAAAGAAGAAACAAGTCGCGTAAGGCGAAATTACTACATTTAGTCAAGCTGTCGAACTCACGGAATGAAACTGAACGCACTGTATTTTTTTTCACCAAGACAGTACAGCTTCGTCAATCCTCGCGAGAAGGAAATCGCTCACCTCCCACGTGCAAAACGCAGTGATATGCACACGCCAGAATAGCGCGGTAGCGTATTGTGCTAAGCAGGAAAGCGCGCTTTTCTGTATTCGTGTTAACTTTCTGACCTTGTTTTGAATACAACCTATCATATCTATATGTTTTTTGAATCAAGAAACGATAAAGAATAAGATGAAATCCTTTTTGGATCGATTTCTTAAATTTTAATTGTTAGACTAATTAATCTATTTTTGTTAATTGTGATCACATTTTAAGAGTAAACATGACATATGTATATAATTTTAGGTTCAGAATGTCATTAAGAATACGATGCAATCAGTTTTAAATCTGTTTGCAAAAAATCGATTTTAATGACAAATTTAATGAGCAAACTCATTAATTAGTTTGTAAGCCTCCAAGCTGAAATGCAATACCAAAGTCCGGGCGTCGTCGAAGATTACTTGACCAAAATTTCAACCAATTTGGTTTAAAAATGAAAGCGTGACAGTGCCTCCTCAACTTTCACAAAAAGTCGGATATGACGTCATCAAAGACATTTATCAAAAAAATGAAAAAAACCGTTTAGGGATATCATACCCAGGAACTCCCATGTAAAATGTCATGAAGATCGGTCTAGTAGTTTTCTCTAAATCGCTCTACACACACACACACACACACCACGTACACCCTCGTCTCGATTCCCACCTCTACGTTAAAACATTTAGTCAAAACTTGACTAAATGTAAAAAGAGTAATAAAAGTTGGTTGGTCCATGCTACCAGTCAGCAAGAAATCAACTCACTTGAACATTGAAATTGTTGTCTCACATCTCAAACATAGGCTAACACGGTGATTGCATGCAGCACCACGCAGTGTAGTAAGCACGACACCGACGATGCTGTTGCTGCTTTTGAGGATATCGCTTCTGCTGTTGCTGCTGCTACTGCAGCTGCTGCTGCTGCTTTTCATGTTCTTGCAGTGGCTTATTATGACATTAATGGTAATAGTGGTGGTGATGGAGATGATATTGATGATGATGGTGGTCATGCTGATGAATAAGACTATTGTCACGACGACGATGAAGACTTCGACAATGATGACGATAATGATAATTATATTCTTTAGCTTTTCCACGACAAAGAATGTGCATTTTAGCGCACTGAAAACTGAACACGTGCACTTTTAAACAGGTTGCTCACCGAAGAAGTACAATTACACTGTCCACGTGGGCATGCATGGCGACCTGAAGTTCAGACATGTTACCAAGGCCACGGTTTGCACGAGGAATCAGATTGTCAGACAATGTTCAACTAAGCTTATTCTGTGTGAGCGGATGACAGTCGGTACCCACGTACGAGTTGATATCGACAATCTGAGACTGGCGCAAATCACTATCTGTAATATCCAGGTGTATGGCAGGCTGTACGGTAATTGCTGACGGAGTCATTATTATTCTTTGTAATGTATTTTCGTTCCCTATCTTAATCAGGGCTCCCCAAAGTGCGCGCCCCTGCGTCCTATACGCACTAGAAGCCAAACACACGTACTAGAAATGTATAAAAGGGGTTCAAGGACGCACTAAACTTTGAAAAAGCGGGTCCTGAGACGCACTAAACTTTAAAAAGCGGGTCCTGAGACGCACTAAATTTCTCGTATCGTGCGTACCGTAGATACTTGTTCAGACTGCAATCGTCAGCTATTGTACACAGTACACTATGCGTGAACACAAAATTAGTTCAACCAGACTTTTCGGCTTTTGTACCCTGGACACCCTCTAAAATTCTGCAGTGGGGGTCCATGGACCCTCTAAACATTGAATGTGGGGGTCCCGGGACCTTCTAGAGGGGACGTTTGTGCAACGTCCGTGTAACATTGACATTGCATACAATCAATCAATCAATATGAGGCTTATATCGCGCGTATCGTGGGTACAGTTCTAAGCGCAGGAATTTTTAATTTTTTTATAATTTTTATTTTTATGCAATTTATATCGCGCTCATGTTCAAGGCGCAGGGATTTATTTATGCCGTGTGAGATGGAATTTATTTTACACAATTTGAATACATCACGCATTCACATCGGCCAGCAGATCGCAGCCATTTCGGCGCATATCCTACTTTTCACGGCCTATTATTCCAAGTCACACGGGTATTTTGGTGGACAGTTTTATCTATGCCTATACAATTTTGCCAGGAAAGACCCTTTTGTCAATCGTGGGATCTTTAACGTGCACACCCCAATGTTGTGTACACGAAGGGACCTCGGTTTTTCGTCTCATCCGAAAGACTAGCACTTGAACCCACCACCTAGGTTAGGAAAGGGGGGGATAAAACTGCTAACGCCCTGACCCAGGGTCGAACTCGCTTCCGAGCGCAAGTGCGTTACCACTCGGCCACCCTGTCCCACACCGTGCTCATATAGCTTAGTACCCGCTTTTAGTCATTGGTAGTCTATAATTATGTAAGTATGATACGTTGTGATCTAATACAATATGATCTGTTATGATACACATTATTGAATAAGATGTGCAGGATGATCCCCCCCCCCACCATTTTGTTTTTAAATCACACCCACTAAGGTCCTTATTACATGTACATATCTTTCATGGCTGTCTACTACAAGCATGCAGTAGTAATAGCATTATACAAATCGTGTAATTGTTATACTTTTACTTTGATATGATTTACAATCATGTCTGGTGATGTATTATTTGTGCAAAAGGTGGTCTCACTTTCATGCTATGACAAAAATGTGTTTTAAATTCGGGATCAGCTTAAAGGTCCTTGTCTACATTTTAAAACCGAAATCGCCATTTGACCATTAAAATGCAGAGTCTATTATCTACAAATATCAACAATACACCCCCTTTCGATCAGGAAAGACGAAGCCAGTGTAGCCGTTTGAAAATTCATTGTAGTATTCCAGCGTAGTACTCATAGTAGGATATCCTTATTTGGAAAATGCCAAGCGCAAAACTCCTCTCAAATCCCGTGCATTTCGTGCGTTTAAAAAAAAACTTGGACAGCGCTCCAGTGTCCAACTGTTGCTTCACTTGTTTGGGCGTGGCTATAAGCATAGTGACATGAATTTGATTGGTCAGTATTTTTAGGCAAAGCACATGTTCTTAGCAAACAGAAAACAACATATTGGAAGCGTGAGTCACGCTACCCAAAAATAAAATCTTTTTTTAAATATATATTTTTTTCTATAATTTTTTTCCCCATGGTTCATTCATCATTTGACATAATTTTTGTATCGAAATCTAACCATAAGATTATTGAAAAAAAGCAAAAATGTAGACGACCACCTTATTAAGCACGATGTTTGACATTGAGTGGTATTTATAGCTACTCTTTCCCAATAGCCGTTCAGATTTTGTTTTGTTTTATGAAATCATACCTTAGACAATCTCTGACTTGAAGACAGCAGTAACATGCAGTACAAAGTTATTTTCAATGGCCAAATAATGTTGTATTTGTTAAATATATAAGTGTTAGGTTCCACCTTTTCAGTTAATAGATGATGTTTGGATATAACTTTGATTGGTCTGTGGAAAACTTGAATAACCTGAATATGAGGCGAACCTTTCCAGTATCCTTTAAATATAGAGCTCAGTGGGAAATACCGCTGGGGACACACCCGTTTATAGCTAAAGTTTTAATTTAAAGGAGACGTTCAAGTTTGTGTGTGTGTGTGTGTGTGTGTGTGTGTGTGTGTGTGTGTGTGTGTGTGTGTGTGTGCGTGTGTGTGTGTGCGTGTGTACGTGCATATGTGTCGATGTGTGTGTGATGAAACATATGCATTGACATCTTGAAGTGAATCTTGCCTATACTATTCCTGGATTTATCATTCTAATAATATTCTCTCAGGCAGTCGAGATGGCTTGATGAACGTCGCCTTGTACAAATACGCACGTCAAAGTGGAACACACACAACTGAGCCGGCTGCATTGGCGGTTGACGGAGTCTTGAAACGAGTCGGCCCGTCACCTGAGTGGGCAACGTGCACCAAAGCCACGATGGAACCACAAACTGATAAGAGCTGGTGGCTAGTGGACTTAGCCAACGTCTACGATATTGAAGCTGTTAATATCCAGACCAACACAAGTCGTGAGTATTGTCACCAAGTAAAATAATAGTCATTGCAAAAGTTAAACAATGCATTCATCCTAAAATCCCCATGCATAATACATCATGGTCAACCCAAATTATTTAAGAAACATGATAATACAACATTGTCTTTTGACAACAATTCTTCATATCATGCATAGTTGCTGTGTTATCAAATTCTTTATAGACATGATAATTCAATTGAAAAACCATTGAGACTTTTGCCATCGGGAAATCGATTTGACTACAGTTTTCAGCCTTTGGTTAATAGATAGCAGAATTCAATGCCGAGATGTACCTTTTTGATACTCAGTGTTCTAGTTTAACTCGCAATGGGAATTCCTCGTAACATTCTTTGTTTAGTGGGCAAGTGAGTAGTCTCAACAAGTGTCCATACATCTGCAGCATTAATAGTCTGCATAAACATATCCGTCCGTGACAAATATAAATGTTGAGATGTTTTCAAAAGTGTCTTGTCATGGTCATGCATCAGTCGAACAGATCTGTTGCTGCTAATGCTTGTACGTCTACCACTATAATTGCTACCACTATATACTGATGCTGCTTCTGCTACATACAGACCTGCTTTTAAGAAGCTTGTTTAATAGAAACCTCGGTTATATAAGAAACTTCTTCTTCTTCTCCAGCGTTCCAGAATTGTCTGGTTACGTGTAAGCTCGTTTGCCCATTTTTGGGTTCCCCAAACTATACTCTGAGTTCCCCACACTATACTCTGAGAGCAAAGTCAGCTTCACTCCGCTTTCGTTGAGTAGGCATGCTGGGTATTTTCGTGTTTCAATAACCCATCGAGTTCCGACATGGATTACAGGATATTTTCCGTGCGCACTTGGTCTTGTGCTTGCGTGTACACACGGAGGGGGTTAAGTCACTAGCAGGTATGCACATAAGTTGACCTGGGAGATCGGAAAAATCTCCACTCTTAACCCACCAGGCGGCAGTGACCGGGATTCGAACTCACGACCTCCCGATTAGGAGGCCGACGTCTTACCACCACGCCACTGCGCCCGTCACATAAGAAACAAAAAGACATGTTTTTGCCGAAGGTCTTCTTTGTTAAGACTTACACAAAAATAGATAAACAAATATTGCTTATGAGGAAGCGCGCCTATATTGTTCCAAATATACATGACTTCAGCTCGGACGTAAGAAAATCGAGTCAGTTCGTATCAGCCACCGTCCTCAGGAAGAGACAGTTTTCAGTCAAAGCTGTTCAAGGGCACTCACGTACTATATTTGATTTTCAATTCACGACTCAAAACCTTTGGGATAAACCAAAAAGAATAGTTTACAAGTACAAGGAATTCAGAATTTAATTTTGTTTAAAGTTTAAAAATCATGATTTACAAAAGTAGTTTGGGGACTCGAACTCGAGACCACCGGCATTGGAGGCAAACGTCATATTACCGCACCACAAGGCTTACACAAGCGAGGCGTGAAAACTAAGACTTGAACTGCCAACATAACTGCCACGTGCCCGAGTTTTCGAATCGAGCATGTGTTGACTCGTCGTTTTCCCCGTTCGTATTTGTGTTTTGTACGTTTTCTTGATATCATCATAACATGTAGTCGCGGTGTTGCCTAGAGGGCAATCAATTTTCACCAAAGCCGATGTCACGGTTACTACAAAAAATTTAAAAAATGAATAGGTAATTCCGGAAGTACTCATTCATTATGCAATTTGTTTTTTTTTATATTTCGATTCATTTCACAATCCAAAACGTTTGAAATGAAGCAAATGAATAAAATACAAGAACACAATTTTTTTTTTAAATCGAACCCGGGATCACAAAAGTAAGGAATAGCGCATGGTCGAGCACGTTACCGACTGAGCTATTCTGTCGCCCTCTAGGCGAGGGAGATTTTAACTTCAAATATTACGCTTAAGTTCTTGAACGTGACGACTGCAGTGGCACTGACTCCACCCTTCTTATCAAATATTCAGATGATACAGCGCTAGAAGATCTCTACAATAGTGACGCAACTTACTTTGCAGAAGTAGAACGTTTCAACGCCTGGTGTAAAGACAACTTTTTAGACCTAACTGTGACAAAGACCAAAGAACTTCTGATAGACTTTAGAAGAAACCCTGCCCCTGTCCCTGACCTGATGATTGATGGTGTGACTGTTGAGCGTGTGACTGAATATAAGTATCTTGGCACAGTTATCGATGATAAGCTGTCCTTCAATGCAAACACCACCCTCATACACAAAAAATGTCAGTCACGCATCTACTGCCTTCAGAAACTTAGGAAGTTGAATGTGAACCCTTCTATCCTTCAAACTTTCTACCGCTCTTTCATCGAGTCTGTCATCACTTTTGGTTTTGTGTCCTGGTATGGAGGTCTGAGTGTGAAGAACAGGAATGTCTTAGTGCGAATGGTGAATGTCAGTAGCAAGGTGATTGGCAGGCAGCAAGCAAGTGTGGAGTCCCTGTATGAAAAGCGTGTGGTGAGAAAGAGTAGGCGGATAGCTTCAGATAGGTCCCATGTCCTTGCCCACCTCTATGAACTCCTTCCCTCTGGCCGTAGACTTCGCACGCACAAAGCTAGGACACTCAGGCTGCAAAACAGCTTCATCCCCAAATCCATCAACCCTTGGCAACATGTAAACACATCCACATACCCGACTCAGCCCCTCTTCTGCCAGTGCAATCAGAAGTAATGTACACGTATGTATTGGTTTTATGTACGTCCGTATTTTTTTCTGTGATATATTGTATGCTATGATTTTTTGTAATGATGTTTAGCCATAGTCCGGTATACTCGTAGGTGTGCGAGAATATGTAAGCGCAGTGCTTTAAAGATGTCCATGTGGGAATGTGTAAGTGGGCGTAGTCGAATGTCCATGTGGGAATGTGTAAGTGGAGCATATAAGAATGCCCATGTGTGAATGTGTAAGTGGAGCGTATAAGAATGTGTAAGTGGATCGTGGTCGAATGTCCATGTGTGAATGGGTAAGTTGAGCGTATAAGAATGTCCATGTGTGCGATGTGTAAGTGAGACATGGATGTGTTCATGACTGAATGCGTAAGCACAATGCAAGGAATGGCCAGAAAGGTATGTGGGAGGTGTGTTTATAACCTGCCCTGTTATATAGTGCTATATGTCTTATGTAAAAACAATGTCCTGTTTGTGTTATTGTTATGTACCACGCCTGAATTTCTCTATGAGATAATAAAGTATTCTTATTCTGACTCGAGTTTCTGAGTCTCTCTGCTCGTATTTGTGAACTGTTCTCAAAATCTCACTGTTCGGGGCTAATTCAATTCATAACCGACCCTACGCTCCCGGTCACTTGGTATACGTTTGGAAAGCAATATGAAGTAGCGATAATTTCAAACGTGACCGACATTATTGATACGGAATGCATTGACCAATCCCCCAAAAGCGCTGACGTCATTGCATGATAAACACACACAATCATCTATTCTCGATGACATACTAAGGAATTAGCTCGGGAGAACGACGATCTATGGACGGTTTATTATATAAAGGGAAGCCGACGGTTAAAAACGGGCGTCGATAGAGCCAATGAACAGGCATAAGGATCAACTTCTAGTATGATGGACATCGGGTCTCGTATATATATTCAGTACCTCAGACTCTCATATAAAACAAATATTGTTCACATTAGCTCGAACAGGTACCTGTACTCTCCGTTCACTGATTTGGAGGAGGGGATCAGACTCCGGTCATTGGATACTATGGCATGCCCATCCCACTCTCTCAGTTACAGTCCAAATGGCTGACAGAAACTATCCCCCATTGCTTTCTTCATAGCGAAAAACTGTGATTATTGATGATCTTGAAAACAACTTGCATACACCGGAAGAGGTATGAGAATATACGCAGATCCCAGCCAGCACATTTCAAATATTCTGAAACAGAAGGAAAAGTACAGTTTAACATTTCTGGGGGAAAAGTCATCTTATCAACAGATATTTTCCCCCTTTTTTATTATTTATTCTCAAGCACGCTCAAAATACTTTCTTGTACCGAACTGCTTGGATAGAAGAAAGCTCACGTTCCCTCGATTTTCTGATCAGCGGGTCCGACTGTAAGACTATGATACTACTAGTCAGGGCCTAGTTTTGTAAGCCGTTCGGCTTACTTTACGCCGAAATAACATCTCCAATATGCGGAACTTGATTTGGTGTACGCTGAAATGCAAAAACGTGTTATTCCCAAACGGTAAACCCAAACAGTCCCAGCTTTCGTTTTGTGCGCCGTTCGGTTCAATTCTCAATCGGTTTGACAGTTTGCTTGAGCACGCACTTCCTCTGGCATCGCGCGAGCATGCTTTGTGCCGGTGTTTTGTGGCTCTAGACTTGAAATAATGTCTCGAAGCGACATTGTTGAACGTGGTCAGCCATTCAGTGACAAAGAATCCAGGTATTCCTGGAAGTGGGAATGGCACTTACAGGCCAAATAACACAAGATTGTCAGTTTTCTTGTTTTCTGTCTGTGTTTTTCTTGTTGGTGAAGGCATAATTTAGTTGCTCAATCTTCTTTGGGGGGGGGGGGGGTCATTTTAGGTAAAATAATCTCCAAAAAAATCTTCAATTTTCCTATTTTCAGAGTTTTTTTCTATTTCACCATTATTTATATTTATATTTCTTCTTTTTCCCCCACCAAGGGCCAGACCCCCGCCTTTGTAAGCTGAACTCACTTTTTCCAATGCTAGGCCCTGTACTAGTGCTACTGCTACTACACATGTTACTGCTGCCAATGTTAATTATTTTAAAACAGTAGTAGAAAAATAATACTGTTCAAACTCAAATAGAAATGTAAAAGTATGCAATTGTTTTGGTCTCCACGTCAGCATTGTGTGTGTGTGTGTGTGTGTGTGTGTGTGTGTGTGTGTGTGTGTGTGTGTGTGTGTGTGTGTGTGTGTGTGTGTGTGTGTGTGTTTACTTAAACATTCTATTTGTACAGAAACTCTAACCCTTGTAGAAGTGAGAGTTTACCTCGATGACATATTCCGGTGGCTTGCGAATAAGGGGGTTATACATACGCTGGACCAAAGTTACGACTTGTGCTATGAAGCTGGCACCTTGGAAGCAGGCACGATGCATCTCCGACGTTGCAACGAGGTCCTTAAAGGTCGCCACGTGAAAGTGATTCAAGATGCAAGCGACCTGGTACTCTGCGAGGTGGAAGTCATGGCACGACCTCTGTGTATGTAGGATGAGTTTTGCTCGTAACTTTGCCTTCCCTCGTTCTTTTGCTCTGTTTCTGTCTGTCTGTGTATTTTTCTCTATTCCTTGAAAAGTGATATGTACATATTTCCCCTTCATTTTCTTTCAAACCTTGTTCGTTCCGTGTTGCGTCTACGTCTGCTTTTTGTTGTCTTTTGTGTTCTTGTTTTTCCTGATGAAGCTTTCATAAGTGAAAATTCGTATCGTCTTGTATCGGTGAGTACAGCAATCCTTTGTTTTTTAACTGCATGAATCGACATGTGTTATGGATGCATATGATTAAATACACAAAGAGCAATGCAATATATCATTCACGTTACACATCTTAGAATAGCTTTCATTCCGGTTCTTTTTTTTTCTTCTTTTTCTTTTAAAATGATTATTTCTTATCTCCAATTGCTTTTTAAATAAAAAAAGAGGCATTGACACTTTTATTATCTTATAAATACATATGCACATTTTACCAACCAAAATAATAATATTCAATTCTTTCAACAGAGTAGCATGCAATTGTCGATTTTTAACACCAAACATAATTTTATTCACTGTTAACTCTATCTGTTTATCCAAATGTACCCTATATAACATTCAATATTTCCAAAACTCAATCACCACTGGGCAAAAAAAAGAAAAGTGTTCTATATATTCAACACTATTGATTCAAACTGAACAAACGTTGTCCTCCACAACTTTCATGTTACACAGCAAGATATTTGTTGGATAAATATTGTGAAGTAATTTCCATTGTGAAAGGCAAAGCCTTGTCTCTTTTACCTTTTAAAAACTAATCAACCAATCTGTCTTATCAATTTCATAATTAAATTCCCTTCTCCAAAAACTAGTTGCACATATGGTTCCACAATGTCCATACTTACTGATTCTTTTCTAAACTGTTGTGCGCTGTGTATTTTCTTACCACGAAATGAGGGAATTTCCATCAAATCAATTTCTTCCGTGGCGTACATAATCGTATTTTTAACATTCACAACTGCACAGACCATGTTATATCCCAACATTCTCTGTGGGGATTTTCCTTAAACATCACAAATGAACTCATCGGAAAAAAAACCTATTCTCTATTTATACCATCATGTATACTAACAAAAATCTTCAAATTACAATACATTTCCACCATAAACAAACATTGGTTATTTTATAAAAGCAGGCTAAATATATTACCATCAATGCAAACATTGTTATCAAGCCATGTTTTTAAGTCAGTTTTCAAAAAATGGACTTGGCAAGTTTACTCCCTTTAAGTCTTTCAAAAATGAACATTTGAATAAAAACATTTACAATTTGAGCTGTACATTACAAAAACTAACTTTGGCACATATTTCCACTTATCTGTGACTTAGCCGGAAGTCAGTCTATTAACCCATTGTAATAATAAGGATAACTGCATGTGTTTTAAATCAATCATGTTTAAACCTCCATTGTATACACCGAGCAACAAAAGAAACGCGAATTATTTTTCGATATTTTGATTTTAAAAAACGCAGTTAATCTGAGAGTGACAATTTTCGGGATATAGATGCACAATGTAGTCATGTGTAAGAAAGTTGTGTGAATATTTTCCCATTGCTGCTGTCTCAACGCACGGGACAAGCAGTTTCAACGCGAAACACATGATGCGCGCTTACAGCACGTGCAAGCGGATTAGGGGAAACCTCATGTGTGAGAAGTGTTCACTGATGCATTAGTAACAAGTCGCGTAAGGCGAAATTACTACATTTAGTCAAGCTGTGGAACGCACAGAATGAAACTATACGCACTGCATTTTTTTCACAATGACCGTAGTCCGCCGCTCGTGTAAAACGCAGTGAAACTTACGAGCCAGTTTAGCGCAGTAGTGGTTTCGCTGTGCTGCATAGCAAGCTTTTCTGTACCTCTCTTCGTTTTAACTTTCTGAGCGTGTTTTTAATCCAAACATATCATATCTATATGAATTGTTTTTTAATCGATTTCGGAAATTTGATTTTAATCATAATTTTTATATTTTTGATTTTCAGAGCTTGTTTTTAATCCAAATAATATAACATATTTTTATGTTTTTTGAATCAGAAAATGATGAAAAAAAAGGTGAACGTAATTTTGGATCGTTTTATAAAAAAAATATTTTTAATTGCAATTTTCAGATTTTTAATGACCAAAGTCATTAATTAATTTTTAAGCCACCAAACTGAAATGCAATACCGAAGTTTGGCCTTCGTCAAAGATTGCTTGGCCAAAATTTCAATCAATTTGATTGAAAAATGAGGGTGTGACAGTGCCGCCTCAACTTTTACAAAAAGCCGGATATGACGTCATCAAAGACATTTATCCAAAAAATGAAAAAAAACGTCTGAGGATATCATACCCAGAAACTCTCATGTAAAATTTCATAAAGATCGGTCCAGTAGTTTACTCTGAATCGCTCTACACACACACACACACACACACACGCACAGACAGACAGACAGACACACACACACACACACACACATACACATACACACACACACACACACACACACACATACACCACGACCCTCGTCTCGATTCCTTCTCTATGTTAAAACATTTAGTCAAAACTTGACTAAATGTAATAAAAAGAGACCATGGTACGCTTACTGCCAGTCTAACTTTTGACAGAGTCAAGATGCCAAGATTGACACCAGAACAACGCGAGAGGATAGTGGGTCGATTATCGGCTGGCGATGACCCAGAAGCGGTAGCAGTCGCATTCAATGTGCATCTGTCAACAGTATATCGCCTTTAGCAACGTTTTGTCAACACTGGATGCACTGCTGATACACAACGAAGTGGAAGACCTCGCGTTACCACACAGAAACAAGATCGCCAGATCCTGCGTCATCATTTGAGAAACCGATTCCATACAGCCAATGAAACAGCCAGGAACACCGTCGGTAACCACCAGAGACCTATCAGTGGCCAGACAATACGCCGAAGACTTGCTGAGCAAGACCTCCAAAACTGCCGTCCCGCTAGAGGACCAGTCTTCACTCAGAGACATCGCATGGCGCGCCAGCAGTGGGCCCAGGATCACATCAACTGGAACTGGAGACAATGGCAAAACATTCTGTTCACCGATGAGAGCCGTTTCTGCATTAGTCATGTTGATGGGCGTGTCAGAGTATGGCGAAGAAGAGGTGAACGCTATGCTGGTGACTGCGTCATAGAACACAATGCCCAGGGTGGACCAAACGTCATGGTCTGGGGTGGAATTGGCCTCAACCAATCCCTGGGACCTGTGTTTTTCAACAATCTTGGTCCTGGTCGGGGATACGGCATCACAGCACAGCGTTATATTGACCAGATCCTACAGCCTCATGTTGTGCCCTTTTTCCAGGCGCGCAGAAACTGTGTTCTGCAGCAAGACAACGCTCGCCCGCACACAGCCAGGATCACCCAGGCCTTCCTGCAGCACAATAACATCGACATCATGGCCATAAACACCTAAACAGCTATCTATACTGACGTCCAAAAGAAACGCGAAAAATATTATTTATGTTACCAATAATTTTTGTCTGGATTAACAAAAGTTGCGTTATTTTTGGCAGCTAGTATATCAAGACCGATGTCCGAGGAAGGTGTATTGTGAATTTTACCGCATCAGCGCACTTGCAATCCACGTAAAGCCCGAGTTAGCTGAGACATTTTTCTTGTGCAGTTCAGCTGCACGTGCAAGAAAAGCACTAAAGCTGATCAGTGAGTGGTGTTCACTGTCACTAGAGGATAAAAATGGCACAAAGTTACAGGTTTCATCAGTCCCTCATTCGACGCTATCACCATGCCAAGACTCACTTCTGCTGAACGCGAGAGAGCCATTGGACGTCTGGAGGCTGGGGACACGCCGGAAGACGTGGCTGCGACTTTCCAATGTCACATATCCACCATTTATCGTCTCCTGCAGCGGTTTGTGATAACTGGCTCTACTGCTGATGCCAAGCGAAGCGGCAGACCCCGAGTGACGACGTCAAGGCAAGATCGGCACATTTTCCGCAGCCATGTTGCACATCCCTTCAGAACAGCTGCAGAAACAGCCATAACTGTTATAGGGACACACCAGGCACCTATTTCTAGGCAAACGGCCAGCCGGCGACTGCGCTTCAGGGGGCTGAGGAACTGCCGTCCAGCCAGGGGACCCGTCCTCACCGTGCGCCATAGACAGGCATGCCTGCATTGGGCGCAAGGCCACCTCAATTGGAACAATGTTCGCAGGCAGAACGTGCTTTTCAGCGGTGAAATCCGTTTCTGCATTGACCATGCCGACAGGCGTGTTCGGGTATGGAGAAGAAGTGGTTACCGCTATGTTGACAACTGTGTCGTGGAGAACAACGCCTGTGGTGAGCACAGCCTCATGTTGTGGGGCGCCATCGGCCACAACCAGGTGCTAGGTTCCGTCATCTACCAAGGCCTGGGTGCTGGACCCGGCAACGGCGTAACAGCGCAGCGCTATATGGATCAGGTGCTGCACTCTCATGAGCTGCCCTTTTTTCAAGCCCATGGAAACTGGGTTTTCCAGCACGACAACGCGCGTCCAAAAACCTCCAGGGCCACTCAGGATCTCCTGCACCGCTCAGGCATCCAGGTGATGCCTTGGCCAGCGTTATCTCCTGACATGAACCCTATTGAGCAATTTTGGGACTTACTCCAGACACAGCTCAACAGGGTGGTCCCAAGGCCCACAACTGTCGCTGATCTTGATCGGGCCGTCCGGCAGGCCAGGACCAACATTCCCAGGCAAGCCAGCAACTCGTTGGTCCGCTCAATGCACCGCCGATGCCAGGCCGTCATCGATGCTAATGGGGGCCATACACGCTATTGACTGTTCTGTTAAGCGCTAATAACGCATCGTCTCCGCAACCTTACTGTGTTATGGACCATAAGTCAGTGTTCTACTCTACCAAAAATTGAACATTAATAATGAAATTTGAATTTTTGCACGATTTTTGTTATTAGGCAATAAAGACACTACACACTGTTTTTCGCGTTTCTTTTGGACGTCAGTATATTTATTTCTGCTAATACTCTATCAGGTATTACAAATGCCTGCATAAAATAAACACATTAAGAGACTGAAAACGTTTTAATTACAACAATTTTACCCATAATGCTCACATTTATTTGTTCCCATACCAAAATCAAGCCCTGAACAGACGTAATTCACTCTGTCCAATTTTCCTCAACATCTGAGGCTGGTCTGTCATTAAATAAAATTCCCAAAAATTTTATTTTTTGTTACGAATTGAAATTATAAAAGGTGACTTCCTAACCACATGGCTTCACATTTCGACAAATTCAACTCTAATCCGGAAACATAATAACACGAATTAAAAATCATTAATGTGTGTTTGAAATCCGTTTTACTTTTCAAATATAACGTACACGTCGTCAGCAAATAAAGTAATTTTAAACACATCATTCCAAAGTCTATAATTTAAACAATTCAAATTTGAAATACCCTTAAACATTCTTACTCTGCCTGATCTTAATGGCTAATAACTCAATTGCCAAAACAGAGGCTAAAGGCAAGAACGGACATCCCTGACGGATTCCAGACTCCACGGGAAAAGAATCAGACAACCAGTCTGCATAATTAATGCAACTCTTATTAAAACAGAGGGAAATAGGTCCGTTTATTTGGCCGTTGGGAAATGCTCTTGTAAGTGCCTATCGTTCTTCCGTAAGTCTCAAGAATTGGACTTACCAGGCTGGTCGACGTTCATGCATAAGACTATGGGTAGGACTTCGTCGAAGCCAAGTTGCGGGTGTTTCATGAATACGGTCCCACATATATAATGGTGTATTATATAGTGGTGTAATGTACAGAATATATAGGATGCTGATCTCCATTTGTATTTGCAGTATCCGATCGAAGATTTGGCATGCCCTACAACCCTTTGAGTTTAACAGACAACACTGACAGCAGAAACGGTTGGAACGCTTCTTTCAAAGTGATGAATACAAAAGTAAGAATGTTGTATTTAAACGCGACACAACTAAACAACAAAAGCATGCTCTGCATGAGCAGTACATGCAGTGTCCTGAAAAAATTTGAAATAATATTCAATTCTGGCACAAACCAATCTCTCTCTCTCTCTCTCTCTCTCTCTCTCTCTCTCTCTCTCTCTCTCTCTCTCTCTCTCTCTCTCTCTCTCTCTCTCTCTCTCTCTCTCTCTCTCTCTCTCTCTCTCTCTCTCATTTATGATGTTGATCATGTAAAAAGCAGATGTATACTGATAGACCAGCACTAATTGCCATTTTCAGATTACATACTACATGTATTACGTATTCATATCGACATGTGTGCGTTTCAAAGCTATTATGTTGGTTTATGTCCTGTGTGTAGCAGAATGCACTTAAAATAGTCATTAGAAAGTTGGATGAAGTGTGATTTAAACATTCAGTCAATGTGTTGACTTCAGTCATGGGGGTCTTATTTTGGAAAATATGGAATGCAAAAAGGGGTCATAATTAATGTTTTGCTGATATCAATTCCTCTAACAGATAATCAAAATGAAACATACGTACACCCACTCATAAGAATGTAGAATGTTGCAGTGAGACTTTTTTCAATAGGTAACAGATGCACCTTAATCGAAAAAAACTTATTACTTCACTAATTAGCTACTATCACGTGATTGATCCAGTAAAACACAGTGCACCTTATATCAAAGGAAAGTGCACAACGGTACCAAAATCAAGAATACCTATCAAGAAAAAAAGACGCACCAACTGTCGGATGTCAGAGCTTAATTCATCTCCAACTTAATAATTTGTTCTGTCTGTTTCAGGAGTTTAACTCCACAGTGTGTAAGTCGTCATGGAGCTCTCTCTCTCTCTCTCTCTCTCTCTCTCTCTCTCTCTCTCTCTCTCTCTCTCTCTCTCTCTCTCTCTCTCTCTCTCTCTCTCTCTCTCTCTCTCTCTCTCTCTCTCTCTCTCTCTCTCTCTCTCTCTCTCTCTCTCTCTCTCTCTCTCTCTCTCTCTCTCTCTCTCTCTTTCACTTCTCCATATTGTCTGACGTGCCAGTGACACTTCGTAGCACATTGTTTAGAACTCTATTTTATCCTACATACGTGAGAGAGACACCCGTGAGATAATAATCGTTCAAATCACACGTGTGTATATCATGTAAATGAGGTCATGTCAAGCAAGTCTGGCAGGGACCTGTTTTTCCACTGCTTATGATGCCAAAGTCACCGAGACAAACGTCATTATAGAAACACAAATTGCGCTCGCTAATTACCCTCGATGAATCTTTAGAACTAACACGTCACGCCACACTTTCAGAGTGACGTTTCTGTGCTTTGACGTAATAGATTGCACGAGGCTTTAGAAGAGATCGAGGTTCTAAAACAAGCGTCTTCAATTTAGCTGCCTCGAATGCAGGACATTTTCAGTAAAATACACGTAAGTACAGTATGCAGGATAAACAGAATACTACATGGCTTGCTGTTCCGTACCAGATTTACACTCGTTGCTTTTTCAAATAGTGAACAGCTCGCTTTCGCTCGCAGTTCAATATTTAAAAAAACCAACTCGTGTAAATCTGGTACGACACAGCAAGCCATGTAGTATTCTCTATGTGTAATTAGTAGACGACAAGGACTGTTTGCCTTTACTGGCAAAGCTGGAACATTCCCTCTACAACGTCCAGTGTGTGCGTATATTGTGTCTGCTTCTACGTGTGTCTTAACATGTATAAGCATGTCGTCATTTGCTTTAGCCGCTGGACTGAATATCGGTCACTTGTACATTTATCATCTTTTGAACAAAATTCCTGATCTCTGCGTGTTGTTAAATCAACATTCTCCCATAACCCATTTGTTTGGGATTTCAGAGACTAGGCTAGACTCACGCATTTGTGATGATATGTTGCGGATTCCTCATTATTCTGTAATCCGACGTGACAGTATGGAAGTACAACATACTGGTCTTGCTGTTTATGTCCATGATTCCATTGCAAAGTTTGTTAAGCGCAGGCCTGATTTGGAAGTGAACAATATTGAATGCCTTTGGCTCGAAATTTCGTATAAGAATTTGAATTCTTTTCTCCTCGGCTTTGTATATAGAAATCCCGCATCCCATTCAGCTTGGTCTGACGATTTTATTGAGTTGATGGATAACATTAAATGTAATAATCGTAATGTATTGTTACTTGGTGATTTAAACATCGACTTGCATAAAACCCAGACAGCCTGGCGCTCAGTAACGTCTCTCTTTGGATTCCATCAACTTGTGAACACCTCAACCAGATTGACTGATACAACATCAACGTTGATTGACCACATTTACACTAATAATACCTCCATGGTGTCAAACGTGAAAACTGTACCTTCAAGCATCAGTGACCATTGTTCAATATTTTGTTCTTGGTCGTTCAAGTTGCCTAAGCCGGTGCACAAGGGCCATACAACTATTGAATACAGAAGCTTTAAAAAGTTTGATGAAACCAAGTTCTTCTTTGATCTCAGTTCAGCACCATTTTCCTCTGTGTTTAATCATGTTGTTGCTGACGAGGCATTAGGCGCCCTTTTAGATATACTTTATCCTATAGTGGATAAGCATGCCCCACTACGTCACCACAGAGGATGAAAAAATAAAGTTCAATTTAATTCTCTCTCTTCCAGCATATTTGCAAGAAAGTAGCCAAGAACGTTTTCCTCCTATCCAAGTTGAAGCAATTTACGGACAGAAGGACTCTGGAAATGTTCCACCATGCTCATGTAATGCCTCACATTAATTATGTTTCGACGCTCTGAGATGGCAGCAGTGATGTCCACTTGAAGAAGTTAGACTCTCTCTATCGTCGCTCGGCTAAACTCATCGTAAAGGATAATGCCTCAACAGATATGAAATTAAAAATGCTTAACTTTCTTCCACTGGAAAAGCATCTCAAGTTAAACAAAGCCATTTTCATGCATACATTGTATTACGGTAAAGTGCCGATTTATTTAATAAAGCTACCCACAGATATGGGTCGGTCAACTTGATCCCACCGATTCCACGAATTGACCTGTATAAGACCAGTCTTGCTTTTTCGGGTACTTCAGTTTGGAATTCACTTTCATCATTCTTTAAGCACTTAAAGTCATTACAAAGTTTTAAAAAATGTGTTACAAAACACTTAATGTCTGGGTAGTTTAACGCGTTTTGATTTACCACACTTAGTATTACGTCAAAGATATGCTGTGCATTGTATATTCTGAACATAGTTTTGTTGTACTATTGCTACATGTTTGATTGCTACCAGCTTGTACTTATAATTACCTGCATAGTATGCATTTGATTTTATGAATAACCACATATGTATGCTCTTCATGCCTCATCTTCATCATCATCGTCATCGTCATCTTTATCATCACGTGCTGAAGTTTTCCGACCTCCTTTTGTTGGTTAACTGTTTTAATTTTTAATTTTTTTAATTTTATTATTGTGTATCTGTGCGTCCCAAGGACAGATTGTAGGAAAAGGCGTAGCCTTAAATCTTAATCCTTGTCAAATAAAGTTCAATTCAATTCAATTCAATTCAATTCTCTCTCTCTTTCTCTCTCTTTCTTTCTCGCTCGCTCCCACACACTCTCTCTCTCTCTCTCTCTCTCTCTCTCTCTCTCTCTCTCTCTCAACTGCAACTCTTATTGATCACATATATACTGATAATAAGAAGATTGTTTCAAATGTGTATGTGTCCAATTCCAGTATCAGCGATCACAGGCCTATTTTTTGTTCGGTCTCTATGCGCTTGCCTAAATCAGGACCAAAAGGCCACACGACCATAGAATACAGAAGTTTTAGACATTTTGATGAGTCTGCATTGTTTTGTGATCTTAGTGAAGCTCTATTTCAGAGCATTTATGATTTCAGTCTTGCAGATGATGCTTTTAATCACTTGTAAAGCATTTTAAGCACAATTATAGATAAGCACGTGCCCCTGCGTCAGCATAGAGTAAAACATGCCAGACTTCCACCTTGGTTAACATCACGGGCGGGGATGTAGCTCAGTCGGTAGCGCGCTGGATTTGTATCCAGTTGGCCGCTGTCAGCGTGAATTCGTCCCCACGTTCGAAGAGAGATTTATTTCTCAGAGTCAACTTTGTGTGCAGACTCTCTTCGGTGTCCGAACACCCCCGTGTGTACACGCAAGCACAAGACCAAGTGCGCACGAAAAAGATCCTGTAATCCATGTCAGAGTTCGGTGGGTTATAGAAACACGAAAATACCCAGCATGCTTCCTCCGAAAACGGCGTATGGCTGCCTAAATGGCGGGGTAAAAAACGGTCATACACGTAAAATTCCACTCGTGCAAAAAACACGAGAGTACGTGGGAGTTTCAGCCCACGAACGCAGAAGAAGAAGAAGGTTAACATCAAATATTATAGAGGCGATGGCTCTGAGAGATTATTTCAAGGAAAATAAGATGACAGACGAATATAAACACCAGAGGAATGAGGTGTTAAACCGTGTGAGACAATCAAAAACTGGTTACTTTGATAAATTGATTTCCGATAAGAAAGATACATGTACTGCAACAATTTGGCGGGCAGTAAATGAAATCCTTGATAAATCTAGGAAAAAGTCAACTGCTAATCTAACAAAACTATCTGCGGAAGAATTTAATAATCATTTTATATCTTTAGCGGATAAATTGAAGGCTTCTGTGGCAGAAACATATTCTCCGAATACAGATAACTGTTTTGAAAAATTGGACGAATACTGTCAGCGAAACAGAATAAACAATGAAGCGTTTATCATTCCTCCGATTGCAGTTCATGAGGTCGGAACATTTATTGAAAACCTGGAGAATAAAAAGTCCATGCATGGGTCCTGATAAAATACCCATGAAGTTATTGAAGCTTTTTCTATCGTATATTGTGGATTCGTGCACGTTCGTATATAACCTTAGTATTGAGCAGAACTTTTTTCCGTCTAAATTGAAAAGCGCCAAAGTCATACCCCTTCCCAAATGTAAAGATCTCTCAGACCCAAGTAATTTTAGACCTATTTCTTTGCTGCCTGTTTTGTCAAAACCATTAGAACGGCATGTGCTGTCGAGGACTGGGTGGCCGAGTGGTAACGCACTTGCGCTCGGAAGCGAGTTCGACCCTGGGTCAGGGCGTTAGCAATTTTCTTCCCCCTTTCCTAACCTAGGTGGTGGGTTCAAGCGCTAGTCTTTCGGATGAGACGAAAAACCGAGGTCCCTTCGTGTACACTACGTTGGGGTGTGCACGTTAAAGATCCCACGATTGACAAAAGGGTCTTTCCTGGAAAAATTGTATAGGCATAGATAAAAATGTCCACCAAAATACCCGTGTGACTTGGAATAATAGGCCGTGAAAAGTAGGATATGCGCCAAAATGGCTGCGATCTGCTGGCTGATGTGAATGCGTGATGTATTGTGTAAACAAATTACATCTCACACGGCATCAATAAATCTCTGCGCCTTGAATATGTGCGCGATATAAATTGCATAAAATAAAAATAAACAAAATTAAAAAATAAATCCCTGCGCTTAGAACTGTACCCACGGAATACGCGCGATATAAGCCTCATATTGATTGATTGATTGATTGATTGATGTGCACAAGCATATTCTTGCTTACATGGAAGAACAAAATTTGTTCCATCAGTTTCAATCCGGTTTTCGGTCCAAGCATTCTTGCCACACAGCTCTTTTGTCTCTCTGTGAAGCTTGGCTTTTTGGATTTTAAGAAAGCATTTGACTTAGTCGATCATTCTATATTGTTGAAAACATTACACTATTATTTGAAAAACGATTCGGTTTGTGACGTCTTTAAATCGTATCTTGCTGACCGGACACAATATGTCACTCTACAATGCCAGAATTCGTCTACTGCACTAGTAAAACATGACGTCCCTCAAGGGTCTGTATTAGGACCTATTCTCTTTTGTATTTACGTTAATGATTTGCCTTTACATGTATCGGATGATAAAGTCAAATGCGAGTTTTTTTGCAGACGATTCGTCTATTCATACCAGTAACACCTCGTTGGAATCAGTAAATTCTTCCCTGAAGAATACTTTGGACGAAGTTGCGAAATGGTGCACATCAAATGCCATGATACTGCACCCAGAAAAAACTAAAAGCATTGTTATTACCACAAGACAAAAGCATCAGATAAGTCCTCTTAAATTACAACTGTCCTTAGGTACAACTCAAATACAGCAAGTTAAAGAACATCGCATACTTGGTGTAACTGTCCATGAAGAAATATTTGTTGTCAAAACTCAAACATTATGCCAAATCTGAAACATTAAAAATGTTCGTTCATGCTCATATAATGCCTCATATTAATTTTGCTTCGACATTGTGGGATGGCTGCAGTGATGTTCACTTATTGAAACTCAATTCTTTGTACCGTCGTGCTGCAAAACTTATCCTGTATGAATCGCACATGTCTACAGAAATGAAGTTAAACAGCCTTAATTTCCTTCCCCTAAAAACCCACCTTGCATACAATAAGGCTGTCTTTATGTATAAATTAGTTCATGGTGATGTGCCTATTTATGTGCAATCCTATTTTACACATGTTACGAAGAGGTATGGGTCTCAAAATTTACTTCCTCCAATTCCTCGTATAGATCTTTATAAATCCAGCTTAGCCTTTTCAGGATCATCTCTGTGGAATTCTTTGCCAATAGAAATCAAACGATCCGCATCCTTAAAGGCCTTTAAAAGGCAGTTGCACACACATTTGATCACACTATAAACTGCCCCTGATGTCTAGTTTCCATTGTGTACTCGGATAATGTATGCAATGCTCTTAAGTGTTTGTTTGTTTTTTAAATATTGTATATGTAGTTAATCTGAATGTGTAATCCCTCGTCCCCCTCCCCCTTCTTCTTGAAACTTTAGCTGCCTGTATATGGCCCTGTTCGGCAATACATTGCTGTACTTTTTTAAGAAATTTTAAAAAACATTTACGTTTGTTTGTGTCTGGTTTTGTTGAGTCACTTGAGAAAAAGTGACTCTATGTAATCAGTCAGTGTTAGTCTGTCCGGCCGGCCGTCCGTAGACACCACCTTAACGTTGGACTTTTCTCGGAAACTATCAAAGCGATCGGGCTCATATTTTGTTTAGTCGTGACCTCCAATGACCTCTACACTTTAACGATGGTTTCGTTGACCTTTGACCTTTTTCAAGGTCACAGGTCAGCGTCAAAGGAAAAATTAGACATTTTATATCTTTGACAAAGTTCATCAGATGTGATTGAAACTTTGTAGGATTATTCTTTACATCAAAGTATTTACATCTGTAGCCTTTTACGAACGTTATCAGAAAAACAAGGGAGATAACTAGCCTTTTCTGTTCGGCAACACACAACTTAACGTTGGGCTTTTCTCGGAAACTATAAAAGTGACCGGGCTCAAATTTTATGTGAACGTGACTCATTGTGTTGTGAATAGCAATTTCTTCCTGTCCATCTGATGCCTCATATAATATTCAGAACTGCGAAAGTGACTCGATCGAGCGTTTGCTCTTCTTGTTTTATATGACTTTTTGAGTCCAATATTTTTTTATGTTTATACTCGACCATTATTTTGATGTTTTAATAGTTTAATACTTTGATGAGGTATGTGCGCAGTCTTTGCTTTTGTTTACAATTATTCTCTGTATATGTTCCAAGGACAGGTTGGAAGATTAGGCTAAGCCTAAAACCTTTATCCTTATGTAATACAGTTCTGAGTTCTCTCTCTCTCTCTCTCTCTCTCTCTCTCTCTCTCTCTCTCTCTCTCTCTCTCTCTCTCTCTCTCTCTCTCTCTCTCTCTCTCGGTCCATTAAAGTGTATTTTATTTGCGCATGCTTTAGTATGTGTGTGTGTTCGTATGTGTGTGTGTTTGTGTGTGTGCTTGTGTGTGTGTTCGTATGTGTGTGTGTTTGTGTGTGCTCGTGTGTGTACACTCTTCAAAAACAGTTAAGGATCGGTTGAAAAAACGGATCTAATTATAAAATATTGCCAACAAATTAAACATCGACATAATAATTACAAGATTAATGTGTTTGAATTAACAAATGAACAATGAGTCTTGACCTAGAATTTTGTTTGACAGGCAGAGTTATTTCCCTTTGTGGGACTTCTCAAAAGCTTCTGCATTTGAAAGAAAAAGGGTGTTTTTTATAGCCCCATGAAATTTGCGGAACGCATGCCAGGGAAAAAGGTTGTAATGCACGTGCTACAACAGGGTCCTGGCTATGAACATCGCTCACCAGCTTGTGTTTAAAGGTTGACACGCTGACACAATTATGCACAGTAGCAACATGTCCCCACGAAGAAAACTGAGCGATTTGGATAGAGGAAGGGCAATAGGATGGCTACAAGACGGTGTTGCTGCCAGGCAAGTGGCCCAGAGGCTTGCAGTGGCTCCCTCTGTCATCATCAGACTAAATCAGAGATTCCACGCAACCGGAAGAGTGCAGGAGCGGCAACGTTCTGGTCGGCCCAAAATCACCACACAAAGAGAGAATCGCTTCATTCAGAGGCAGGCCATGCAACAGAGAATGGCTACGGCAAACAACATTAGGCAACGCCTACAAGCTACCACCAACACTGTTGTTAGTGGTAAGACGATCCGAAACCGCTTACACAACTTTGGCTTGCGTGCAAGGCGTCCAGTCCGAGGAACAACCCTGACTGCTAATCACCGAGCCTGGTGCACTCAACATGTGAGGTGGCAACGTCAGCAGTGGGCTCAGGTGTTGTTTACAGATGAGTCCCGCTTTTGCTTGGAACCTGCTGATGGTCGCATCCGAGTGTGGAACGACAGCGTTTTGGCGGAGGCTCTGTGACGGTCTGGGGAGGGATCAGCACACGTTTAAGGACACCTCTGAACCATGTAGTGGGCAACTTGACCGGTGTCCGCTACCAGAATGAGATCCTGCAACCCCTGGTCGTTCCAGCCCTCCAAGCGATCGGCCCTCGTGCGATTCTTCAGGATGACAACGCACCTCCCCATCGCTCAGCAGCTGTAAACACCTTCATCCAGCAGGCCAGGGTCAACAGGATGCTGTGGCCAGCCTACAGCCCGGACCTGAACCCCATCGAGCACATGTGGGACGAACTTTGTCGTCGGGTACAGCAACATCACCCTCCTCCTGCCAATCTGGGTCAACTGCTGCAATGGCTCCAGCAGGAATGTAATGGAGTTCCCAGAGCATTCATATGCAAGCTGATCCACTCCATGCGCGAACGATGTGTTGAATGCCTGGCACATAACGGAGGGCACACGCGTTATTGACACTGATTCACATTGTTGTGAATTCCATTTTCGAGGGTTGTCACGTTTGACACACTCTAGCTAAAATGTCGCTGCCGCGTTCGATCTTTGATTTGTTTGTCATTACTCCTTGGTTGTTCAATTATAATTTTTTTTTTTAAATGAAAGAATTCAATCTTGTCTGTTTTGTGTGGCGTGCTTGTAAAAAAGTGATCCTTAACTTTTTTTGAAGAGTGTATGTGTGTGTGTGTGTCAGTGTGTGTGTGTGTGTGTGTGTGTGTGTGTGTGTGTGTTTGTGTGTGTATGTGTGTGTGTGTGTGTGTGTGTGTGTGTGTGTGTGTGAAAATCATAGAAAGCGATATGTTATTGAGGTACAAAGGCGTTTCTCTGTTTTGGCTTGGAATGTTATTAATTTTGAAAAATATTCTTTGTGCTCTGCAGTGTGTGGTGACATGGAGCAGGAAGATAACACCTATTACATACACAGTCCTAACTACCCTGACAAATACACGGAGCCTGGATTTAAATACATCTGCCAGTGGGTGGTTCCGACTAAAAAGGACGGGATGTACGTTTGAATTCTGAATCGTTTTTTAGTCTGGGTAACTCAGTTTACTTTATATGCATTTCAGACTGTTGTCAAATAACAGGTTTAGTAGCAGGCCAGGCAGAACTTCATCTGCAATTTACTCTTGATGATTCTCCAATTTGATTACTAGGCAGGATACAACTACAACTCTAATTTTATTCGGTGAACTTTTAAATAACACGAGAAGTCCAAAATGAACAACCTCAAAATAGATTGATGTTTTAATACCAAAACGCTCTGTTGTTTTCAAGAAACCTTTAACATCGTTACATTTTACCTTTGGCCTTGGTCGATCTTTCTTTCTTTATTTGGTGTTTAACGTCGTTTTCAACCACGAAGGTTATATCGCGACGGGAAAAGGGGGAGAGGGGATAGAGCCACTTGTCAATTGTTTTTTGTTCACAAAAGCACTAATCAAAAATTTGCTCCAGGAGCTTGCAACGTAGTACAATATATTACCTTACTGGGAGAATGCAAGTTTCCAGTACAAAGGACTTAACATTTCTTACATACTGCTTGACTAAAATCTTTACAAAAATCGACTACATTCTATACAAGAAACACTTAACAAGGGTAAAAGAAGAAACAGAATCCGTTAGTCGCCTCTTACGACATGCTGGGGAGCATCGGGTAAATTCTTCCCCCTAACCCACGGGGGGTGCCTTGGTCGATAAAGATGAAACAAAAGACATAATGGTCCCCTCGGAACACACAAAAAAGCTGGTCTGTCAACAAGCCACCAAACATCGGTTTTGTCATCATTTTGGTAGTGCAGCAAAATACACAATAACCCACAAGGAGACGAATATTTTAGATTATTCCCCCCTCTGCTTCTTTACCTCTGTAAACTTGTAGAGCTAGTTATTTTTCGATAATGACCCAGCAACCAAACAAATAATGAGCCAGCAACAGCCTGAATCCTCGATAGTGCAATGGGTTGAGAAGCTGTTCTGTTTTGGTACTACTTTTGCGACTGAAAAGTTCCGAACGCTCTATACGTACGAAGTATACTTCTCTGGAGCAAACAATACAAACATACCGCATTTAAATTAACAACTACAGGCCTGAACACATGAATCTCCATATAAAATCCATGAGTTCGGTTGTTTTCTGAATCTAGATCTGCCGTGCACAAACCGTTCATCACAAGCAAATTCCCAAGGCAAGTAACTCATACTCTGGCGACAAGAGTAGTTCCCCTTCTTTTAACGCAGTTTCTTCGACAACACTGACTGCAATCCGACGGTCAGTTTTCAACAATATTTCATTTTATAAACAGATCACACGCAACCAAATGCACACATCTCATCAATTTAAACAACATAAAGCGGTTTCATACACTATTTTCCCCAGAAAACTGAACTTCATACAGTAATTAACGTTGGAACACGGGTGCAAAAGTTCGTCTGCTAGTCCCATTTGACGAAAGAACATTTACTAAGCGATACTAAAACATAAACAGAACACACAATATCTGCCTTTTAAATACCGCCACAGCAGAATAACAGCATATCTGCGTACTTGATTTTAGTCCAAAACAGGGAAACTGAAAAGAAGTGTTAACAGAATGGAATGATTTGCACGGAACTATACAACCGCGCATTAATCGATCGCCTGCGCAGGTTGACTGGTTGAGTGATTCGGATTCGATCAAACTTTCGCACAAAAACTCCGTTTTTTTTGGAATAACTGAAGAAAGGAGGAATAAAGAGGTTACACACCTCGTCTCAGTGATTATTGATAATAATGGTCTCAGTTCGCGGTCATGAAAAAGCTCGCTGAAGCTCGCATTTTTCATGATCCGCTAACTTCGACCATTATTTTTAATAATCACTGAGACTCGGCATGTAACCTCTACATCCTACTCCGGGCTGCAAAGCATGCATTGTCACAATAGCTCGAGATAACACGTCAATCTTGTCTGTGACGTCAAACGTAGCTTGTTGACGCTTTTCTTTCAGTCTGAAAATGTACAGAGCTGCGATCATATGTGTGTGTTAAGTAAGTTTTAAGTATATTTCTTTTCTTTTGAGTGTTGTATAACCTTTCGTTGTGGATTTTGTGATTACAGAGATATCTTCTTCTTCTTGTCGTTCGCTGTTAGATCGTCAGTCCGGACTGCAGGGCGAAACGTGCTGTCCTCTCCAAGTCCTCTTTGGGGCCGTATATCTTCTTTTGTAGCGCTGTCTCCTCTGGCCAAGTGGTGTCCCTTAGAGCACTGTGATATGGACAAGCCTGCAGGATGTGCACTGCTGTCTGATTCTTGCCACACGGACATAGGGGGGAGGGAACTAGCTTCAGCTTTGTGACCATATGATGGTTTCTTTCTTTCTTTATTTGGTGTTTTACGTCGTTTTCAACCACGAAGGTTATATCGCGACGAATATGATGGTTTAGTCTGTTATGTCCAGTGCGGAGTCTGAGTAGGACGACTTGTTCTTCACGTTGGAGCAGGTGGTAGTCATCTTTCTCCGCTCTGGTTTTCCTCTTGTTTTTGATTATTGTCTTTTTTTTTCCCCTTGTACTGCAGCTGGGACGTGAACTGTTCTTTCGAGGCACCTTCCTTGGCAAGTTTGTCTGCAGCCTCGTTTCCTGCTATGTCACAATGAGCGGGCACCCACTGAAGCACGACCCTTCGGTTCTGAGCAACCTGTTGGAGGGCGTTGTTGAGCTCAGTTTCTTTGTTGGAAGACAGAGCTTGGAGTGCTGACATTGCGTCTGTCAGAAAGACGACCTGAGGACATTCATGGTCTGATCCTTCAACTATTGTGGCTGCTGTCTTCAAGGCCTGTACTTCTGCATTATAGTTGGTGCAGTGCAAACCTGTGGGAATGCTCGCTGTTTGTGCCTCTCCCTCTGGGTACCGAACTAGAACGCCGGCTCCTCCATCTCTCACAACACCAGTGGCTGACCCATCAGTGTAGGCGTGGATCCACGCTTCTTCAGGGTAGTGGTCTGCAATCATGGCCAGGGTAAGCGCCTTCTTACTGGTGTCACTCATGTCCCGTGATGTCACGCCTTTCACAGTTGTGTTGATCTCAAGGACCCTCTGGTTGGCTTCCCAAGGTGTTGGGCATGTTCCTGTGGCATCGAGCGGCAGAGTGCTTTCCGGCAGGTGGGGTAGGTACTGTCGCTTGAGGCTTCTGCTTTGGTGCACAAAGCTTGAGCGTTTCAGCCTGTTCCTGATAGGTTACAGAGATATAAGTCGCAAATTGACCATGAGTCGCCGCGGTAATTATCAACATTGATTGGGTTTTTGAGAGTGAATGCTTTCAGTCGTTGTCCTCGGAAACACGAATCCAAAGCCGCGATGGTCCCACACATACAAAAAATCAGCCTGATTGGCTCATACTTTGACAATCCACGTTTCGCCTGAAAGCTCAAACCCGTTCACCACCTCGATTTATTGCATGGGGAACATGAGATTTATTCCCCGGCTGGATATGAATGAAAATGATGACAAATGTATATATTTTCTTATTGAGGATCCGTACCCAAGCTTACTTTTTTTTATATAAAGGAATCCTGAAAAGTACTTTTCCATCGGACCGATGTCAGAATCTTACCATCCTAATTTCTTCCGAAAATTTCATCTGAGATTCTAAAATTCGTTCTAGAGCAAAACTGACAGTGCCGAAAATACATTCACAGATAGCCTACTAGGAAACTAACACCCTCCTCAGGAGTGCATGCTGATGATGATGATGATGATGATGATGATGATGATGATGATGATGATGATGATGATGATGATGATGATATCGCTGCTGCTGCTGCTGCTGCTGATGATGATGATGATGATGATGATGATGATGATGATGATGATGATGATGATGATGATGAGGCAGAGATGCTGCTGCTAATGTTGATGATGGTTGTGCAGCACGGTCGTGTATATACCCCACCTAGACCTTGCACCGAGACATTCTGGAAGAATGTGTTCGGCTGAAGCACTGCTGCTTAGCAACTCTGCAGGCGAGCAGCGAACACTGTGTGGCACGATGGGCTTCAGACACTACAAATGTGAGATATAAAACAGTGAAGATTATAACAACGGTTGTGTTTTCACAATTGTTAAACAAATGACGCATGCACTTCCTGTACACAGCTAGCTAGTAGAAATAAGGACATAACATAGTAAGGCATACCATCTAAAGCTCTGCATAGCTGAGCTACATTATCATAACATATGTGACCCTCCACCACAAAATGGGTCGCATGTCACCTCGCGCGGTTCTGCGCTAAGCTTAATATAAGTCCGGGGAGTGTCTGGTAACAGTGTGTGGGTCACCTTAGTCACATGCTTATAACTCAAACAAAGTTTTCGCTCTTTTCTGCAACGGTTTACACCACTGGATAGAGCATAAACAACTCTTTAGGAAAATATAAAAATATGAACATCTTGCAAAGGTGACATGCGACTCATTCCGTGGTGGAGGGTCACATATATCGATTTAATTGTAAAGATACTATGGTACAAGCCGTTGTTAAAGAGTATGACCCTTGGACCTACGAAGGAGAAGTTATAGTTTTATTCGTTAAATGTACCACTCCTGCCTCACCAACCCTCCAAAAGAAAAAACAAGTCGCGTAAGGCGAAATGACTACATTTAGTGGAACTCACAGAATGAAACTGAACGCACTGCATTTTTTTTACAATGACCGTAGTCCGCCGCTAGTGCAAAAGGCAGTAAAAGTGACGAGCCTGTTTAGCGCGGTAGCGGTTGCGCTGTGCTGCATAGCACGCTTTACTGTACCTCTCTTCGTTTTAACTTTCTGAGCGTGTTTTTAATCCAAACATATCATATCTATGTGTTTTTGGAATCAGGAACCAACAAGGAATAAGATGAAATTGTTTTTAAAACAATTTCGGACATTTTATTTTAATCATAATTTTTATAGGCCTATTTTTAATTTTCAGAGCTTGTTTTTAATCCGAATATAACATATTTATATGTTTTTGGAATCAGAACATGATAAAGATTAAAATAAAAGTAATTTTGGATCGTTTTATAAAAAAATAATTTTAATTACAATTTTCAGATTTTTAATGACCAAAGTCATTAATTAATTTTTAAGCCTCCATGCTGAAATGCAATACCAAAATCTGGCCTTCGTCGAAGATTGCTGGGCCAAAATTTCAATCAATTTCATTGAAAAATGAAGGTGTGACAGTGCCGCCTCAACTTTTACAAAAAGCCGGATATGACGTCATAAAAGACATTTATCGAAAAAATGAAAATAAATCTCGGGATATCATTCCCAGGAACTCTCATGTGAAATTTCATAAAGATCGGTCCAGTAGTTTACTCTGAATCGTTCTACACACACAGACAGACACAGACACACAGACACACACACACACACACACACACACACACACACATACACAACGACCCTCGTCACGATTCCCCCTCTATGTTAAAACATTTAGTCAAAACTTGACTAAATGTAAAAAAGAAGAAACAAGTTTAAGTCAAAACAAAAAATAACTTATGAAAAGAATACCACATGGCTAGCTGTGTCATACCAGTTTTACACGAATTGCTTTTCACGAAGGCGGAATGCGATGTTTGTCTCCCAAGGTATGTTTGTGTGTGTGTGTGTGTGTGTATGTGTGTGTGTGTGTGTGTGTGTGTGTGTGTGTGTGTGTGTGTGTTTACGTGTGCGTGTGCGTGTGCGTGCAAAGCAGATCAAAAGCTTTCGGGTGGATTTTATTATGAAAACCGATGTATGCATCATTGTCGTTTTTTCTACAATTTATGATGAAGTCTCCAAATATTTGACAACGGAGCGCAAGGATATGAATGCTGATAGCCTTTTTTACATTTAGTCAAGTAAAAAAAGTAAATTTTAAGGGGCTTATTGTCCGTCAGGTCTTAATTGCCTATATTGGACATGAATTGGTTTATACGATTCGAGTTTTTACGCCCTCACGGCTTTTGATGTGTGCGTGTTTAGGTGGTATCAGCCATCTGCACTTATGGTAGAATGACCAAGATCTTTAACGTGCCAAGTTTTGACTAAATGTTTTAACATAGAGGAGGAATCGAGACGAGGGTCCTGGTGTATGTGTGTGTGCGTGTGTAGAGCGATTCAGAGTAAACTACTGGACCGATCTTTATGAAATTTGACATGAGAGTTCCTGGGTATGATATCCACAGACATTATTTTCGTTTTTTCGATAAATGTTTTTGATGACGTCATATCCGGCTTTTTGTAAAAGTTTAGGCGGCACTGTCACACCCTCATTTTGATTGAAATTTTGGCCAAGCAATCTTCGACAAAGGCCGGACTTCGGTATTGCATTTCAGCTTGGTGGCTTAAAAATTAATTAATGACTTTGGTCATTAAAAATCTGAAAATTGTAAAAAAAAAAAAAAGGTTATAAAACGATCCAAATTTTACGTTAATCTTATTCTTCATCATGTTCTGATTCCAAAATCATATAAATATGTTATATTCAGATTAAAAACAAACTCTGAAAATTAAAAAAAAAATTATGATCAAAATTAAATTTTCGAAATCAATTTAAAACACTTTCATATTATTCCTTGTCGGTTCCTGATTCCATAAACATATAGATATGATATGTTTGGATTAAAAACACGCTCAGAAAGTTAAAGATAGGGTGTCCACGCCGCCATCTTGGAGAGTTTTCTGCCGAATTGAGCCGATTTGAAGAGTTTGGGGAATCTAGTGTACCTTAATTAAGACACACCTGGCTCGGTTTGCTCAATAAAGCACCAGAAGTATGCTAAATAATTAAATCAAAATGAGTAAATTGGCATTTGGTCGCGACCGAGCTCTCCACCATTTGAAAATTAAAATTGGCCGTCAAGACTGGTTTTCGTCGCCTGTGCTCGCCGAGACGGCTGCTGTCATGACAACTGGCAAAAAATGGCGGACGAACCGGACGTATCGCAAAGAGCTAGTTCATTTCTCAACGACATGTGTCGTGACAACCAGGTGACAGTATACCTAAAGTAGCGCGACATATGTCGCGACAACCAGCCTCAGGGTTAAAATGTGAAATTGGTTCTGCGTTCTGCGAACAACAAAATGTTTACACATGCATTGTGCACAGAGAACAAAAGTTTACAGATCACCATGCATATATGGCATTATGATGGTTAGGCCTGAAGAAATACATTTACTTTTGTTTAATATCTCTCTTGGGCTGCAAGCCAGCACAACATAATTAAAACATTTCATTTGCCGAATCAGCGCCACCAAAACTGATAAATAGGACTAAGCATGGAATATTCATTGCAGGGGCTCTTTTTTATTTGTCATGCTGTGTGACACACGCGTTGCAGTTGTCACCATGTGTAGAGTTTAAGATGATGTGATTCCTATTCTTATAAAGACAAAGTTGATCTCCGTTACACCCCGCAAAAATGTACATGATTGCCCATTTGGTCTTTGTTGATGTTCTTTGTCTCGTGACTTTATCGATATGTCGCAAAATGATTCCACAAAATTCAAAACAGGGATCAATTTTACCCGCAACTACTGACTCGAGTAAATAGTGTGCACAGTACAAATTTTTTTTTTACACATCAGCAAATAGGAATGAAAATGTAACCCAGTGGTAAGAGATCGTCGATAATGATTTTTCATGTTTTTTTTGGGTAATTTATAAATTACAAAGGAATTGATATGCAAGACAGTTTCAAGCGAGCTATTTTTCGCGGCTGTATTTACTGTGCAAACAACTCTAAATATGACAAAAGTGTCACATGATAATCAACCGTTTGGTTTCACCGCTCACTGGAGCAGACAATTTTTTCTGTAACCAGTTGACAGTGATGAAACCATATATTACGGTCTCCTTCCGGCAGCAGTCCCAAAATACAAAACGTCTCTTTCCGTGGCTGTGTCAGTTTCCAATGCGACACTGTCATTGGCACTGTCATTCTTGTGACGCTCGTCGCGTTTTCACCTGTTTTTGACCGAAATGTAGCACAGGATGCCGTTGAAAAGCCAAAGGTCTTCAGCTTTTGTTGATCTTTGGCAGGCCTATTAGTTTTAATTCGGTGGCATAATTCAATGCGCTTCGTCAAAATTTCTTAAACTGAAACCAAAAGCAGACGCAAGACTTATAGTCAGTTGGAGTTGTCTCCCGTACTCCTAAACTTTAGTGTGCTGCAGACGGTTGTACCCAAACGGCTCATATTGCAAACGGTTTGGAATTCCCAAAAACGCAAGATCAGCACTACACGACTTCAGTGCACCTGTAGGCGAGAGTGCTCGGTCAATTTTGGACAATGTGTATCTTGAATGGAAAATATCGAATATCACGCTGTCCGAAGGAATGGTGTTCTTATCGGAGAATGACAGCGCTCAGTTCAAAATGATAGGACATCAGACCGCCATGCTGCTATGTGAATCGGACATTTGAGCCTTTCAATCGGTCTATGCCTGACGCCTAACGACATCCCTGCCTAGGTTAGGAAAGGGGGGAGAAAACTGCTAACGCCCTGACCCAGGGTCGAACTCGCAACCTCTCGCTTCCGAGCGCAAGTGCGTTACCACCCGGCCACCCGGACTGGTTTATGTGATTTTTCTTTGGGGTGATCTAAACCTTCGCTCTAAATTCACCTTTTCAACATGCATGACTTTTGACACAACTCGGTACTTAGCACAGGCGACCAGCATATATAGCCTGTGTACTGGCCAGCTGGATCGGTACATTTTTTCCTTATGGCCCACACACATTAACTGTATCTGGCTATTTGGACTCGTTCTCCCAAATAACCATATTTGCACAAAATAAATTGTCTGTAAGCAGCATAGTGTTGTGTTTTATTGATGTCTCCCTCTTCTGCTTCTTCCAGGACGAGGGCGTCGCTTCTCTGGGCCAAGCATGTGAAAGGAAACTCTCATCCAGCACCAACCACCAGTGCATCGAAATCCTGGAGTGTAAACAGAAAATCATCTTTCAGTGACAAAACTTGATTCAGATTTAAACATTAAAATTGTTAAAAAAAATATGCACCAAATTTAAGAAAATTGGAGAAAATAATGAGAAAGAAGAAATTGTAATTTATGTAATAGAGCATGTCTTGGTGTGTGTGTGTGGGGAGGGGGGGATATACACCTGTGACGGTACAGGCTTTCGAGTATGATAGAACAGAGTTGAGGCAGGTATATAAAACAGAAAGCAATTTAATATAGATTATATCGAACACAGAAGAAGAAATGTACATGAGTGATGACACTGGTTAGTAAAACAAGACTGTCCTGGGACATTGTGAATATTTGTGTAGAGGCACCTGTAACATATCTTTAGCTTCTTGGAATGAATTGCACATGATTGTCTCTTGAGACACATATACTATATGTCACCCTCTCCTTGAAATAATCTTCTAATACTTGATTATTTAAACATGTTGTTTTGCATCATATCCATTTTGTCAGAGGCGAGTTTTGCCTCATTTGTACACATTTCTCCAAGACATTTGAATTCTGGTACACCTTTCCTTTTCATAGCTCGTGCCCAGTGTACCCATGTACTGTACAGAAACCCTCTTTTTTATGCCCCCTTATTTGTAAGGTTACTTTCTCTGATTTATGTTTATAAACTGTTATTTTAACCGTATTCTCAGACAGAATTATTTCAGAGTTTTTTTAAAAATATTTTAATAGTGGCAACTGTCTGCTTGCACTTGCAGAGGATTTAGAGCAAATCTCACACAAGGAATAGGTACTTACTGTCATAAGGCCAGCATTCAGCTTCACCATTTAGAGGCTAGGGCTTGGAGTTTCTCCTGGCCTGGTTCCTGGATAAGTTTCTGGAAGTGGAAAGATTGTTATTTCACTTTTAAATCAGTCAATACCCATTTTTACAACTATGCCTGCTTGAACCAGGCATAAACGAGTCATAACACACCACTAACCTGAACGATGAGCAAAACTTGCAAAGTATTTCTTATGAACAATGGTGTGTTTTTTAAATTTTAAACTGACTATTTCAAAAGAAAAGAAAGTACAGTTTTGTAAAGCACATTCATTTTTTTATATTGACGTGTGATTTTTCACACTTGCTTTTTTTTTTAATTGTTTGTAAATTTTACCTCATCTAATGTTCTCATATTACATCTAGCACATTTTCCCTTGAAACCTTAAACAATTCAGAGGAGAGTGTTTTGTTACAACCTGTACTTGTGTATTTCCTCACAGGATACATTCCATGTAAATTATAGGAAAGTATTCTGATGAATGTATAATAACAATGAATGGATCATTTTAATGACAGCAAAATAAACAATGATGTCACAAGGGTGTTGTCTATTGCATTTCTGTGTGTCTCACTATGTTATCAGGAATTTTTTTTACAAAAGGCATTCTTGCACGTACAATTATATCACACAACTGTGGTATATTGCTCTTCAGAGGAAACAAAATGTTGGTGGGCCCTTTTGACAGACAGATGCACAGCACACTTCTATCCTTGCCATAATTATAACTGTGAAATCCCCATTATACTCTTCACCCAAGAAAAGAATATCTTCTGTTATTGTCATCAAAGTTCATCCTATTATTTCTTATATAACTATTTGTGCAAGTGCTATTGTCATTCATGATTCTGTGTATACATGCGTGTGTGTGTGTGTGTGTGTGTGTGTGAACCCGTGCATGGAAAGTACTAGGAAAAGGACTAAAACTAATCCTGATTTACCTTCAAATTGGTTCCTCAGCAGATCACTTTCTGTCCGCACCTCTTCCTCTCCTGCCGCCCTCTAGCACTAGTAAGGACAGCATGTTCTGCTGGAAGCGAAACTTCCATAGCCTAGACGGAACGAGAAGAGTTTACAGTTCTCATACTTCATCCTTACTCAATTTACAGTATCTGTATCAAACCTATTATCATCAAGAAAAGCTCACTTGACTTTGAAGAGCATGATTCATTCTCTATCGACTGCCCATTGAACAAATAAAATTCAGTTCTCATAAGCTTTACTAGTGCGAATAGAATTTTTGCTTTTAAAATGGGTGTGATAATTAGTATTTTCTGTTCTACTCACTCTTGCAAGCAAAGCACACTTTTACTTTTAGTTTACTGTTGTGTTTATTCCAGTGGTATGAATTGTAGCTAAAAAAAAAATGCATCTATATATATATATTATCAAAAGAGTAACAGTGCAAATGCAGAGTCTTATAATTATTTCAGAAGGCAAGTCCTTGATTTTCCAATCCATGATCTACACACATTCACTGATTGAGCTATCGCCGTATCGGAAAGACGTCAGCCAAAATTAACTTCAGATTGGATGTTTCTCCACGAATTTCAAGCGTTACAATGGTCCAAAGTTCGATCAGCAGCACTTTGGAGGGGAGGGGAAAAGTCAGTATTAAGTTTGTGTGGGATAAACCATATGCAAAGCCGGCTGACGTCCTCGTTCTACTGCCTCTAGTAGCTGAAAACAAGTGATCTCATCGGCTACCAGTAAGTTCGTCACACGGTAGATTCGTCACGGGTGACGAAGATACCGGCAGGGTGGGCGGGTGTTTATGCTTAGAGCTTATGCTTTCAGATGTTTGATTTGTGGGAGAGATTCAAGATTCACATTTTTAAGAGAGAGAGAGAATGAAAATGCCATTTTAGATTGTGTACTTCACCTACTCAAAGAAAAAAGAGATACAAAATAAATACGCACAACATCACATATGTATATGCTCTGTGAAAGGAGAGAGAGAGCGGGAAAGAGAGAGAGAGAGGGGGGAGAGAGAGAGAGAAAGGGGGGGGGGGAGGTGCAAGGTTGTATTACCATTACATAACAGCCGCGCTCGGACTACTGTGGCGAAGTTACTGTGGCGAAGTTACTGTGGCGAAGTTACCGGGGACCGGTGACGAATCTACCGTTTGACGAACTTACTGGTATCCATCTCATCATACCAACCAAATGGTTCGAAATGACTCGCCTTACAGATTTCTTTGCAGTCCTGCTGGGATCAACTTTTACACTAATACTGACTGTTGTATTGAAAGCCCTATTTGATTATAAACAACATTTCCTGTGGTCTACAAATCCGACACTTACCTGGTCAGTCTCCAATTCGTCAAAACGTTCCCTGATAGTCGCCATGTTGTCTCGAATCAAGGGACACCACCCACGGAACACATCACAAGAGTGCATTTTCCTTTGATATTACGACAATTGATTCAACTTCCCAAACTCTTAATTTTGCAAAGTTAAGTTAGTCCTTATGTGTGGTAACATTATTCGTCACGCAGAATCTTCTGGTAAAGCTTTTAGAGCGATCTGAAGGCCTTTTTCTGGCGGACACCCTATCTTTAAAACGAAGAGAGGTACAGAAAAGCGTGCTATGAAGCACAGCGCAACCGCTACCGCGCCAAACAGGCTCGTCATTTTCACTGCCTTTTGCACTAGCGGCGGAATACGATCAATTTCATTCCGTGAGTTCCACAGCTTGACTAAATGTAGTAATTTTGCCTTACGCGACTTGTTTAGACATTGTTATTCCAACGACATTGAATTAATGAATAACAACCATTCTTATGCTATCGACATTATTTTATTGCATACATGCCAATAATAGATGTGTATGTTGTACACACAAAGGCCTTCCTTATGCTGCGCATTATGATGTGCAGTCAGAGCTATCAAGGACGAGTTCTTCTACGTCAGTCTCGTGGTTCAAACCCCGGAATCAGCATCTGACTTTGTGCAACATTCAGGATTTAAAATGAGTGTCTTCAGTCATGAAGGTTAGTTTGCAGTAAAGACACAGTAAAGACACAAATTTTGCAGTCTTTTGGTAGTATACGCTTTCCACAGTCGAATGTATCTGAATCAAGTTTGCCATCAATGCAAGAGGATCGCTAATGGTTACCGATACAGGTTTAAATGTGATTTAATTGTCCACGAAAGTTCGAACGGAACATTAGTTCGTCACAAGAGTATTGTCATCAACATAACATGGCCCTGGTCTTCAGTCCATAAAGTAAGCTAACACAATGGATTTCACGTCAACTTTCGTGTTTTTGTGTGTTCACGCTACACACTTGAATACAAACCTATTTGCACCAAACTTGCACGGTACATAGCGGAATTATTGATGCCGAATGCCACTAATTGTATCTGCAGACAAAATTGCATAATATCAGACTTGCATGACCAAGTGTTGTGGAGCCAACGTTTATGATCGGAGTAGCATTACACACAAGTGTTTAAAAGTACTCGTCCGATTGTCACCGAATTTGACTGGAGTCTCAAAGTATGACGGCTTACTAGTGCCAAAACCTCATAATTGTAATTATCAAGAGAAAATTAGTATAATTACCATTTTCACATGTTTATAACTAATTTTCCCGGAATAATTGCTAACTTTCACCTGTTAATTACTAATTTTTAGTTTTGGCTCACTTCCTGACGGATTGCTAGTGCCAAAACTAACAAGAGGCAAAGCCTTCAAGGCTCACGTAAGAAATCGACAAACAGTAACACAAACTCAATCACTCCTTCACATACACACACACACAGTAAGCATAGGTGACACTGTGCAAGAAAGCGAGACACTAGATCTAGATCTGTCTGTCTGCATGTAGCCTACTTACAGGGACACGACTGCCAACTAGTCTCGGCCCGCTCAAAATAACAATGACCGAGACTTTCAGTAATTCCTTCGCGTGACGTCTAACCCTCTTACGTCATAATGTGACGTCTTCAAATGACGAAATGTTAAAGTTTCTACCACAGACATACACACGCACAAACACACACGCACAAACGCACAGACAGACAAAGTTACGATCGCATAGGCTACACTTACGTGAGCCAAAAAGTAGTCATTTTCTCGTGAAAATTACTAATTATCCCGTGAAAATGAGTAACTAACGAGTGAAAACAGTAACTGACAGCGTTAATTAGTAATTGTCACGTGATAATGGGTAACCCCAGGTTTTGGCACTAGTAAGCTGTCATATCAAAGGCCTCTTCTGCTCTTTGTTTTCCAGCTGTCCGACAAATACCCCCAAAAGATTGTTTTTGACCAGTTCAAACAAGTACCAAATAGAATAACCGTAACAAAAATGACAACTTTCTTCCCAATTCTTATTTCGAGGAACAAAATGTAAAACAATACATGTCTCTTTCTCCAGTGTCTAATGAGGCAGACAGCAGATAGCTTAAATTGATTGTTATTCATTAAGGCAGGTCAAATGGAGACAGGGACATTACTCTTCATACACAAAGGGAAGCCACTGAGTTGTGTCGCCATTTTTTCCTGGCAGGCTGGGAATTCGAACACATCGAACAGGGAACGCAGAAGAAGAAGAAGACGTCGAACATTCGAATGACGTAAATAGAACAAACGTCACATTTTTCAGGCAGCGTAAGTGAATGACGTCAGAAAATGACGACACCGCCAGAAATAAAAACAATGCGACACGCCTCCCAACCACGAGGTCAAAAACACGTGGGCATCTAATGAAATCGGTACAAAGCCGTTCTCTTTGCCAGTGACATCGTAATAATCACCAAAGCTAACATTGAAGCTCCGGTAGCAGGTAAGAGAGTGTCTCCCAACCCGTGATGCTCACAGCGTGATTGCATCAGAATACCACATGTTAAAACCGGTGTTTGAACTAGAATAACAGCCAGTAGTATTAAGAACAAGTGTCTTGTGTATGCAGCCCTCTTTCTACTGTACGCTGGCAGCAGATAATACAATAATTGAAGTCCTTCGAGGCATAAGGGGCCCATAAGGCGAAAAATTGCTTTAATTCCACCCTCAAAAAGTCCCAGCCTTCAAACCGTAACAAATAACAGTACGCACTATTAAGCAAAATTATAAACCAAGCCTTGATTATTAATTTTTATTATTACACTTGTATCAAACAAGTGACCTCCACCTTTTGATTGGCGTTTTTATTACATTTGAATCGGACTTGTGGCCTTTCAAAGTTGCGGTGACCTTTGACTTTCAACAGAGGTCATATGTAACAGTGGTTTTTAAAAACATAATTTAGTTGGCTCATATATCTGAGACAAATGATCGGACAACAGCCCTTTACATTATCGTGACACATATTTTTCTGAGGCACACTGGACAGTAATAGTGCAAAGGGTGGGGTTAATCAAGGGAGTGAACCCCCCCTAAAAACACCACCAACCTGTCGTTTTTTTTGTTTTTTTAATGCCGTTTTGATCGCTCTTGCGTTTACAACCCATCTCATCAAATCGTAATTTATTTCCAGGCTACCAGCAATAAAATACCTCAACATGAGGAACAAATTTAAAATAAACTCTGGCAAACGACGTGACGTCACAAAGTTTGAGTATGCGCAACATTTTCGTTTACCAGTGCACTTCGTTACCTGCCCATTGCTGCTTTGGGTGATATTTTTTAAATGACTATTCCTATGCAGATGTTTGTGTAATTGGCCGTTTTCAAAACATACCCATTTTTCGATTTTTCGGTCCAAAATTCAAAACGGGCACTGTCTTCCGAGACTCATAGCTCCGAAACGAACCCACTACCCTATATTTGTTTTATGCTGAATGCATAGCAGACAGATCGAACTTAAAAAATAACCAACTTTTGGGAGAAACCAAATTATATTTAACGGGTCCAGTGAACTACCTTAACCCATTATTGCCTAGCGTCCTCATATGAGGACACCTCGAATTTAGGCATTTCTGTCAGAGCCAATAAGTGAATGACTCATTTTTTTATAACACACATATCAAGGGGGAGTAGTCTGAAGCAAACATTGCGTGCTAGAGTTTCTTCCTCTCCATAGCTTCCAGCAGCAGCCATTTTGGATTACACATGTGCTGTGTGAAACCACCAAAATGTCACCACCCAAAAGGTAAGCAAATAACTCTTTCATTTTTTACTTTTTTAATAACATTACATAAGTGAAATTGTTCTTCAATACCATTTTAGAAACTAAGTTTTTCAGTTTGTCTGAATATTTTGTGTTTTAGTGATAATGAGTAATCAAAGCGGCGTCCTCATATGAGGACGCTAGGCACGAACGGTCACAGGTTTTTAGAGTCATTTAGCATGATAGTAACTCAACATGATAGTCACTCAGTATATTTCTTTCGGCAGATATAGTGTCAATGAAGTGCTGGACATGCTGGAGGAAACCAACTACTTCCATCGAGCAGATGTCTTCATAGAGCCTCCACCAGTGGACACGCTCACGGATGAGGATAGTGGTGATGAAGAAGAGGGTCCGGCTGTTGAAAACCCGAATGGAAGACAGCTGTCAGCAAATGCCTCAGCAACGATTATTTTTCCAGATGGAAGGCCTCAACAACTTTGTCAAGCAACATAGCCTCAGCATTGACGAAAGTATGGTTCCGTACTATGGCCGTCATGGATGCAGACAGTTTATCAGGGGGAAGCCAATACGCTTTGGCTACAAGTTCTGGGTCCTGGCTACCCCTCTTGGATATGTGGTTCAGCTCGAACCCTACCAAGGTGCGAAAGGCCAGCAGGTTGCCGAGTGTCCAGGATTGGGGATGGGAGGCTCAGTGGTCGTTGATTTGATCTCCAAAATCCAGGGGAATGATGCATACCATCTGACGTTTGACAATCTTTTTACCTCGATGAAACTAGTTGACCATCTGACATCAAAAGGCATCGGATGCACAGGGACAATTAGGTCCAACCGCATGGAAGATTGTCCACTCAAGAACGTCAAAGACATGCAGAAAGCAAGCTGAGGCACTTACGACTATTTCACAGATGACAAGAGCGGATTCGTTGCAGTTCGCTGGAATGACAACAGCGTGGTGAACGTCATATCCAACTGTGTGGGCATCCATCCTGTTCAGACAGCCAGCCGTTGGTCCAGATCTGCTCACCAGAGAGTGCGGATCGGTCAACCGTTTCTGATCTCCCACTACAACAAGACCATGGGTGGTGTCGACCGAATGGACCAAAATGTGGACACGTACAGAATCGCCATAAGAACCAAAAAGTGGTGGTGGCCTATTTTTGCTTACATTGTAGATGTTAGCGTGCAACAGGCATGGCTTCTGTATCGACACACAGCTGCAGCGACCAACACTCTACTGGACCTGCTTGCAGTTCGCCGTGCCATTGTCAAAAACTATTTGGCCGAAGCAGCACAACCCCCACCTGTTGGTCGTCCACATGGCCACACTCCACAACTTGACCGTAGAGTTTCCAGAGCTGTACGCTTCGATGGGAGAGACCACGTGGTACAGTGGATCGACAAGCAAATCCGCTGTGCACTCTGTCACAAGAAATGCAGACAAAAGTGTAGAAAATGCGGCGTTGGAGTGCACGTGAAATGCTTTGAGCAATTTCACACTGAGTGAACTATACAGTTCCAATTGTTGACTTCTGTTGTCCTAGTCAAGGACTAAAACGATCATCCCTGTACTGCTAGACAAGTGCTAAAGTCCTGTACCGCTAGTCAAGTGCTAAAGTCCTGTACTGCTAGTCAAGTTCTAAAGAAGTATGAGTTTACTTATTTACATTTTCCCGGTCTCTCTGGTGAAGTGCACAGGCCGGATAAATTCTCGAAAAAAGCGCCAAATTATCACCAATTTGAACATGCAAAGAGACAGTTTTCATATTTTTATTATTTTTTTACTGTTATGTTCACACGTTCAACTGTTCACAGTTTGCTGCTGCAAGAAATTAAAGATGTCCAATGTGTTTTGCAAGAAATTGTCTTATTTTGGTCTTGTTATTTACCTGTGCCCACTCGTGCCTAGCGTCCTCATATGAGGACGGTCTCTTTATAGCATATAAATCACAGCACGTGCCAAAATCATCCAAATGACAGTTACATATGACCTACAAATATCATTTGACATCAAACAAACAGAAATTTAAAATAAAAAAAAATTCAGGCATTAATGGGTTAAATGGCGAGTCTTATAAGAGTTGGCTTTCCTTGATTGATCAAACAAAAGAAAGTTAAAAAAATAAAAAACCAGAGGATTACCGTACTCACCGATACAAGAACGACACAGGACGTTGCGAATGTTCGCTTATGAAAGCTTCTTCAGGAAAACAAGAACACACAAGACAACAAAAAGCACAGTACAGTAATCCTCTGCATTTGAACATTGAAAAAGGTGAGTACAGCTGTAATCCTCTGGTTTTTTTAACTTTGTTCATCTTATCACAGTCACTTCGTTGTTTAGAAAACAAAAGACGCAAAATCATGCAGTTTTCAGAAAATAACATATTTTAAAGACCAAAGTACTACAATGTGCTAATTATGTGTGTGTGTGTGTGTGTGTGTGTGTGTGTGTGTGTGTGTGTGTGTGTGTGTGTGTGTGTGTCGGTCTGTCTGTCTGTCTATGTGTGTTTGTATATATGTGTGTCTTCATGTGTGTGTGTCTTTGTGTGTGTGTGTGTCTATGTGTGGGTGTGTATGTGTGTGTTCTAGACTGCACTGGCATACTTCCACCGGAAGGGGTTTTATCCAGTCCAAATTATCCTGGTTCCAGCCCAATGTACTCATATTGTCATTGGACCCTGGTCCCCCCAAAAAACACTACCATTTGGTTCAGCGTTCTTGACCTCGACATTAAGGAAGGTAAAAGTCACAAAACACGCCAAGCATCTCTCCCTTCGGACGCGCTCGTTTTCTCTCTTCAAAATGTCAAATGTCAACATAATGCAAACGTTCACATTTACCAAAGTTTGTCGCTGTACCCCAGTATAATATCATGTCTCTGTGTGTCTGTGTGTGCGTGTGCGTGCTTGTGTGTGTTTAAATGTTCTTATGCGTGAATGTGCGTGCGTGTGTGTGTGTGATATTACAAGCAGTCATTTTCTTCATAGAAAATACTACATGGCTTGCTGCGTTGTATCAGATTTACTCGAGTTGCTTTTTAAAATATTGACTTGCGGACTAAGGCAATAAGAATAAATCTGAAACACACACATCCCATGTAAAAGGCTGACCAGATATGAGACAGTGAAGTGAACTGTTTTTATGAGGTTCTTTCTTTCTTTATTTGGTGTTTAACGTCGTTTTCAACCGTTCAAGGTTATATCGCGACGGGTTTCATGAGGTGGATTGAACTTCTTAGTATTGAGAATAATATATGCTCTTCATAAGAAGGTGTGTGTGTGTGTGTGTATGGATGTAGGTGTGTGGGTGTGATATAACTCGCTGACCATCAGATCTATGTTTATTGTAGTTCATGTTTTAATTTGTTATCTTTTATTTTTACCAGCGACTGCGATTTCTGTCACGCGAGGAAGCTTTGCGTGTATATTGTTAGTTTTCGTGAATGTTATTTTTAAATGTATGCTTTCCAGTGTTTTTTTTTTAAATGAATGTTGTTTTTGATTAGTTTATATATATGATGCGTGTGTTGGTGTATTTGGCTGGATTAAACAAAATGTAACCACAATGTCATCACAAATTCCCAACCTTGGGCAATTAAAGATTCTGCATTCTGTATTCGCAGACTGTGAGACGGGTGGAGTCATCTTTTCTTGGACATCAGTCAACGGAACAGAACAAGAAAAAACATTTTGCCACAGTAACTCTGCAAGGAAACCTTTGGAAGGTAAGCTCTGTGCGCAGTGCTGATTAGTTATATTTAATAGTGCACGTCTATGATACTGGGTAAGAGTTAGGGGACATGAGCACTTTGGCAAAAAGTGTCAATTATCAAACTTAAACAGACTTGTCCACATACTAAAGACCTATTTTCAATCAGATATTCAAAAGACAAAAATTGGAAAGTTTTCGACTATCTATTCCATCACAACACATTGACAACTGGGTGGGGTCGACTGCGTAAAGTCAGTTAGTTTACTTTGCGTACATTATTTATTTTATTTATTAAGGAGATTTCTATAGCGCATAACTAAAAGCACAATGCAGAAGGAAACGAAACCAATTGAGATCGTAACAACGTCTGCGTTTATCGCCGATCATGGATATTTTTAAAATATCTATTGCTCAATTAATTGAGTAAGTTTTAATCCAGCATACAAAATAATGGTGTTGCTGTAAAGTGTGCACGTTAGTACTTTAGACAATGCATTCTCCCTAAAGCATTTATAGAAACGAAAGGGACTTACGACAAGGCTTTTTGACTCACATGCGAAGCAAAAGTGAGTCTATGTACTCACCCGAGTCGTCCGTCCGTCCGTCCGTCCGGACGTCCGGACGTCCGGACGTCCGTCCGTCCGTCCGTCCGGAAAACTTTAACGTTGGATATTTTTTGGACACTATTCAGTCTATCAGTACCAAATTTGGCAAGATGGTGTATGATGACAAGGCCCCAAAAAACATACATAGCATCTTGACCTTGCTTCAAGGTCAAGGTCGCAGGAGCCATAAATGTTGCCTAAAAAACAGCTATTTTTTACATTTTTCCCATTTTCTCTGAAGTTTTTGAGATTCAATACCTCACCTATATATGATATATAGGGCAAAGTAAGCCCCATCTTTTGATACCAGTTTGGTTTACCTTGCTTCAAGGTCAAGGTCACAGGAGCTCTTCAAAGTTGGATTGTATGCATATTTTGAAGTGACCTTGACCCTGAACTATGGAAGATAACTGTTTCAAACTTAAAAATTATGTGGGGCACATGTTATGCTTTCATCATGAGACACATTTGGTCACATAAGGTCAAGGTCACTTTGACCCTTATGAAATGTGACCAAAATAAGGTAGTGAACCACTAAAAGTGACCATATCTCATGGTAGAAAGAGCCAATAAGCACCATTGTACTTCCTATGTCTTGAATTAACAGCTTTGTGTTGCATGACCTTGGATGACCTTGACCTTGGGTCAAGGTCACATGTATTTTGGTAGGAAAAATGTGTAAAGCAGTTCTTAGTGTATGATGTCATTGCTAGGTTTAGTTATTTGACCATGTCAAGGTCAAGCATGTGAGTCGTATGGGCTTTGCCCTTCTTGTTTCATTTCCATCTAAACGGAAATTGAAATAACTAAGTGTTATACTATTCTCTGTGTTTTTATTGATTCACCTGAGTAATTGGTGAGTATTAGGATTCATATGTCTCCGGCTGTATGGACAAACAACTTAACGTTGAGGTTATCTCGGATGTTTTTCAAGCTAGATAACCGGCACGGTTGGCCTAGTGGTAAGGCGTCCGCCCCGTGATCGGGAGGTCGTGGGTTCGAACCCCGGCCGGGTCATACCTAAGACTTTAAAATTGGCAATCTAGTGGCTGCTCCGCCAGGCGTCTGGCATTATGGGGTTAGTGCTAGGACTGGTTGGTCCGGTGTCAGAATAATGTGACTGGGTGAGACATGAAGCCTGTGCTGCAACTTCTGTCTTGTGTGTGGCGCACGTTATATGTCAAAGCAGTACCGCCCTGATATGGCCCTTCGTGGTCGGCTGGGCGTTAAGCAAGCAAACAAACAAACAAAATCAAGCTAGATCTCTAAAACTTAGCACACTCTTATAGAGTTTGATGATCTCACGAAGTGACCCCAGTTTGGTTGACCCTTGTCAAATGTTTGGATCACAGCGGTTTCACGTTCGTTTTATAAGAACTTAACGTTGAGGTTATCTCGGATGTTTGCGAAGCTAGAGCTTTGAAACCTTGTACACTTTTAGGGTTGGATATATTCCCGACTTGACCGTCGTCAAGTTTTGGGGTCACAGAGGGTCATGTTCGATTTATAATAACCCAACATTAGCAGGCGTTTTTGAACTAGAGTTTTGAAACTATGAACACTTCAAGGGTTTGATAATCTGCCAACATGACCCTAGTTTGGTTTACCACCGTCATATTTTGGGGTCACAGCGGGGTCATGTTCGTGAACACTTTACGTTAATACTTTCCCAGTTATTTTGGGAGAAAAAGCCGCTACACTTCACACGATTGTTGGTGTTAATAATCAGCAGACATGACAAAAATGTGGCTTGTTTTCATCAATTTTCAGAGTCACAGCATGGAAATAATTGCTTGATGACATCATGTTGACATCATAATTGATGACATCATGTTATGATGTCATAGTGTTAGGAATGAGGTCACACAAGTGTCTGAGTATACATATTTTGTCTGGGCTAGCCAACACTCTAGGAAATTAGTAATGTTGGTAGATGCTGAGTATTACTTTAGTAAGTGGTGGTGGTGGGAAGGAGGTACCGGTTTGGAGTCGTGCAAGTTTGAAAATGTAAAATATTTTTTAGGGTCGATTAACTATATGGATTGATACAGGTCACATAATGAAAACTCTTGAACATTATGTTATGAAGCTGGAACAGCTTTTTTTTGGGGGGTGGGGGGGGATGACGGGGTCATAGGTAGTGGAATCCTCCTTTTAAGACCTGCACACACACACACACACACACACACACACACACACACACACACACACACACACACACATACACATACAAACACACACACACACCCGTTGTTGTTGTGTGTGTGTGTGTATGTGTGTGTGTGTGTGGTTTTGCATCAACGCCTGTTATTTGGATGCAGCAACGTACCGTATCAGATTCAAATTCAGACACACACTCACACACACACACACACACACACACACACACACACACACACATATATATATATATATATATATATATCTATACATATATACGACTTGTGTGTGTGTGTGTGTGTGTGTGTGTGTGTGTGTGTGTGTGTGTGTGTGTGTGTGTGTGTGTGTCCGCGATGCACGCCCAAGGTTCTCGATGGATCTGTTTCAAATTTGGTGGGCATATTCAGGTAGACCCCGGACACAACCTGCTTGATGAGATATTTCAACACGTGCTCTCAGCGCGCAGTGCTGAACCGATTTTGGTTTTTTCTCTGGATCCATTCCCAGTAACTCTTCTTTATCTTCTCCAGTGTTTTCAGCGTTTATCTCCCTTCCTTCGTGTGGCGTCAATCCATGTTCCCGTTACTATTTTTAGAATGTCACGGCACTGTCCAGAACGCTTTCATTTATTCGTAAGTTGTCCTTACTGTAAAAGTGAAAAGGTCGAATTAATTTTTTGCCACGCGAAAAATAAACTGTCATCTATCTCTATATATTTATACATATAGATATACATATATATATACGGCTTCTCTGTGTGTGTGTGTGTGTGTGTGAGTGTGTTTGTGTGTGTGTGTGTGGGCAACACCTGTGGATTGTAGAGTTCTGTTTGTGATGTGGTCTTGTGTTGCAGTTCCACTTTTTACCTTGTGTTTTAGATATACAATATCTAAGAACACACCAAAGTTCTATTCAATGCTTTACAACAGTCATGCTTCAAATCAATCTCGTAAAACACTGATGATTTAGCGTGATGAATAATTTATTGGTTGGTAATATTTCCGGATTCTTTAACAAACTATTTCTATTTTAGATCTAACGAATTCGCGTTCATAATTAATTGTTCTTGCATTGACAGCTAGTTTTATGTCCGAATGTCCTGATGGAAGCCTGGATTCACATGATGACCGTAGCAGTGACGAACTTGATGAAGATCACTTGATGATGATGATAATTAGTAGACGAGCTCCTTTTGCTCCTCGCTGGTGGATCACACTGGTGGCGTAGCTTGATTAGTTCACCCTTATCCCAGACGCTCGAACCCCTGGATCAAAGGTAATACTTGTTATTAACAACGGTATCCTAGGATCAAGGTTAATTTTGACTTCTTGCCCTATCTTCATGTCGGGCGGTTCGCAGACAAACCAAGCATGGTTACTGAATAAAATACTATATGCCGAACTAACTTGCAGCATGTACGTTTATGATTAACTTCATTAAACATTCTAAAACAAATATATGCGATATAGATGTGAGTGTATAATAGCTGTTCCTTGATGGACGCTCGATATTACAACGACACCTTACCTCTTGATGCTCCTTTCCGGACACTACTATTCGAGTCTGTGCGGCTGCGGATTACATATCAGGCCTTGGGATGGCAGCTTGGGTGACGGCGGCTTTTCATCGGTGGTTACAACAGGATTCTTGTTCCGACTTGCTTTACGGCTTGCTTTACGGCTCACGCAAATCTTCTTTCCATTTGTGGCACTATCCTGTGTCTTGTTTCCCACTTATAGCCTCTCAGAACCCGGCAAATAGAGCGACCGTAATGGTTCTAGATCTGTTCCATTAGCGGTTCCGTTGCCTTCTCTCCAATAACTGTTTGCATCCCACAATGCAACTCCATGAGTTACGTAAATTCGCATATTAATGACGCAGTAATGACGTTGATCCAA